>NW_028098229.1:161690-506082 GCF_014824575.4 Sturnira hondurensis
GGATATACTCCCAAGAGTGGAATTGCTGGGTCAAAAGGTACGTTCATTTTTAGTTTTCTTAGAAAATTCCATACTGTTTTCCATAGTGGTTGTACCAGTCTGCAATCCCACCAACAGTGAACTAGAGTCCCCTTTTCCCCACAACCTCTCCAGCACTTGTTGTTTGTTTCTTTGTTTATGATAGCCATTCTGAATGGTGTAAAGTGGTGTCTCATTGTGGTTTTAATTTGCATCTCTCTGATAGCTAGCGATATCGAGCATCCCTTCATGTGTCTCTGGATCCTCTGTAAGTCCTCCTTGGGGTAATGTCTATTCAAGTCCTCTGCCCATTTTTTAATCGGGTTGCTTGTCTTCTTTGAGTGGAGTCGATTGAGTTCTTTGTATATTTTGGAGATTAAAACTTTGTCTGAGGTATCATTGGCAAATATGTTTTCCCAAACAGTTGCTTCTCTTTGTATCTTGATACTGTTTTCCTTAGCCAAGCAGAAGCTTTTAATTTTGATGAGATCCCATTTGTTTATTCTTTCCTTTATATCCCTTGCTCTAGGGGATGTGTCAGTAAAAATATTGCTGCGTGGAATGTCTGAGATTTTCCTGCCAATGCTCTCCTCTAGGACTTTAATGGTTTCCCGGCTTATACTTAAGTCTTTTATCCACCTTGAATTTATTTGGGTGTATGGTGTAAGTTGGTGCTCAAGTTTCATTTTTTTGCATGTAGTTGCCCAGTTCTCCCAAAACCGTTGTTGAAAAGGCTGTCTTTACTCCCTTTTATGTTATTGCCCCCCTTGTCAAATATTAATTGACTATAGAGATTTGGGTTTATTTCCGGGTTCTCTGTTCTATTTCATTGGTCTATGTGCCTGTTTTTATGCCAGTACCAGGCTGTTTTGATTACAGTGGCCTTGTAATATAGTTTGATATCAGGTATTGTGATCCCTCCTACTTTGTTCTTCTTTCTCAAAATTGCAGCTGCTGTTCGGGGTCTTTTATGGTTCCATATAAATTTTTGAAGTGTTTGTTCTATGTCTGTGAAATATGCCATTGATACTTTAATAGGTATTGCATTAAATCTGTAAATTGCTTTGGGTAGTATGGACATTTTGATGATATTAACTCTTCCATTCCATGAACACGGTATATGTTTCCATTTGTTTGTGTCTTCCTTGATTTCTTTCTTCAGTGTTGTGTAGTTTTCTGCATACAGGTCTTTAACCTCCTTGGTTAGGTTTATTACCAGATATTTTATTTTTCTTTTTGCTATATCGAATGGGATTTTTCTCTTGATTTCTGCTTCTGCTGCTTCATTGTCGGTATACAAAAATGCCTTTGATTTCTGGATATTGACTTTGTATCCCGCTGTTTTGCCAAATTCTTGTATTAGTTCGAGCAGTTTTTTGGTAGAGGCTATAGGATTTTCCATGTACACTATCATGTCATCTGCAAACAATGACAGTTTTGTTTCCTCCTTTCCAATTTGGATGCCTTTTATTTCCTTTTCTTGTCTGATTGCTGTGGCTATAACTTCCAATACTATATTGAATAGAAGTGGTGAAAGTGGACAACCTTGTCTTGTTCGTGATCTTAGTGGAAAAGCTTTTAGTTTTTGCCCATTGAGTAGGATGTTGGCTGTAGGTCTTTCACATATGGCGTTTATTATGAGGAATGCTCCCTCTATTCCCATTTTTCTGAGTACCTTTATCATAAATGGGTGTTGAACCTTATCAAATGCTTTTTCTGCATCTATTGATATGAACATGTGATTTCTGTCTTTGCTTTTGTTTATTTGGTGTATTACATTTATTGATATGCATATATTGAACCATCCTTGCATCCCTGGGATGAATCCCACGTGGTCATGGTGTATGAATCCCACGTGGTCATGGTGTGCATGGGATTTGCTAATATTTTATTGAGGATTTTAGCATCTATGTTCATCAGCGATATTGGCCTGTAATTTTCTTTCTTTGTTGTGTCTCTATCTGGCTTTGGAATTAGGGTGATGCAGGCTTCATAAAAAGAGTTGGGGAGTTTTCCCTCTTTTTGAATTTTTTGGAATAGTCTGTGAAGAGTAGGGGTTACTTGTTCCTTAAAAGCTTTGTGGAATTCTCCTCTGAAACCATCTGGTCCAGGGCTTTTGTATGATAGGAGTTTTTGATTACTCCTTCAATTTCATTTGCTGTTATTGGCCTGTTCAGGTTTTCTGCTTCTTTTTCATTGAGTTTTGGAAGATCATATTTTTCTAGAAATTTGTCCATTTCACCTAGGTTTTCAAATTTCTTGGCATACAGTACCACATAGTAATTTCTTACAATCCCTTCTATTTATGTGGTATCAGTTGTAATCTCTCCTCTTTCATTTCTGATTGTGTTTATTTGGGTCTTCTCTCTTCTTTTCTTGATGAGCCCACTTAAAACTTTGTCTATTTTGTTTATCTTTTCAAAAAACCAACTCTTGGATTCATTGATCCTTAGAATTTTGCTTTTAGTTTCTATGTCATTTAATTCTGCTCTGATCTTGGTTATTTCCTTCCTTCTACTTACTCCGGGCTGTCTTTGTTGTTGTTCCTCAAGTCCTTGGAGGCGTCGGGTTAGGTTGTTTGTTTGAAATGTTTCCATCTTCTTTAGGTAGGCCTGTATTGCTATGAACTTCCTTCTCAGGACTGCCTTCACTGTGTTCCATAGGTTTTGGGTTGTTGTGAGTTCATTTTCATTTATTTCCAGAAGCTTTCTGATTTCCTCCCTAATTTCAATCTTGACCCATTTGTTGTTTAATAGCATACCATTCAGTCTCCATGATTTTGGGTGTTTTGGGTTTTTTTCATTGGGGTCGCTTTCCAATTTCAGTCCCTTGTGATCAGAGAAAATGCTTGGTATGATTTCTATTTTCTTCAATTTATTGAGACTCGTTTTGTTTCCTTTTATGGGATCTATCTTTGAAAATGTTCCATGTGCGTTTGAAAAGAAAGTGTATTTAGCTTCTTTGGGATGGAGGGCTCTCTATATATCAATTAGGTCCATTTCGTTTAGGGTTTCATTTAATGCTGCAATATCTTTGTTGATATTTTGTTTGGAAGATCTGTCCATTTTCGACAGTGGGGTGTGAAAATCCCCTACTATAATCATGTTGCTGTCATTTTCTTTTGAGGTCCTCCAGAATTTTCTTTATATATTTGGGTGCTCCTATGTTGGGTGCATATATATTTACGATGTTAATGTCTTCTTGGTGGATTCTCCCCTTGAGTATTATGAAGTGACCTTCTGGGTCTCTCTTTATGGCCCTTCTTTTCAAGTCTATTTTGTCTGATATGAGAATTGCTACCCCGGCTTTTTTTTTCTTGTCCATTTGCTTTGAAAATTTGTTTCCATCCTTTCACTTTTAGTCTGTGGTAGTCTTCTGACCTGAGGTGGGTCTCTTGCAGGCAGCATGTGTGTGGGTCATGCTTTCTTATCCATTCAGCTATTCTATGTCTTTTAATTGGTGCATTTAATCAATTTACGTGTAAGGTTATTATTGAAAGGTTCTTATTCATTGCCATTTATGTACCTGTGTTCCTCTCTATCTCTCTCTTTTCCTAAAGCAGTCCTTTTAGTAATTCTTGTAGAGCTGGTTTGATGGAAGCATTTTCATTTAGACTTGTTTTGTCTTGGAATCTCTGTAATTTAGCCTTCTATCTTGATTGAGAGCTTTGCTGGGTAAAGTAGCCTTGGTTGTAGGCCTCTGTTTCTCATTACTTGGAATATTTCTTGCCATCCTCTTCTTGCTTGGAATGTTTCCATTGAGAAGTCAGTAGCCAACCTTATTCGGACCCCCTTGTATGTTACTTCTTTTTTCTCCCTTGCTGCCTTTAGGATTTTCTCTTTGTCTTGGAAGTTTGCCATTTTAATGATGATGTGTCTTGCAGTAGGCCTCTTTGGGTTCCACCTGATGGGGACTCTCTGAGATTCCTGAATCCGTGTGACTTTCTCTCTCCTCAACTTAGGAAAATTTTCCGTTATTACTTTTTCAAGGAGGTTTTCTATCCCTTGTTCCTCTTCCTCTCCTTCTGGTATTCCTATTATTTGGATATTATTACGTTTCATGTTTTGTTGCATTTCTCTTAAATTCTCCTCATTTTTTCTGATTCTCTTTTCCATTATTTGGTCTGTCTGGGAGATTCTTTCTATCCTGTCTTCTATCACACTTCCATAAGTGTGATAGAAGACACACTCTTCCGCCATATGGATTCTATTCTTCATACCTTCTACTGTGTTCTTCAGTTCAGAAATTGTATTCTTCATTTCCTCTTGGCCTTTACTAAGGGTTTCCATTTCCTTTTTCATGTTGGTGTAGTTTGCAGAGAGCTCACTGTAGCTCGACTGTAGTTTCTGGTAGGTCATTGTAAGCTCTTTGAATTTCCTGATAACCAGTGCTTTGAATTCAATATCTGATAGTTGGCTTGCCTGTATTTCATCTAACGTTCTTTCTGAGACTTCCTCCTTTTCTTTCATTTGGGGGTTGTTTCTTTGTCTTCCCATTGTTTGTGTTGCTCTTCTTGTTGGCTTCAGCTTCTTAAAGTGATCTGTTCTGGGTTCCTGGGTTTATGGTGTGAACTTCTGTGGTAAGATGCCTGTGAGATTCAGTGGTGCAGTCTCCTGTACATATTTTGGTGTTCTCCACTTCCACCTACTGCTCTTGTTGGCTTCCAGCTGGTCAAAGCTTTTCTTCTGGTCTCTCTAGCTGCAGCAGCCTGAGGGGCTATTAGTGTGGCCTGTCTCTCCTCTCGGTGAAGTTAGCTGGTCTTGCCAGTGCCCTCCCAAGATCCAGAATGGCGCTGCTCTCCAGTGCCCCACTGAGAGCAGGTTTTTCCCCAGGCTTCCCAATTCTGGCCTGGCGTGAGGGCACGCACTCCCAGTCAGGCTTTCCTGGTCTCGCAGGCTTGGACTTGGACCTTTCCCTGTGCTGTGGCTGCACACACTGGGCAACTCACAATTCTTCCAAGCTGGCAACCACAGCCTGACTCCCAGTGCTTCTCAGTCTGCGCCCAGGTGGGTAGGGATGGATCTGGCTATTGGCGCTTCCCCAGGGGCCCTGTCAGTCGAGCGCAGCGCCCTGAGAATGTGTGAGTGCCCACTGGAGTCCCAGGCTGGAGTCCCCTGGTATTGGGAATGCGCACCACTGGGAATGCATGCCACCGGGAATGAACGCCACTGGGAATGCACGGGTCTCCCAGACCTCCAAGCTGGTGACCACACTGGACTCTGGATGCTTCTCAGTCTGCGCCCAACTGGGTAGGGATGGATCTGGCGAATGGCGCTTCCCCAGGGGCCCTGTCAGTTGTGCGCAGCGCCCCGATGCTGTGTGGGCGCCGGCTGGAGTCCCCGGCTGGAGTCACCCGGCTGGAGTCGCCCGTATCGGGAATGCGCACCTCCGGGAATGCGTGCCACCGGGAATGCAAGGGACTCCCAGACCTCCAAGCCGGCAACTACAGCCTGCCTTCCGGTGCTTCTCAGCCTGCGCCCTGCTGGGTAGGGAGGGAGCTGGTGACTGGTCCTCTTCCAGGGGCACTGTCAGTATCCGGAAGCTCCCCGAGACTGTGAGAGCGCTGGCTCAGGCTACTGGGAATGCCGGGGCCCCTCAGCTCCCCAAACTGGTAAACACAGCCTGACTCCACGGGTTATCAGAGTTCTCCGTTTTGCTTCCCAATGCCCACTCCTCTCTCTGCCACTACAGGCAAACCGATCTCTCCTGGTGTTTTCCAATCTGCACCCTGCTGGTTAGAGAGGATGCCGGTGACTAGTTCTCTCATAGGGTTGTCGTTGTTGCCCTCCCTCGGCTCTCAGAGATCAAGGCGGCCCTGCCAGGGCCCTGGCGCTGCCCGCCTATGTGCTGTTCCCTCGTACCTTGCTGATCTGAGGTCCGTCTCCTCTCCTCAACCTCTGGTCATTCAGTGTCCGCTATACTCTCTGGGGTCCTGCCGTCCCATATGCTGGGTCCCTGTTGGGTGTTCGCCGTGCTCCTCTGCAGAGCAGCCTGGTTTTTCTCCAGCGCGTGAAGGCAAGCGAAATCCTTTGTCCTACTCCGACGCCATCTTCCCACTCTCCCTCTGATTATTTTTTTCTTCTGTGCTTTATTTCAGGTTAATTAATTTCAAGTGTAGTTTCTGCTATTTCAATGAATTTTAAAATTTGCATGTAAATTGCTCACCCCACTTAAATACCTCAGTCAAGGTCATGGAAACCTGAGGCACATTTAAATAGCTACCTGGTCTTGTATTTTTTTTTGTTGTTGTTGTTTAGTGTTCAAGACACTTCCTTTGGGGTCTGAAAGGAAAGTATGAGTGAATTCTGAGGAATAATTTCTTTTGTGTGGTCTACAAGGTGTTACTTGAGTACAGTGTTTTTTAAAATTTTTTTACTCCACCCTCTTTTTGAAAGTACCTTGAGTTTTAATATAAAATAAAATTAAATATAAAAATAAATAGATATTAAATATATAAAATATTAAATATATAAAAATAAAAAATAAAATTACTGATGCTCAGGATTTTTTTGGTCAATTTAAGCTAACAATAAAAAGACTCCTGTAATAGACAGAAAACTGTACTTGAAAAATAATTAAATAAAAATTAAAAAAAAAAAGACTCCTGAAGATAAGACACCCGTGCTTCTGTCAGTTCCACACCTCCTCCCTATGAAAGTGAAATACAAGAGGCGGGTTTCCCTAAAGAAGGGGTGGGATGCTTCTCACTGAGGCTAGGCAGTCCACAAGATGGCAGTATGGAAACAGAGAAAGTGCCTAGGGAGACTTGCCAACTGCACTTACAACTGTCCTAAAATCATTCCTGTGCACAATGAAGGAAGTGGGGTATTATCTTGTTTTGATCCTTTCTTTAACTTTACCTAAGTGTTTAATACAAAATATCTTTCTTTCTTCTTTGAGTCTGGCTCCTTTGCTCCTCCACCACATTAACCATGGCAAAAGGAATTTTAATGAAAAGATTTGTTCAATAGATAAAGATGATTTCCTTTGCATTTTTAGTTTGCAAGGAACTCTTTTCTAATGCTATTATAAAATTTGGAAGGAAATGCACTCTATGAATTGTTGAAATTGAGAAAGGTGGAGTCTTGCTTTCAATGACAATGTGACCTCCCAAAGTGTGCACAAGGCCATTGTGTGGAAGTAAATAAGCCACATGATGTGTACAACATGAGCACTTTGAGTTGGTGCTCACAATGTTATTGGAGAGCTGCACTTCATGTCTAGTTCATCACAACCATGAAACAGAACTTCACAGAGCATGAGAAACCTTTTCCAAAATTTACCACATTTGTGCAGCAAGATCAGATTGTGCAGATGAATTAAAGTCAACTGGACAGTGCCTGAATGGTTACACAACCTTGGATGGCAATACCTGCAATCAGGAATGTATTGTTGCATAATCTCATGTTAAAAATGTTAATACTGGAAAATGTTAATGTGTGTGTGGTTTTGAGTTTTCTCCTTAAATGTAGTTTATAAGACATGCACATACAGGAGGGCAGCAAGCCATTATAGCACACATACCTCTGGTTATATAATTACCTTGTTAATTCATTAAACACATTGTATAGTACAGAAAACCACATCATCCTTATTTTGGTTATCAATGTTCTGGTTATATCATAAAATATATGAAATTGGGTAATCTGTAATCACTAGAACAGCTTTGCCTAAAAGGATGTTTTCGGCATTTCCCGTTTCAATAAATGACAGTTCGCCTTGATCTTTCAATGTTCAATGAGTCTAATAGAGGTAACTGCTCAAGCAGTTGTATTTTACTGCTCTTTTATCTTCTTGTCCTGAGTTTATAACTTATGTTTGCCAATCTTGCTTATTTAAAATAACTTTAAAAATCTATACATTTTGTGAGGAAGAGGTATAGAATAAGAGTAGCTCAATGTTGAAAATTCAAGCCTCAACAGAGAGGCTATTAAACACACAAAATACACATAAACATTTATAGAAGGGGGAAAAGGAAGAAAACAGAGAAAGAGGGAAGGACAGAGGAAGAAAAGAATTGAGAAAGAGAAAAAAACAATGGACAAATGAAACCAGAATATAGGACTATTGACCTTTAAATCTTCAAAATATTACTTAAGCCCTGTAGCTGCACAATTTTTATTTAATTTACTGGGAATAATCTGGCTAAATTCCTTCTTGACTCTTAAAAATACCAGGAAACAATATTCTAAACTTAAAACAAATTTATAGTCCCTGTGAGCAAGCACCAGCTGTACTTGTTGAACCTGTCTTGCTTGCAGTTGAATCATTAGCATGGTATATGCACAAGTATTTAACTTTTAAATCTGGATTTCTATTGAGTGTGTTAACTCATAGACTGGACTCTCAGTACAAACAAGCAGAATTGCTGAGCCCCATGTAATCACAGGTTATGAATACACTCTGAGCTTCTCTAGGCATGTTTGAAGATCCTCAGAGGGTAAAAAGCTTCACCAGAGGGAGCTGGACTTAAAATGTAGGACTCCCATCAATTCCTGGCAGAGAATTAATAGGGTTTTATGCATCTGATGACAGCCCAGACAGTATATGAATATTATATACCCACCAAGTTTATTATGTGGATAAGAATCCAAAATGAAATCTTGAGACTCTGCTTGAGTCTATACTGGCCTCATCAAAATCAGATTATGACAAAGGTTTAAGGGTCTGATTTTCTGCTAGTTGTCAAGATTCAGATTCCTGAAGAATCCGAAGCCTGCAGAACAATGTGGACCTGACCGCTGGGGGACATCTCAGAGTTAGAGTTGGCCTCTGACTGACACTCTCAGGTCCTTGTAGGATTCTGAGCATTGGCTTAGTTAGAAGATGATAATGCACAGAACTCAAAATCAAAACAAAACAAAACAAAAAACAGAAAAACAGACATCTCTTATCCACCAACAGAGACCTGGAGCCAGATTTGTGATTGAGTCAACGGAAAAACAGGAAACCAGAGTGATTTGTAAAGAAGTCTGGCAGACCCAGTTCAAAACTGGACCCTATCAGTAAACCCTGAGAGTTTGACATGAACTATTAAGACTGAGCTAACAATACATCTTCCTGGTTCATGATTTGTACATCTGCCCTCTGACTGTAATGGACCCTGTGAGGTGACTGTCTGGCCCTGGAGCTACTCTAGGAAGCTTTTGTACCAATGGCCTTGAGCTCATGAACAAATCCTGTGTTCATAAAGTCATTTCTGTTCTGATAATGTAGACCTCCCACATTTAGGGCTCTGACAGACCTTTCTATTTTCTCTGCAGCTGCTGCTCCCTTTTATTTTTTAATGCTCCCTAGATCTTTTGATAGGCAAGAAGAGAGATGAAATAAAACAAGTTAGTTGGCAATTTCATAGTGGTTTTAATTAATTCTCTGGCACAATTTTAATTGTGCAGTGTTTGTTATATTGTTAGAACTTCGTTTTCTTTACCTTAACACTCTTCTCTATTACAGATTCCTAGAACCAGCATGGTTCTTCTACAGAACATCACATCACGGGGCTGAGAGCTTTCAGAAAAAGCAGGGAGAAAGCAGGGCCTGCTTTGCTTATGACCCTCCAGGTGTCTGCACCATCCTTTAAAGGTTACATTCTATAGCGTGAAAAGATGGTAGGACTAGAGTTTTCAGAAATTTTAGGTGAGCAAATGACTTTTCTGTTTCATCTTTTGGTATTTGGAGTGTTTGAGCTGTGTGATAGCAGGCATTTTGTCAACCTGAGCATATTACAGGGAAACCTGGGGTTAAGTCCAACTGAAGAGAAGTTTGTTTTGCAGTTTAATCAAGTCAACGGTGACAGGGTCCTGTAAGAAAGCATACTAATTAAAGCAGTCCTTTCTGCTCTCTGCCTAGCTGAGTACTGTCATAGTAGTGAGGAAACATTGATATACACCACAAGCCCCATTAGTAAAGTGACTGTGGAGGCCAGGGCTGCATGAGCTTCTATAAAGGAAATGGGAGAAGCTGGAAAGCTGACCTGTTCACCTTACTCTAATGATTAACTTTAAAGTATTTAAAACCTCTGATTGCTTATTCTGACTGTTTCCCTTCATGTGGGCCTGTGGGGAAGAATTTTACAGAATACTAACACAATACAAAGGAGAGTAAGAGGGAGGCCACCATTTAACTGTGGTTGGCCTTGATAAACAGTAAACCAAGGGCTTTAAAGGTCATTGTACTTTTCTATTAATAAAAGGATGAGGAGGAGCTGTTCCCAAGGGTGACCCTCTCCCCATGCACAATTATAGTCGTGGCTTCCTGCACCCCATTTTGTGGCACGCCCACTGGAAATGTTGTAAAACTGCCAAAGCTGTGGCAGGCAAAACTGACAAACTTTGCCTGTCTTGGTTTTGTAGAATGATGATGAAAATAGTCAGGCTGCTGCCTGTGAGATTTCCTTCTCCTGCAGTTTGCAAACATAGTCCATGCCCTAGCTGTGCTACATTTAAACAAAGTATGTTACCCTGTTTCTTCAGCTGAGAGCTGGGTTGTCACCGTTTGTCAATTACTGATGGAGCAGGAAATCTCACTCCCTGCGGCATGTACGTGTGGACGGAAGAGAAGCAATATTTATGGCTTGTGCTTGGAGACCAGATGCTGTGTAGCATCTCTTTTCCAGAACTTTGAGGGGATCTGAAACCCAGAAGTGCAGTAATGCTCTATTTTTGAAGGGGAGGCAGGAGAGGACAGGCATACGGGAAATCCACCACATTTTCTTTTTTATCTGATACCTGATTGTATCGTACTGTCTATTATGGTTGGCTTTTCTGTGGTCAGCACTGTGGTACCACCTGAAAAACAAAAGAGTAACATACAAAAGTGAGAAATGCTGCATGCTTACATATATTTGATACAGGCAAACATTTCTTACAGAAAATTCTTCTTTTAATCCCTGCTATAGTCATTGTTTTACTTCAGTTTTGCTGCCACACTATCAATTTCAAGTTCAAATAAACCTTTTTTTAACCCAGCACATTTATTCATAAAACATCTAGGTGTACATTTGAAAAATCACATTTAGTAATTTTTTAAAATCTAGCTTCATAAAAAAAATTATGGACTGTCTTTTTAAATAAAATTTCCTGGAAGGTTACTATCCAAAGTATGCATATTATATGTGTAGTATTCTCCCTGCTTCTACAATATTTAATATAAAAGAGATACTTTGTTCTTGAGGGTGGATTATATAAATTGATATTCACCAATTAAAAGAATCTTAATTAGAACTTGACCCAGGAATCTCAAGTCTAGAATTGGATGAGTGAATGCCTCAGCTTGGAGGCTGTCTGTATTTTCAGTATAGTGGCTTATGCTTTGGGTCTTTAGTGTCAGATCTCTGAAACAGTTCTTAAGGATTATTTTTTTCTTCTGTGCTTTATTTCAGGTTAATTAATTTCAAGTGTAGTTTCTGCTATTTCAATGAATTTTAAAATTTGCATGTGAATTGCTCACCCCACTTAAATACTTCAGTCAAGGTCGTGGAAACCTGAGGCACATTTAAATAGCTACCTGGTGGGGAGAGTTTTAGATTTTGTTCTAAGGGCATTCCCTGATTCCCAGACTGGGCATGGCCTGCAACTGCAGCAGTGAAAACAAAGGCCTCCCAATGTATCCAGCGACTGGGGTACTAAACATGACCTAGACCCCTGAGCTTCAGAGTTTCCTAAGGTTTCAGATATGAGCCTTTAGGGGAGTTACAAGGCTAGTCCCACAATCTATTTTAAAAACTGAAGGTTTAAAGTGGATTGAGGTAGTTCATCTTTTTTTTCTTTTTGCTACAACAGTTGTTTACTTTCCCCCGAAGACATGTAGTTTGGAGAAGGTTCAGGAAAAGGAAAGGGCAGAAACATTTCTTCACAGTTCCAAGGAACTGGAGATTGCACAACTGACACCCTGAATAACGGGAGCTTTCAATCAGTTTGGATTGAAAGTTACTAGTCAGGGGAACGTGTGGAAACATAGCTGTGTCCTCTTTTTCTCTCTGTTAGCTCTTCTATAGTCCACTCTTCATCATAGTTGTCTTAGACTTGCCTAACCAGAAGAATCACCTGAACACTTGTTGGAATTGCACTTCCCAGTCCCCTTACCCTCCTTAGATCTCACTGAGAACCAAAATCTCTAGGGAGCAGCCTTTGAAATCTATTTCTGAAAGATTCTCAGGTGAGTCTTATAATCCAGTAAGCTAAGAAAACACTGGCTCTGAAAATGGCTAAACATTGTCATTTCAAATGACCACTGATTTGCTGTTCATTACTTAGATGCTCATTTAGGCATTTCTCCTTAACAATGTTGGCACTGTACATCACAGTCAGAGACAATCTATTTGCTATCCCAAGAGATAAAGTTCTGGGAAGACTCAGGGTAATGGCATGGGGTGGGCCCGTGACTGTCACAAAGAGTTTTGGAGGAGGGTGTAAGGTGCCATTGTTATCATTCAATAAAGATCTGTGATCATCTCTATTGCACCCGGGTCCTGGTCCAGTCTTGCAACTCCCACAGATCAGCAATCATCCAGATCATGAATCAAAGCTGTAGAATCATGCTCTTGGAATGGTCTGAAGATTTCTGAGCTAATTGGTTGCAGTGCCAAGTCATGTTAGCTCTGCTTTCCCAGTAAATGTTGCGTCTGAGTGGTCACACATATGCAAGGCTTCAGTGAAGCAGAAAGAAGAAATTATACACATTATGGGTTAAGAAGGTGAATCTATAATGGCAGAACTGGAGGGATGCCAGAATACATTAGCATTCAGTTTGCAGTGGCCTTATAGGAGAAAAACTTAAGGTGAAAACTCACTTTATAAAACTGATAATGCATTATCAATTTTGTTATAAGTTGGAAGTCAAACTCCACTATTGAGTACACACAGATCCTATGTGAAATTTGCCTCCCAGTGCCTTTGAAGGCAATTGCATTATCTTATGAGTTCAAAGGCATTTGCAAATGAATAACTTGAAAGTGAATTTTCACCTTGGCAAGCAAATACAGGAGAGCAAAACCTTTCCTCATTTCCACACATTTGGTACATTTCACCTGGAATTCAGTGTTGTTTGTAAGTAATGAGCCTTTTACTACAATACTTATCTCTGCCTATGTACAAACAGGTCACTCCAGGAGGAGAAATTAAAGTAACATTTGCTTTAAAATACAGAACACTGCTGAAGAGAGCCTTGGTCCCAATCTCCGTGTTCCCACCTCTCAGGGTTAAAGTGAGAATGCTTTCAGTTTTTTTTTTAATTGCACTGAACACTCAAAGTTTGCAGCTCTGACAGTGAAGCCTGTGCCCAAGTGAGCAAAGAGGGTGCCAAGCTGTGTGTGCCTAGGATGTGACTCGTTTGCATGTGAAGAAATGCCTGACTTAGGGATGATTTTGCTCCTTATAAACATTTATATATAAGCACACCCTTTTTCAGAAAATGATAACAAATAGCTTTATTAAGGAAACTGGGTGATAGTGCAACAAATGAACATGAAGCATGACATGCCTTCTAAAATCCCTTCTTGATGAAGGTGTGAAGTATGCATTATGAACAGCCTAAAAGTTCTTAGTATTATGTATATATTTATAGAATTATGGAGACAAACATGCTGGCCTGAGAAAATAACATCTTTTTGCCATGGTAATATATATATATATATATATAAAAGAAACTAGAATGGACTTTTTTCTATGTACACAAAAAATCACTTTAAAAGCTGTAGATAAACCATTACCTTATACTTGAAAAGGACTGTCAGTTTTCTACTATAAGTGACCCATTTTCTGTGGTTTGTGACTCGTTGCCAGGCACAGTTTGCTCTAGGCTAACAAACTTGCTCTATTTCATTCAAAGGCTCTAGTCTCAATTGATTCAGTCATGAACTGATGCAAAAATAAGGATGTTGGTTGTTCTGAGGCTAGGAGTAAATCTGAGGCTTTGTTCTAATCGATATTAACTGACCACTTTAGGATATATAAAGAACCCTCTCCACAAGAGGGTAATTGAAAAGGGTATACTGTGATGATTGCAGTCATTCCATTTTATGAGGAATTTCACCATGGCCATTTGGTAGAGTCTGCAAAAAGCCTGAGGTTTGTGGCAATGTTTACAGGTAACTCTGGGAAGGTTTCCACAGGACCTGGCTCATAGAATGGTTCTCTGTTTTTAACATCAGCTGTAGGGTTTTCAGGTAGAACTTGACATGTTACAAAGAAAATGCTTCTGTGTTAATTAATTTTTGTGACTTATGGCTATTTACATAAAAGCTTTGTTTTCAAAAGCCCATAGCGATGTAACATTTATTGCCCATGTGAATGCAAGTGATTAACCTAAAAATTTGCAGGGAGACAGCCTTGGGAGGTGAGATTTAAATGTAAATCCAGTACATGCTACTAAATTTCTGAGCTAAATTTTATTCCTTATGGCATCCCTGAGTACAGAGCTCTCTCACTCCTTCAGAGGAGAGCTTTTGAAGTAAATGGAAATGTACTTGGGGACATTTCCTTCTAGATTTTACATGAATGCACTATACAATAACATTAGGCATTATTATGAAGTTACATAGTAATGCCTTTGGTTCTACCTATGGAAGTGAATTATGTGGGCTCTTTAAGTCCTTTTTGGATAAAATTACAGACCTGCATCCAAGGGCTCATGTTTAATCTAAAATGAGTCAGATTCTGTATGGACTGCATTTTGTCCCAGGTATCAGTAAAAGTCCCACAGTACATTTTGCAACAATAGGGTGAAGATCCTAGTGTCTTGGCCAGTTTCCAAATGGTACAATTCCATCCTCCACTTGCCTAACATTTCCTCTGCCATTCCAGGTGGGAGAGAAAGTCATCTTCTAGCTTTGAGGGCGTTAGACTATTATGGAGTAATACTCTAAGTTAGTGAGGTATTTGGCACACACCAGCACTGATATATTTGCTAGTTACTAGTAATGTGAAGTGACAACTAATTCTGTTGAAGCTTTTAATGTAAAATGATTTACAAATTCCTAACTTAAAGGCTGCATTTCAAATATAAGCCTAATTTAATCAATTAGTTAAAGGATCCACTCAAAATATTTTATCCTTGCTAGAAAATAGCAATAAACATCCCAAAGTGTGTGGTTCTGTAATTAATTTGTTGGGGGGGGGGTGGTGAGGTGGTGCTGAAGATGAGGATCTATCTGTTCAGCACTTTTAACTATTTAGAAATTCTTAGTCTATTAAGATAATCCTAAAAATGGCTAAACATTATCATTTCAAATGACCATGGCTATTAACAACAAATTGTTTATACAGACGAGATGCAGAAACAGGATGTGTGCCTCTGGCAAGCCTGCCTCTGCTGAGGCAACCCTGCCATCACCCTGATGACCACCAACACGAGGAGTTACACAACCACAAATAGGCATTAATTAGCTGCTCTTGACAATGGCATGAACTGAAATGGCACAGCAATGGGATGAAGATGGTTTCTGCACCTGTGAGCTGGAAGTCATCACCTGTTCCACTGTGGCAGTTGGCCTGGTCATCATCACATTCATCCAGCAGGTTCCCATTGGGAGTGGTTGGTCCAGCTGTAGGTGCTGAAACAAAATTCAAGGATTATTATCTCTCTCCTGAAATACATTCTCAAGCCTCTGGCTGTTGAATCTGCTAACGCTTTTGAAGAAAACTCTAATCTGTCGCAAGAAGGCCAGGAGTGTGGTTGACCTCTTTCAGGAGCTAAATAGCCTTGGAATTTTCAGAATCCACTGGGGATCATTTTGTTTGGGTGTTTGATCTATATTTGCTGAATAGAGTTGACTGCCTTAGCATTTTCTACATTGTTATCTATATAAACATAATTTTCTAAAAAGTTCTAAAATTCTCATGGTTATTTATTCATGACCCTGGAGTTGGGAAATTGGATTATAGAGATGCTGCATGAACTGTTTTTCTACTCATTTTCAAGGTGCTAGAGAAGTCACTTATCATGAATTCTATTATATTCTTAGTACTTACTAAGTTTTCTTAGTTTCATTATAAGTTTTTCCCCCAAAGATAACCCCAATACGTTCACTTTTAGTACACTATTGTTCTTTTTTTTTTTTTTCTTTAAAGACTGACTGTCTCCCGGGTGTCTGAGAGGGCTTGTCTTAGATATCCTGGGGCCATTTCACCTGAACTCCCAGAGGACTGAATTCCACTGCCAGCAGGGATTCTCATATACGTGAGTTTGTGGATGAAAGGTATATGACATTAATCAAAGACTGCTTTTAATCTTTAAATTAGGTTTGGTCTATTTTTTTCAGATACCTGCTACTCATTTTTGCAATGTGTTTAATGTTTTATGGTTTGGGGTATTGCACTTCATTTTATGAGACTGAAAATAATGTACAGTTCTCTTGATGACTGAGAACCAGACAAGAGTGGGGGTCTGTTCTCTAATGTCTGGTGACTGCTGCTTTCTCAATAAAACTTTTGCAATTGTGCTTAAATACTGAGTAGAATTATGACAAAAGTAGAAATGTAGCTAGTTTCAACTTTCTCAACTCTCTCAAAGCACACACCAATAATCACTAGAAAATCAGCATGTATGGATATTGTGCACACTATTTAGAAATACAGTCTATACTTTGTAAAATGCATATACAAATATGTCAGGCTCTACTTACTTTTTCAATTTTAATTTTTATATTTTTTCAATTATAGTTTATGTGAAATATTATCTTATTTTTAAGTACAAGGTATATAGCATAGTGCTTAGACATTTATGTAACTTAGAAAGCGATCACCACAATAAGTCTAGTGCCCACCTGGCACTGTACATAGTATGATATCGATTATATTCCTTATGCCTCATGACTATTTTGTAACTGCCAATTTGTATATCTTAAACCCTTCACCTTTTTCACCTAGTCCCTAACCCCGGCTCACACCTGTTAACCATTAGTTTGTTCTCTGTGTCTATGAGTCTCTCTATTGTGTTTGTTCATTTATTTTGGTTTTTAGATTCCACATATAAGTAAAATCATATGGTGTTTGTCTTTCTATCTGACTTTTTTCACTTAGCATAATACATTCTATGTATATCCATGTAGTTGCAAATGGTGATATTTCATTTCCTTTTATGACTAATATTCCATTTTATATATATATATATATATATACCACATCATTTTTATTTACTCATCTACTGATGGACATTTAGATTGCTTCCATATCTTGGCTATTATAAATAACACTGCAGTATCATAGAGATGCAAATATATTCTTGAATTTGTGTTGTGGATTTCTTCAGATAGATACCCAGAAGTAGAATTGTTGAGTCATAAGGTAGTTTTATTTTTTGAAGAATATCTGTACTGTTTTAAATAGTGGCTGCACCAATTTGCAATACCATCAATGGTGTACAAGGCTTCTGTCTTCCCTGCATCCTGGTCAACACTTGTGGCTTGTTGTTTTATTGATGATAGCCATTCTGATAGGCATGAGCTGGTGTCTCATTGTGGTTTTAATTTGCATTTCTCCAACAATTAATGACATTGAGCATCAGTTCATATGTCTACTGGCCATCTGTATGTCCTCTGCTCATTTTTTAAAAAATAAATGAAACCCACTTTATTATTTCAAGTATTAATGATAAAAAATTTAGCCCAGCTATTGCATTTTAAGAAATGAAAATACCCTGTTTTTTAAACTGGATTGTTTGTTTGCTTTTGGTGTTAATTTGTATTTCTTTATAAATTTTGGATATTAAGGCTTCATCTAGTGTATCTTGGCAAATATCTTTCCCCATTCAGTAGGTGATCTGTTTGTTTTGTTGATGGTTCCTTTGTTGTGCAAAAACTTTCTAATTTGGTATAGTCCAAATTTGTTTATTTTTTCATTTGTTTCCCTTATCTGAAGAAATATATCCAAAAAGTATTGTAAAGAGCAATGTCAAAAATTTGTCTCCTTAGTTTTATTCTTGGAGTTTTACAGTTTGGGGTCTTGTATTTGTATTTAATCCATTTTAAGTTTATTTTTGCATATGGCATAAAAAAGTGGTCTAGTTCACTTTTGTGCATATTCTGTCCAGCTATCCATCCCAATGCCACTTGTTGAATAGACTGTCTTTACCCCATTTTATGTTCTTGCCTCCTTTGTTAAATATTAATTAATCATACAAATATGGGTTTATTTCTAGGCTCTCCATTCTGTTCCATTAATCTCTGTGTCTGTTTTTATGCCAGTACCATGCTGTTTTGATTACTATGGCCTTGTAGTATATTTTGATATCAAGTAGTGTGATAACTCTATCACACTAGTGACTATCACACAGTGACTAGCTCTGTTCTCTGTCAAGATTGTTGTGGCTATTAAAAAAGTCTTTTATGCTTTCATTTAAAATTTAGAATTATTTGTCTTAGTTCCGTGAAAAATTCCATTGGTATTTTGAAAGGGATTGCAATTGACTCTATAGATTGCTTTGAGTAGAATGAATATTTTAACAATATTAATTCTCCTTATGCATGACATGGTACATGCTGACATTTATCTGTTTCTTCTTATGATTTTCCAAGTACAGGTCTTTTATCTCCTTGATAAAATTTATTCCTAGGTATTTTATTTTTTTGATAAAATTGTACATGGGGCTGTTTTCTTAATTTCTTTTTTGATAGTTTTTTTATTGGTATATAAAAATGCAACAAACTTCTGAATATTAATTTTGTATTCTGCCACATCACTGGGTTCATTTATCAGTTCTAATAGTTTTTTGGTGGAATCTTTAGGATTCTCTGTATACAGTATCATGTCCTCTAAAAATGACAGTTTTACATTTTTCTTTCCAACTTGGATGCCTTTCATTTATTTTTTATGTCTGATTACTGTGGCTAGGACTTTCAATACTATGTTGAATAAAAGTGGTGAAAATGAACATCCTTGTCTTATTCATGATCGTAAGAAAAATGCTTTTAGCTTTTCCTTGTTGAGTATAAAGCTAGCTATGGATTTGTCATATAATTCTACTCCTCTATTCCTACTTTGTGGAGAGTTTTTTTAAAATCATAAATGGATGCTGGATTTTGTCAAATGTTTTTCAGCAGTTATTGATATGATCATATAAGTTTTATCCTTTATTTTTAAGTGATGTGTCATGTTAATTGACTTGTGAATATTGAATTAATTTATTTCCCAGGAATAGAGGAGGAGATTAAGATGGCGACAGAGTAGCATGGAGGGAACCCAGCTCCTGTGCATCTGATAGAAAATCCAGGCAGATCTACTGAAGAACAGCATAATCAACCAACAATTCCTCAACATTTATGAAAATAAGAGACCAGAGAGTGTGACAGAGGAACCAGACAGCTGTAGGTCTGTGAGGACTCCAGAAGGCGAGTGAGGATAAAAGCGGCTGCACCAGCAGCCTCCTTGGCAGTGGGCTGTGCCCACAGGGCGCCCATGATGGGCGACCTCCGGTGGTGAGTGAGTACGGAGGAGAAGCCGCGGAGAAGCGGCGGGTGATCTGGGCCGGTGGCATCAGTAAGAAACTGAGGCCCCGTCTGGGACCAGCGCTGGGGTGCCTGTGGCTGAGGGAACTCCAGAGGCCCAGTAACCGGTGGGCTGACAACAGACTCCGTGGGAGCCATGGGCCTGCTATAGGGTCCATGGGAGAGAACTGACTGTCGCCTCCCTGTCTAGGCAGGCAGGATAATACTGGGCAGAGACCTGTGGGCTTAAGTTAAGGTAAAGGGTGGCAGGGGAGGAGGGCCCTGTTTAACTGTGGACTTGTGGTCGCCAGCCCACCGGCCAAACAGCCCACCAGCCCCGGGGATTTGAGAAGGACACTGTCGTTGCTGGTCTTTTGGGATTGGGCTGGGCTGAGAGGCAGACTTTGTGGAGAAGTCTCTATTAGAAAGTGAACTAAACTGAGCACGGGGGGGTGGGAGGGGATGGGAGTAATAGACAGAAAACTGTACTTGGAAAATAATTAAATAAAAAATTGGGTAAAAAAAAAAGTGAACTAAGGGGTTCTGTGACAGCAGCTCGCCTCACAGCCCAATCACCCAGCACCCGTCCAGGAGAGGGGTGGGAAAACCTGGATCCCGCCACAGGACTGAGAAGGACAGTGCCAGATACTGCAGGACCCAGGCAGCCTGTCAGGGGTGTGGGCACCCACATCCCAATCCAGTAGCTTGGCTCCCACGAGTGAGCGCATGCGCGCCTGCATACCTGCCCTCAGAGAGGCCCTGCTGGCCGCAACCAGAAAAACCGGTTGGACAGTTTGAAACCGACAAAGGAAGGTTTGTGTGTGTGTGTGTTTGGGGTTTTTTCCCCCCTCTCCTTTTTTTTTTTTCTTTCTCAACTTCTTTTCCAAGTAATCTTATATCTTTTAAACTGTATTGTTGCTCTATCTTTCAATACTCTGTTCCTCATTCCTTTTTCTTTTTACCTGGGTTTTAGTCCTTCCGTGCTTCCCAAATTTTCTGCTTATTCCTCCGTTCTCCTGACTTTTGTGTGTGTGTGTATGTGCATGTGTGTGTTGGATTGTTTGTTTGTGTGTTGCTTAGTTTTCTTTTAGGTGTATTATTATTTTTTTTGCATTATTCTCACTTCTTTTTTTCTATTAAGAATATCTTTGTATTCCTCCTCTTTCTGTACAGGATTCTTAGTCCTGGCTGGTTATATTGTGCTATCGCACAGGTTCCCACTGCTCTTTCCACCACAGTGTATTGCTAATTTCCTATACTTCACTTGCTTTCCTTTGGCATACTACCCAAGCTCTATGCCCCCATTTAGACAGATTGCATAGAGTCTATCACGTGAATGTTGCTCTAATATTATTGTAAATAAGAGCTGTTCTATACAACGGTAATACTTCATAACACATCTCTCGGACCTTAGACCACCTTACAGGTTCCTGAATTCTATTACTCTATTTACTTGCATGCTACACCTAGATACTAACCTGTACTCTCACCTTACCTCAAAATCTGAACACCCACAACCACACTGCTTTCTAGATACAACTCACAAGCCTCCCCTTCCCAACAAGAGACTTAACTTATGTCCATCCTTTCTTAAAAGTGGCAAGCTGGGTCGAAGAGCACGGTTAACTCTATACATAGCCTAAAGATTATCTATTTCTTCTCTGCCAACTGTGACTGTAAATAACATAAAATACTCCTCTGCTATCATAAACGATTTTGCCTCCACCTCCAACTGATCACACATGCACAATAAAGAAAGGAGTAGGTGGAAGCGGAGAACATGAAGATACCTGCAGGAGACTGCACTGTTGACTTTCACAGGTATCCTACCACAGAAGTTCACACCATAAACCCAGGGAACTAGAACAGATCAATTTAGGAAGCTGAGGCCAACGAGAAGAGTATCACAAACAATGGGAAGACAAAGAAACAATCCCCAAATGAAAGAAAAGGAGGAAGCCTCAGAAAGAATGTTAGATGAAATAGAGGCAAGTCAACTTGAAGATATGGAATTTAAAGCACTGGTTATCAGGAAATTCAAAGAGCTTACAACAAGCTACCAGAAGGGGAGCTACAATGAACTCTCTGCAAACTGTACCAACATGAAAAAAAAAAAAAAGAAACCATCAGTAAAGGCGAAGAGGAAATGAAGAATACAATTTCTGAACTGAAGAACACAGTAGAAGGTATGAAGAATAGAATCCATGAGGTGGAAGACCACATGAGTGAGATCCAAGACAGGGTAGAAAGAATCTCCCAGATGGACCAAGAAAGGGAAAAGAGAATCAGAAAAAATGAGGAGAATTTAAGAGAAATGCATGAAAATATGAAATGTAATAATATCCAAATAATAGGAATACCAGAAGGAGAGGAAGAAGAATAAGGGATAGAAAACCTATTTGAAAGAGTAATAATGGAAAATTTTCCTAAATTGAGGAGAGATAAAGTCACACAAATCCAGGAATTGCAGAGAGTCCCAAGCAGGTGGAACTCAAAGAGGCCTACTGCAAGACACATCATCATTAAAATGGCAAACTTCCAAGACAAAGAGAGAATCCTAAAGGCAGCAAGGGAGAAAAAGGAAGAAGCATACAAGGGGGTCCCAATTAGGTTGGCTATTGACTTCTCAATGGAAACATTCCAAGCAAGAAGAGAATGGCAAGAAATATTCCAAGTAATGAGAAACAGAGGCCTACAACCAAGGCTACTTTACCCAGCAAGGCTCTCAATCAAGATAGAAGGCCAAATACAGATTCCAAGACAAAACAAGTCTAAATGAAAATGCTTCCATCAAACCAGCTCTACAAGAATTACTAAAAGGGCTGCTTTAAGGAAAGGAAGGAAAAGAGAGAGACAGAGAGGAACACAGGTATATAAAGGGCAATGAATAAGCACCTTTCAATGATAACCTTAAACATAAATGGATTAAATGCAAGAATTAAAAGACATAGAATAGCTGAATGGATAAGAAAGTATGACCCACACATATGCTGCCTACAAGAGACCCACCTCAGGTCAGAAGACTACCACAGACTAAAGGTGAAAGGATGGAAACAAATTTTCCAAGCAAATGGACAAGAAAAAAAAAAGCCGGGGTAGCAATTCTCATATCAGACAAAATAGACTTCAAAAGAAGGGCCATAAAGAGAGACCCAGAAGGTCACTTCATATTACTCAAGGGAAGAATCCACCAAGAAGACATTAACATCATAAATATATATGCACTGAACTCAGGAGCACCCAAAATATAAAGAAAATCCTAGAGAACCTCAAGAAAGAAAATGACAGCAACACAATTATAGTAAGGGATTTTCACACCCCACTGTCAAAAATGGACAGGTCTTCCAAACAAAATATCAACAAAGATATTGCAGCATTAAATGACACTCTAGATGAAATGGACCTAATTGATATATATTGAGCCCTTCATCCCAAAGAAGCTATATACATATTCTTTTCAAATGCACATGGAACATTTTCAAAGATAGACCACATGATAGGACACAAAACGAGACTCAACAAATTTAGGAAAATAGAAATCATACCAAGCATTTTCTCTGATCACAAGGGAATGAAATTGGAAACTGACCCCAATGAAAAAATCCAAAACACCCAAAATCATGGAGACTGAATGGTATGCTATTAAACAACGAATGAGTCAAGATCAAAATTAGGGAAGAAATAAAAAAGTTTCTGGAAACAAATGAAAATGAACTCACAACAACCCAAAACTTATGGGACACAGTGAAGGCAGTCCTGAGAGGGAAGTTCATAGCAATACAGGCTTACCTAAAGAAAATAGAAACATTTCAAACAAACAACCAAACCCGATGCCTCCAAGAACTTGAGGAACAACAACAAAGACAGCCCAGAGCAAGTAGAAGGAAGGAAATAACCAAGGTCAGAGCAGAGTTAAATGACATAGAGACTAAAAGCACAATTCTAAGGATCAATGAATCCAGGAGTTGGTCTTTTGAAAAGATAAACAAAACAGACAAACCTTTAAGTAGGCTCATCACGAAAAAAAACAGAGAGAGGACCCAAATAAACACAATCAGAAATGAAAGAGGAGAGATTACAACTGATACCACATAAATAGAAGGGATTGTAAGGAATTACTATGCAAAGCTGTATGCCAAGAAATGTGAAAACCTAGGTGAAATGGACAAATTTCTAGAAAAATATAATCTTCCAAAACTCAATGAAAAAGAAGCAGAAAACCTGAACAGGCCAATAACAGCAAATGAAATTGAAGAAGTAATAAAAAAAAAACAACTCCTGGCACACAAGAGCCCTAAAGTGGATGGTTTCACAAGAGAAATTTTATGAAACACTTAAGGAAGAGCTAACCCCTATTCTTCACAGACTATTCCAAAAAATCCAAAAAAAGGGAAGACTCCCAAACTCTTTTTATGAANTAGCCACAGCAATCAGACAAGAAAAGGAAATAAAAGGCATCCAAATTGGAAAGGAGGAAACAAAACTGTCATTGTTTGCAGATGACATGATAGTGTACATGGAAAATCCTATAGCCTCTACCAAAAAACTGCTCGAACTAATACATGAATTTGGCAAAACAGCGGGATACAAAGTCAAAGAAATCAAAGTCATTTTTGTATACTAACAATGAAACAGCATAAGCAGAAATCAAGAAAAAATCCCATTCGATATAGCAAAAAGAAAAATAAAATATCTGGGAATAAACCTAACCAGGAGGTTAAAGACCTGTATGCAGAAAACTACACAACACTGAAGAAAGAAATCAAGGAAGACACAAACAAATGGAAACATATACCATGTTCATGGATTGGAAGAATTCACATCATCAAAATGTCCACACTACCCAAAGCAATTTACAGATTTAATGCAATACCTATTAAAGTACCAATGGCATATTTCACAGACATAGAACAAACACTTCAAAAATTTATATGGAACCATAAAAGACCCTGAATAGCAGCTGCAATTTTGAGAAAGAAGAACAAAGTAGGAGGGATCACAATACCTGATATCAAACTGTATTACAAGGCCACTGTAATCAAAACAGCCTGGTACTGCCATAAGAACAGGCACATAGACCAATGGAATAGAACAGAGAGCCCAGAAACAAACCCAAATCTCTACAGTCAATTAATATTTGACAAAGGGGGCAGTAACATAAAATGGGGGAAAAATAGCCTCTTCAACAAATGGTGTTGGGAGAACTGAACAGCTACATGCAAAAAAATGAAGCTCGAGCACGAACTTACACCATACACCCAAATAAATTCAAGGTGGATAAAAGACTTAAATATAAGCCGGGAAACCATTAAAGTCCTAGAGGAGAGCATTGGCAAGAAAATCTCAGATATTCCACGCAGCAATCTTTTTACTGACACGTCCCCCAGAGCAAGGGACATAAAGGAAAGAATAAACAAATGGGATCTCATCAACCTTAAAAGCTTCTGCATGGCCAAGGAAAGAGTATCAAGATAAAAAGAGAAGCAACAGTGTGGGAAAACATATTTGCCAATGACACCTCAGACAAAGGTTTAATCTCCAAAATATACAAAGAACTCACTTGACTCCACTCAAAGAAGACAAGCAACCCAATTAAAAAATGGGCAAAGGACTTGAACAGACACTTCACCAAGGAGGACATACAGAGGATCCAGATCACATGAAGAGATGCTCGATATCGCTAGCTATCAGAGAGATGCAAATTAAAACCACAATGACATACCACTTAACACCATTCAGAATGGCTATCATAAACAAAGAAACAAACAACAAGTGTTGGAGAGGATGTGGGGAAAAGGGGACCCTCTTTCACTGTTGGTGGTATTGCAGAGTGGTACAACCACTATGGAAATCAGTATGGGATTTTGTAAGAAAACTAAAAATGCATGTGCCTTTTGACCCAGCAATTCCACTCTTAGGAGTATATCCTAAGAACCCTGAAGCATCAATCCAAAAGAACCTATGCATCCCGATGTTCATAGCCGTACAATTTACGACAGCCGAGAGCTGGAAGCAACCTAGATGTCCATCGGTCAATGACTGGATCAAAAAACTATGGTACATTTACACAATGGAATTCTATGTAGCAGAAAGGAAGAAGGAGCTCCTACCCTTTGCAACATCATGGATGAAACTGGAAAGCATTATTCTGATTGAAATAAGCCAGGTGGTGAAAGACAAATACCATAGGAATCACTGTTAACAGGAATCCAAACAAGAAAACAGACAAGCAAGCAAAATGTGACCAAAGACACTGAAATACAGAACATGCTGACAGGGTCTACAGGGGAGAGAAACACAAGGGAAAAGGGGAAGGACTCACATGAACAAGTATAAAGGACACACGGACGATAACCAAGGTGGGGGCTGGAAATGGGAGGGAGGTGTGGAGCACTGGGCAGGGCAGGGCTGGGAATACAAGGAAGAAAACTGTACTTGAATAAGAATTAAATTTTTTTTAAGAGTCTAGTATTTATAGCCCTGGCAGTTGAGAAACAAAGACAAGTAACACAACTTAAAAATGGGCAAAGGATTTGAATAAACATTTCTCCAAAGGCAGCATTCCAATGGCCAATAAGCACGCAGTGTGCAACACCATTAGTCATTACAGAAATGCAAGTAAAAGTCACAATAAGATGTGACTTCACACACACCGGGGTAGCTATAGTCATGAAGATGGACAATAGCAAATGTTGGTAAAGATATGGAGAGACTGGAATTTTTGTACATTGCTGGTGGAAATGTAAATGGGGCCACCATGTTGGAAAATAGTTTCGTAGTTTCTCAAAGTTAAATATAGAGTCATTATAAGACTCACCAATTCCACTTTTGTGTGTGTACCCAACAGAACTGAAAACCAGTGTTCACACAAAACTTGTACGTGAATGCTTGGAGCGAGATTATCCAGAATGGCCCAGAAATAGAAACGTGCACATTTCCATCAACTGATAAATGAATATGAGTTGTTCCTGCAGGGGAGTATTTTTCACCCATGAAAAGGGTGAGTAACTTATCCAACTCTGACATGGATGAACTTTGAAAACATTATGCTGAAGTGAATCAGCTCTTGGAGGCCACTTATCCACCTTTTGTCTCTGTGGATTTTCCTATTCTGAACATTTCGTGTAAATGAAATCATATAATATGTGGCCTGATAGGTCTGACCTCTTTCACTTAAGAATTAAATTTTTTAAAAAAAGAAAAAAATTTCTTTCCCAGGATTAAATCACACTTGATCTTGGTGTATGTTCTTTTCAATATATTGATGAGTTAAGTCTGCTAAAATTTTGTTGAAGATTTTTTGCATTTATGTTCATCAATGATAATTATCTTTTCTTGTAATTAATTGTCAGGGTTTGAAATCAGAATAATGGCCGTATACAATGACCTGAGAGTCTTCACCCTCTTGAATTTATTGGGATAGTTTGAGAAGGGTGTGTTAATTTTTCTTTGAATGTTTGGTAAAATTCATATGTGAAGTAACAGAATCCAGTATCCAGTCCAAGACTCTAGTCTGTTGGGAATTTTTGATTACTGATTTGACCTAGTGAGATTTTCTGTTACTTCTTGATTTATTGTAGGAACAGGGTATCTTTCTGGGCATTTATCCATTTCTTCCAGATTGTCCAACATGTTGACATATAGTTTGTACTATTTTCTTATACTCTGTGAATTTCTTTGGTGTCAGTTGTTACTTCTCCTCTTTCTTTTCTTATTTTATTTATTTGGGTCCTTTCTCTTGTTTTCTTCATGAGTCTGGTTAAAGTTTTATCAATTTTATCTTTTCAAAAAACCAGCTCTTGGTGTTATTGATCTTTTGAAATATTTTTATACTTTATGGTGTGTATTCTCATTGTAATCTTTATTATTTCCTTTCTTCTATCAACCATGGATTTGTTTGCTGTTCTTTGTTGATTCCTTTAGGTGTAAGGTTAGATAGTTAATTTGAAGTTTTCCTTGTTTTTGAGGTGGGCCTGAGTCGCTATGAATTTTCCTCTAAGAACTGCTTTCACCATGTCCCATATATTTTGGGTCTATGTTTTCATTTTCATTTGTCTCAAAGTATCTTTTTTTAAAGATGGCTAAATACAATATAATTTATTTTTTATTGTTGTTCATTTACAGTTGTCCCGATTTCCCCCCATTGCTCTCCTCTACCCCCCGCCCCCCACAATTAATCCCTACCTCACTGTGTATGTCCATGGGTCCTCTTACCCTGATCTCATTGTTAACTCACTCATTGTTTGGTAGCACATTATTTAGCCTCCATGTGATTGTGTATTTTTCATTTTTCTTCTGTAATTGATTTCTAGTTTCATACTTGTGTGGTTGAAGAAAATGCTTGATATGATTTCAATCTCCTTAAATTTGGGGGGACTTGTCTTGGGGCCAAATATTTGATTTATCTTGTAAATTGTCCCATGTGCAGTAGAAAAGATTGTATGGTTGGCTGCTTTGGGGTAAAATGTTCTACAAATATCAGTGAGATCCATCTGGTTTAGAAAGTCCTTTATGGCTACTGTTTCTTTGTTAATTGTTTTGTCTAGAAGATTTTTCCATTGATATCAATGGGGTGTTAAAGTCCCCTATATTACTGTATTAATGGCAATCTCTTGTTTGTCAATATTTGCTTTATATATATAGGCACTCCAATATTTTGGTGCTTAAATATTTACAAGAGTTTTATTCTTTTACTGGGATGATCCCTTTATCATTATAAAATCTCCTATTTTATCTTCTTTAATAGCCTGTGTTTTAAAGTATATTTTGTGTGATATAATTATTGCAACCCAAACTTTTTGTTTTCATTTCCATTTGCATGAAATATCTTTTTCCATCCTTTTATTACTTTTAGTCAGTGTGTGTTTTAATTTAAAGAAGGTCTCTCGTAAACCATACATGCAGGGGGTAGACAAAATTAGGCTTACAGTTGTGAGTCTACAAACACAGAGTTGACTCTTATATTATAATTTATTAATTATTGTATTGCTTATTTGTATTACAACAACTATACTTCTTTCCACCCTATATATGACTCTTCTGTTCTTATACATTCAGCTACCTTAAGTTTTTTGGTTGGAGCATTTAATCCATTTGCATTTAAAGTGATGATTGATACGTATGGAGTTTTGCCATTTTATTCATGTTTATGTTCTTTTTAAAATTTTTCTTTTGAAAAAGTCCCTTTAACATTTCTTGTAACACTGGTTTTGTGGTGATGAAATCCTTTAGCTTTTTCTTATCTGGGATTGTCTTTATCTCTTCTTAAATTTTATTTTTATTTAAAAAAATATTGAATTTATTTGAGTGACAATGGTTAATAAATTTATATGTTTCAAGTGTATAGTTCTATAATACATCATCTGTACATTGTTATTATGTGTTCTTGACCCAAAGTCAAGTCTCCTGCATCACCATTTATCACCTTTTACTCTCTTCTACCTCCCCACAACTCCCTTTCCCTCTAGTCTTCATACTGTTGTCTGTGTCTATAAATTTTTTTCTTAATCCCTTCAATTGTTTTCACCCAGCCTCCTAACCCCCTCCTCAATCTGACAGTTGTCGGTCTCTTTTTTGTATCCCTGTATGTATGGGTCTGTTTCTATTTCATTCACTAGTTTGTTTTGTTCATAGATTACAAAAAATAAGTGAAATCATGTGGCATTTATCTTTCTCTGACTGGCTTATTTTGCTTAGTATAACATTCTCCAGATCCATCACTGCTGTTGTAAAAGGCAAGATTTCTTTCTTTTTCTAAGGCCAAGTAGTATTCCATTGTGTAAAAGTAGCACAGCTTTTGTATCCATTCACCTCCTGATGGACACATAAGCTACTTCCAAATCCTGGCTTTTGTAAGTAACAGTGCAATAAACATAGGAGTCCATATGGATACGTTCTTTGGGTTTCTTTGGATATATGCCCAGAAGTGAAAATGCTGGGTTATAAGGCAGTTCCATTTTTAATTATTTGAGGGAATTTCATACTGTTTTCCACAGTGGCTGCACTAATCTGCATTCCTACCAACAGTGCACTAGGATTCCTTTTTCTCCACATCCTCATCAGCACTAGTTGCATTTTGATGTTATGATGATAGCCATTCTGATAGATCTAAGGTAATATATCATTGTGGTTTTTAATTTGCATTTCTCTGGTGACTATTGACATTGAATATCTTTTTATATGTCAATTGGCCATCTGTATGTCCTCTTTGGAGTAGTGTCTATTCAGGTACTTTGTCCATTTTTAAATTTTTTTTTTTTTTGATGTTGAGTTTTATAAGTTCTTCATAGATTTTGGATATTAACCCCTTATCAAATGTATCAGTGTTCTCCCATTTGATTCATTGTTTTTTTTCATTTTTGTTGATGGCTTTTCCTTTGTTATGTAAAACTTTTTAGTTTGATGTACTTCCATTTGCTTATTTTTTCTTTTGTTTCCCTTGCCCAAGAAGGTCTATCAGTAAAAATAATGGTATGAGAACTGTATGAAATTTTGTGCCTGTGTTTTCTTCTAGGATCTTTATGGTTTACAGTCTAATTCATTTTGAATTTATTCTTGTTTATGGTATAAGAAGGTGATCTATTTTTATTTCGTTGCCCAACAGCTTTCATTGAATAGACTGTCTTTACTCCATTGTATGTTTTGGATTCTTTTGTTAAATATTAATAAAGGCATAGGTCATATGGTATTTGCCCTTCAACACCTGGCTTATTTTACTCAGCATAATGCTTTCCAGTTCCATCCATGCTGTTGCAAAAGGTAGGAGCTCCTTCTTTCTTTCTGCTGCATAGAATTCCATTGTGTATATGTATCATAGTTTTTTGATCCATTCACTTACTGAGGGGCACCTAGGTTGCTTCCAACTCTTGGTTATTGTAAATTGTGCTGGTATGAACATTGGAGTGCATAGGTTCTTTGGGATTGGCATTTTAGGGTTCTTAGGATATAATCTAAACAACAAAACAAACAAGCAAGCAAAATATAACCAAAGACACTGAAATAGAGAACAGGGGGACAGCGACCAGAGGGGAGAGAGGAGGGAATTTCAGGGGAAATAGGGGAGGGATTTAGAGGAACAAATATAAAGGATACATGGACAACAAATAAGAAGGGTGGAAATGGGAGGAGGGGGAGCACAGGGGGGTGGGTTGGGATGGGTTTAATAGAAAACTGCACTTGAAAAATAATTAAATAAAATTTTAAAAAATCTCTAAAAATAAATAAAGGCATAGGTTTATCTATGGATTCTCTATTCATTCCATTGATATATATATATATATGCCTGGCTTTTCCAATACCATACTATTTTGATTACTATGGCCTTATAATATACTTTGATATCAAATAGTGTGATTCCTCCAACACTGTTCTTGACAATGTTTTTCTCATGATTGCTGTGGCTACTCTGGATTTTTTGTCATTCCATATACATTTTTTGGAATATTTGTCTAGTTCTATGAAATATGCCATTGGTATCTTGATGGGAAATATATTGAATTTATACATTGATTTAGGGTAGTATTGACATTTTAGTGATGTTATTTATTTCTATCCATGAACAAGGGATATGCTCCCACTTATGTGTATTTTCTTCCATTTCTTTCCTCAATGTCTTATAATTTTCTGAATATAAGTCAGTAACATCCTCAGTTAAATTTATTCCTAGGTATTTTATTGTGTGTGTGCATGTGTGTAAAAGTATATATAGGGTTTTTTTTTTAGTTTCCCTTTCTGATAGTTCATTATTGGTGAATACAAATACAACTGACTTCTGCATATTTATTTTGTATACTGATTCTTCACTGAATTAATTAATCAGTTTTAGTAGTGTTTGGTGGCATTTTCAGCATTCTCTGTACACAGTATCATGTCATCTATAAATAATGATGGCTTTACTTCTTTCTTTCCAGTTTGGATGCTTTCTATTTCTGCTTCTTGTCTGATTGCTGTGGCTAGGACTTTCTGTACTATGTTGAATAAGAATAGTGAAAGTGAACATCCCTATCTTGTTTGTGATCTTAAGGAAAATGCTTTTAGTGCTTTCCTGTTGAGTATAATGTTGGCTGTGAATTTGTCATATATGGCCTTTATTATGTTGAGGTATGTTTCCTCTATACCCACTTTGCTGAGAGGTTTTATCATGAGTAGGTGCTGGATGTTGTCGAATGCTTTTTCTGCATCTATTGATATGATCCTGTGGGTTTTATTCTTCATGTTATTTGGTACGTCAACATTTATTTATTTGCAACTACTATACCAACATTACATATCCAGAATTAATCCCACTTCATCTTGGTGCATAATCTTTTTAATGCATAGTTGAATCCAATTTGCTGATATTTGTTGAGGATTTTAACATCTATGTTCATCGGGGTTTCTGGCCTATAATTTTCTTTCTTTGTAGAATTTTTTATGGTTTTAGATGTTGGATTATGCTGGCTTCGTAAAACGAGCCTGAGAATACTCCCTCCTTTTGAAATGTTTGGAATAGTTTGAGAAGTATAGGTGTTCTTCTTTAAATGTTTTGTAAAATTCACCTGTGAAGCCCTGTGGTACAGGACTTTTGTTTGGTGGGAGATTTTTGATAAGTGATTAAATTTAATTTGTTACAATTAGTTAGTCACATTTTCTGTTTCTTCTGGATTCAATTTTGAAGATTTTTGTGTTTCTAGGAATTTATCCACTTCATCCAGATTGTCCAATTTGGTGCCATATAGTTGTTTATGATATTTTCTTACAATCATTTGTATTTCTGTAGTGTCAGTTGTTACTTTCCTCTTATATTTCTGATTTTATTTATGTGGGTCATCTCTTTCTTTGTCTTGATAAGTCTGGTTAAAGGTTTTTTCATCTTTAATTTTTCAAAGAATCAGCTATTGATCTTTTGTAATTTTTTAGACTTTATTTTGTTTTTTTCTGCTCTAATATTCATTGTTTTTCTTCTCATTTTGGGTTTTGTTTGTTGCTGTTCTTCTAGTTCCATTAAATATAAAGTTAGTTTTTTTTTTATTTTTGAGATTTACTTTGCTTTTTGAAGTAGGCTTGTGCTGCTATGGATTTCCCTCTTAGGACTGCTTACACGTGTGCCCTGGATATTGAGTTGTATGTTCATTTTCATTTGTTTCAACACATCTTTTAATTTCCTTCTTAATCTCATTCTTAACCTACTCATTGTTTAGTAACATGCTATTTAGCCTCCATGTGTTTGTGTATTTTTAAGTTTTGTTCTTGTGATTGATTTCTTGTTTCATGCCATATAGTCAGAAGATATGCCTGATATGATTTCTGTGTTCTTAGATTTATTGAGACTTGTTTTGTGTCCTAACATGTGGGCTATCTTAAAAATGTTCCATGTGCCCTTGAAAAGGATGTATATTCTGCTGCTTTTGTGTGAAATGATCTGAGGATATCAACTAAATCTTTCTGATCTAGTGTGTCATTTAAGCCTGCTGTTTCCTTGATGATTTTCTGTTTGGAATATCTATCCATTGGTGTCAATGGAATGTTAAAATCCCCTGCTATGATTTTATTAATGTTGACTTCTCTCTTTATCTCCATCAAGGTTTGCTTTACACATTTAGGTCCTCCTATGTTGGGTTCATAAATGTTTACAAAGGGTATAGGCTCTTGTTTGATTCATTTTTTATTATGTAGTATCCTTTGTCTCTTTCCATAACCTTTGAAAGTCTATTGTTGTCTCATATAAGTATTGCCACACCAGCTTTGTTGAAAATTTCCATTTGCATGATACATTTTTTCCATCCCTCTACTTTATTTCTGCACGTATCTCTCATTCTGTAGTGGGTCTCTTGGAAGCAGCATATATATTGGTCTTGTTTTCTTATCCATGCAGCTACCCAGTGTCTTTTGACTGTAACATTTAAATTATTTACATTTGAAGTTATTATTGATAGGTATGTACTTATTGCCATTTTATTCTTTATGATTATATTCCTCTGTTTTTCTTCTTTTTGTTCTTTGTAAAGAACATCCTTTAACATTTCTTGTAGCACTGGTTTGGTGGAAATGAACTCCTTTAGCTTTCTGTTGACTGAAGAGCTCTTTATTTCTCCTTCAATTTTAAATAATAGTCTTTCTGGGTAGAGTAGTCTTGTCTGTAGTTTCTTGCTTTCATCACTTTAAATATTTCATGCCAGTCACTTCTGGTCTGAAGTGTTTCTATTAAGAAATCAGCTGACAGTCTATGAGAACTCCTTGTAGATAACTAACTGTCTTTCTGTTGAGTAATTTAAAATTCTGGTTTTGTCTTTAACCTTTGCCATTTTAATTATGATGTGATATGACCCTCTTTGGATCCACCTTGCCTGGGATTTGTGTGTTTTTTTTCCTTCACCAGGTCAGGGAAGTTTTCAGGCATTATTTACTTAAATAGATTCTTTTTTTAAAATATTTTATTTATTTATTTTTAGAGAGAGGGGAAGGGAAGGAGAAAGAGTGGGAGAGAAACATCAATGTGTGGTTGCCTCTCATGGGTCCCCCACTGGGAACCTGGCCCGCAACCCAGGCATGTGCCCTGACTGGGAATCGAACCTGCCACCCTTTGCTTCACAGGCCCGCGCTCAATCCACTGAGCTACACCAGCCAGGGCTATTTACTTAAATAGATTCTTGATCCCTAGCTCTCTCTCTTCTCCTTCTAGTACACCTATAAAATGGGTGTTGTTACACTTCATGTTGTCCCAAAAGTCCCGTAAACTATTTTTTCAAAAGTTCTTTTTTCTCTTTGCTGCTCTGACTGGGTGTTTTCTTCTACCTTGTCTTCCAAATCACTGATTTAATACTCTGATCCATTCAACTTATGGTTTATTCCTTCTAAATATCCTATTTGAGATACTGTGTTCTTCATCTGTGACTGGTTATTTTTCATGGATTCCATGTCCTTTTTCATGCTGTTGAAGTTCTCAGTAAGTTCTTACTAAGTTCCTTGAGCATCCTTATAACCATATTTTTTAACTCTATATCTGGTCAATTGTTTGCCTGCATTTTTTTCTTGAAATTTGTCGTATTCTTTCATTTAGGGCATGTTTCTTTGTCTCAACATTTTGGCTGCCTCTTTGTGCTTGTTTCTGTATATTAGGTAGATCTTCTATGTCTTCCAGTCTTGGTAGAGTGGGTTTATGTAGTAGGTGTGCTGTGAGACTCAATGGCACAGTCTCCTTCATCATCTGAGCTAGGGCTCCAGGAATATCCTATGTATGGGTTATGTTGGCCTTCCTATTGTAATTGAGTCTTGATTTCTACTGACCCATTTGTGCATGAGGTCAGCACTTAGGCTGGCTGACTGTGTGGATCTACCCTGACCACTGTGTATGAGGTACTATGCTGGTACTGACCACATGAAGTGTAATTTGTATCAGCAGGGCCTGTTGCCTGCCAATACCTGCCTTTGGATATGCCACTTATGAAGGTAATTGGATCCTTTTCTGATGCTGTCTGAAGCTTGCCATTGAGTATGTTGGTTCTGCGGCCATTTAGGAGGAGTTCTGATGCTGGTCAATGTCAGATGCTGATTGTGACTGGCACTGGGCAACCTGTTTGGAGCTATAAGGTGACTCACAATTTGTGGTTATCTCTGTTGGATCTTGGTGTGCAGGAAGGACCAAGGTGCACACCAATACCAACTTCTTCTACCAGTACTGAGCCTAGGATCAGGTCAGCAGAAGTCTCAAGGCACCTCCAGATCCTCCTCTAACTGACTTCACCTGCCTAAGCTTAGTCACTGAAATAGTCACTTGAGTTCCATGAGGTACTTTCTCAGAGAGTCACCAGATAAGGACAAGTGGTGTTGACCACAGGTACAGCTTTAAACTTGGTGCCAGTGCTGTGTCTGATGCCACTCACCAAAAGTCACAGGGTAATCTGCTGCATGCTCACAGACCTTTGTATCATGGTGGGGTCTCAGGGAGTCATCAGGGTGAAGCCAAGAGAGTTTATAAGGCCCAAGGAGACCAAGGTTTGGCCATGTGAAAGAAATGCTCTGCACTTGTGGGTATGTAAGGGAATAATGGTCTCTATCCTAAACATACACAATTTAGTCTGTCTTAGATTGTCCTGAGAGCCCATGCTCAGCAGGGCATGGCAGCCCAGAGTTGAAAGGGTGGGGCTATTGAATTTCATATGAGAGAGAAGGGCCAGTCAGTCTTGAGGGAAGGTGGTATTGAGTGGTCTCCCCAGAGCCATACATGCTCAATCTGGATTCTGTCCAGATCTCCTGGGAGTCTGGGCTTGGCAAGGCAGGACCTCCAGGAGTCAGGAGAGTGTGGCTGCTGGCTGTTTAGATGATGAGGCTAGCAGATCTCCTGTGACAGTAAGGCACCAGTCATGTTTTCAGGAAAGTGCAGGAAATGGCTTCTATTCCAAAGCCAATAATCAGTCACGACACCCCCCGAGTCTCCCTGGACCTCTGAACCCCAACGGCCAGGCAGCTGACCCTCATCGGGGGAAGGAATTCTTCAGAGTAGGGCAGCAAGTAGTCCAGAGGATGGGGCTATTGCATTCTCCCAGGCTGATGTAGTAAAGAGGGCAATGCTCCACCCAAGAAAGATGGCATTGGCAATCTGGGGGAAGGACTCAGTTATCCTGGCAGCTGTCCCTTTGACTCTCTCCCCAGAGCCACAAACCCCACTCTCTCCTCATGGACTCTAGTCTGCTCCACACTCCCAGAATAGTAGCTGTGAAGAAGATTTTGCATGTTGCCCCCTTAAGAGGGTTATTGTGTCTCTAGCAGACTCTTGACTTGCCCTGGTGGACAGAATCCCCATAGATTTTCACAGCCATATGTTGTGTGGAAACCTCTTCCTGGTTGTGGTGCTCTGAGCTGGAAGGCCTGGTAAGGGGTTGATACACCATATTTCTCAGGGGGAGGCTTTGCAGTTGAGATATACCTCTGAATTCTCAGCTGGGACATGTGAGTGCACAGGGATGGCCTTTTTTTTTGCAGGGGAGGGCCTCCTTCCTACTAGGAACAGGATGTGTCATCTTTTGTACAACTTTGGTCATACGACTTCTGTTCAGTTAACTGTTCTATATCTTAATTGTAATTCTAGTTTAATCTCAGGAGGAAGTGAGTGTGCCTTCTACCTACACCACTGCCATCTTGGCTTTCCTCTTTCCTTCAATTTCAAGTGATATGCTTGATTATTGGCCCTTGTCTTTCACTACTTTGAATCTTTTGTGTCAGCTCTTTGTGGCTTGCAAAGTTTTTTTTGAGAATCAGTCATATGGAAGCTCCCTTGTAGGAAAATAACTGCCTTTCTCTTGCTGTTTCTAAGATTCTTTGTCTTTAAGCTTTGCCATTTTAATTTTGATGTATCTTGGTGTGGTCTCTTTGGGTTCATATTGTTTAAGATTCTCTGCACTTCTTGGACTTGTATGTCCATTTTTACAAGTATGCTCTCAATCCCTTGCTCTCTTTTCTCTTTTTGGTACTCCTACGATGTGACTATTGTTATGCTAGGTATTTTAAAGGTCCCTTAAACTAACCTTTTCTTTCTTTTTGATGTTTAGATTAGGTGTTTTCCGCTACCTTGTCTTCCAAATTGCTGATTCAATCTTCTGCTTCATCTAATCTGCTGTTGATTCCATCCAGTGTATTCCTTATTTCTGATGGGTCCCTTTTTGTGGTTGCTATATCCTTTTTACTTAAATGCTTACTATTTCTTTGTAATAGTATTCTTTGTAACTCTCAGCAAGTTCCTCAGTTCTTTTCCTAAGTTCTTTGAACATCCATATAACTGCTGGTTTAAACTCTGTATCTGGTAGATTGCTTGCCTCCATTCTTTTTGTTGTTGCTGTTCTTTTTTGTTTTTTTTTTCTCTTGTTCTTTCATTTGTTACATGTTGCATTGTCTCCTCATTTTGGTTGACTCTCTGTGTTTGTCTTTATGTATTAGGTTAGATCAGCTATGTCTCCCAGTCTTTGGCAGGGTGGTGTTGTGTGATAGATGTCCTCTGGGGCCTAGTGGTATAATTTTCTTGATCCCCTAAGCTGGGTGCTCTATTAGTGTCTGTCTCTTGTTTGGGTTGTGTGCACCCTCCTGCTGTAGTTGGGCCTTGACTGCTGTTGGCACATCAGTGTGTTGATTTGACCCTCAGGCTGACTGGTTGTGAGGATTGACCATAACCACAGCATATAAGCTGCTGTGTGAGGGTCACTCCATGGAGCAGAATTTGTACAGTGGGGTTCTGTTACCTACTGAGACTACATTTTGGGTGTACCATTTGTGGAGCTAATTGGGTGGTGCTCTGTTGTGGTCTGATGCTAGCTACTGGGTATATTTGTTCTGGGGCTTCTTGAGAGAGACTCCAGGTCAGGTCAATGTCAACCTCAGCCTGTGACTGAACTGGGGACACCTGGTATAAGCTATAAAACTATTTTCTGTTGTTATCTGCCTGTGTTGTATTGGAGATGTGCAGGAGAGGCTATGTTGCAAACCAAACTGAGGCTGCTCCCAGTAAATGACTTGGGACCACTCAGCAATAGACACAGGAGACCCTGAGGTCACCTGCAGCTTCTCAGCTTCCTGTAATGCACAGCCACTGAAAGATCCTTGTGCAGTATGTGTGATGGTTGAGGTGGGGTCTGAAGAAATTATCAGAGTGGGATGAATGTTGTTCACAAGGTTAACATAGATTCAGTTTTGGTGCCAGTGTTGAGTCTGGGGCCACTCGTCAGGAGGCACAGGGCACTTGAGGCCAGCTGCCACCTGTTTTGGGCTTCACGTTTAAGAATTTTTAAGAAATATTCCGGCATAGGCTGAGGCCAGCTGCTTGCCACTGAAAGAGCACCTAGTGGTTTGAGGGTCCAGGCAGGCTGCCAGCCCCTGAAATAGCCTCTGGCAGTACAGCAGTTGAGTGGGATGGGGGTCTCAGGGAATCATTGAGTAGGGGCAAGTGGTGGTCACTGGTTAACACAGACTCAGATTTGATGCCAGTGTCCAGCCTGGGTTCAATGATCAAAAGGCACAGTGCACACAGAGGCCAGGGGCCTCCTTCCTGCAGCCTACATACCTTTGAGAAAGACTTTAAAGAAAGACTCAAGTGTGGGCTGACTCTGGCTGCCTGTGGCTATAGGAGCTCCTGGCAATGCTATGACCAATCCTAGCTGCCAGCTCCTCAAAGAACTATTAAGATTCCAAGTATTGCATGGAATGGGATCTTAGGGAGTCACCATGGTAGGGCAAGTTGTGTTCCCAGGTTAATTTGGATTCAGATTTGGTGCCCACCAATGCCCACAGCCTCTCTGGTGGGGAAAGCTCTTCACAGGAAAGATGATGTTCACCTGCTGGTTGTGTAAGAGGAGGGTTCAGCATAGGGACAACTGTGGCTGTTTCTTCATCTTTCTCCCTGCTATACAATTCAACCTCTACCTGGACATCTTCTTTGCCCTACCTGCCACTGTCCCTTTGCTGGAGCTCAGAGTGAGTGCCTGTGAGTGAGGGAGGCTATGTATGGCCTTTAAGGAAGCACCTGTGTTTCCAGAAGCTTTCTGTCTCACCCAGATGGATGGAATCACCATTGATTTTCACAGCCAGATTTTATAGGGGCTCCTCTTTCTGGCACTGGTACTCTGGGTTCAAGAGCCCAGTATGGATCTGGGCCTCCTTGCTTCTCAGGGGGAACCACTGCAGCCAAGATATCCCTCCCAATTTTCAACTGCCTCACAAGGGTGTGGGACTAGCCTGTTCTGCATTTCCACCCATCCTACCAGTCTTGAAGTGGCTTCTTCTTTATATCCTTAGGTATAGGACTTCTGTTCAGTTAGTCTTCAAGTCCTTACCCAGGTAGGTTGTTCTATAATTTAGTTGTAATTTTGATGTGGTCATGGGAAGAGGTGAGCACAGCATCCACCAACTCCACCATCTGGGCTGGAAGTCCCCAGGCTTTACTTGTTGTTTCCTCTAAATTAATAGAATCCTTTCTGGCTATCCAGATGCTTGTCTTCGCTAAGCTGTCCCGGCTCTTGATAATGTGCCACTTAAGTATTTTAAACTGTCTCTTCAGCTTGCTGGGTTTTTTTGTTTTTTTTTTGCATTCCTTATGGTTTTTACAAAGGAGGTGTTCCACGTTGAAAGTGTCCAAGAGTAGTACCAAGATTAAATAGAAAAAAGTAGAAAGCAAATAATTTTTATGTCCTTATTTGAATACTTGAAAATATTTTATCATTTGTGGTTCTCTACTTTTTCCCAAACATAAGTGCTAGCCCAAAATAGGTTGGACATTCAAGGAAAGCTGGTGTGTACAGTATCTTTTTTCTGTATCCCTCTAGGTATCTCCAATAGATCAAGGCACAAAGTAGATATTTAATAAGGCTAGTTAATGGATTTAAGGAAGAAAATAAACACTCTGTTTCAACAATTATATTAAAATTGCTACACTGTGTTGACACACTTTGACATTTTCTCAGATGTTGGTTTCTCACATGTCTCAGGACAACTTCCTTACTGTTGTGAGAGCTTGGAAGCATCTGCAGCAAATCCCTTCACCAACAATCTCTACCTCACTACAGAGCTGACACTGGCAAACTGCCACCAGGCTCCATTTTTTCAACCACCCATCTATTCCACCTCCTAAATCATTGTTGTTTCCCCAAGTCCAGGTGAAAGACTTGTCTCATAGGAGTAGACTGCCTTTTCTAGATAAGCATATTTCTCAGTAAACTGAATGAATGAGTCTGCAATTGGCTCAATCTGCCCATCCCTTCTTTTTCTTGGCATATTTGCCAGAGCTCTGGCACATGGTCATTTTGGACTGTGTTGCTAGTGACTGGATAATTCAGAGGTCTGGGACATGACTACATAGATGACAACATCTACACAATAAAAAATTAGAGATAATGGCCTGTTTTAAAATAAACACATAGAAAAGCATCTATGAATTATTCACTAGTATGGCAATTCACAACTTAAGATTCTGTAGTTCATAAGAAAAATTTTATGATACTTAATATGCTCAGAAATGTAATTACATTTGGATAGCTGAGAACACACATAATTTTGAAACCATGAGAAGGTGATATTTAAAAACCACTCTTCAAAACAACTGTGAGCACATGCCAAATTGATTAGCATCTGGGTACAAACAGTAGCCATTCTTTGAACAAATCTGGGGAAAGGCCTTTACAGGGATAAAAAATGTGGTATAAGGGAACTCACTGATGCTTAAATCTAAGGCAAATGGGAATTCTAAAGCACAAACTATGTCATTAAATGGTACAATAAGCAGCTATAATACTATGTTTTCAAATATTAATTTCATTTATTCTGTGATAAAAATGCAGAGGTGAGTAAGATTTTACCCTTTGAATTTACCCTTGATATGACCTTCAGATGATAACCTATGTTTATACAGTAACATCCTTGAACAGACCTCATTGCATTTTCACATACATTAATGCATGTTAAGGTTTGTGTCTCTGAAACAGCCTAAGAAATTCATCAAAGATATTGTCTGGATGTCTCAGTCCATCAAATGCTTCTTCCTGCTGGTATGAGATGGTAGTCAATACCTCCTACAGAAGCCTAGATCAAACATAGACTTCTAGACAACACTAAAAATGTCAAAGGGACTGGTGGTTGACTGGGACTGGGTGAGAGGGAATTAGGACAAAACTATTTAATATATAAAGGGTTTTACTTTGGAGAGATGAAAATGTTTTGGAACCAGATGGAGGTAGTGGTGGTATAAATAATTGTGAATGCCATTATTCACATTACTAAATGCCATTGATTAAAGTGGTGGATTTTGTATTATGTAGATTTTAGTTCAACAATTTTTTTAAGAAGTCAAAGTAGACAACCCCACAGAATCTGGGAAGAGTTATGCAAGCAACCAAGACATAAGTAGGAATCTGAAGGCACTGTTTGCACGTTAGAATATTTTAGAATGTACTAGAATGTTGAGCCTCACAGACAAGCAGGCACAGAGTGGACCACCCAGGGGAAAAGACCATGAGGGTCATAAATGCACGAAAAAGGAAATTTAAAAGAAAACCAGGAAACTAGAAGGGACTTTGGAAATTGTAATTACCTTCCACATCACAGCCCAGGAGCTCCATTCTTAGCCCCAGTCCAGCATGAGTGGCTCTCTCAGGGTAGATCCTGATGAATCGTGTGGAAAGAGGTTGAAAAGTCCGTAGCTCAGGTGTATCATAGTTACTGTTGCCTTCAAAAGACTGTGAAGTATGAAAAACATGTTATTAGGAGACTTCTGGCCAAGATAGAGATGTAGGTAAACACACTGTACCTCCTCACACAACCAAAAGAAGGACAACAGCAAATTTAAAAACGAAAAACAACAGAACTGGCAGAAAATTGAACTATATGAAAGTCTGACAACCAAGGAGTTGAAGAAGAAACATTCATTCAGATTGGTAGGAGGGGTAGAGATGGGCAGCCAGGTGGAGAGGACTTCTTGCAAGGTGGTAGCTGGAGGACTGGATGAGGAAGTGGCTGGCAGAAAAAGGGTGGTCCTGCATTTGAGTGCAGATAAACCGGGAGAAACAACTGAGGGTGAGATAGACAGCACAACCCAGGGTTCCAGTGAAGGGAAATAAAGCCTCAAAGCCTCTGCTTGAAAACATCCTGGTGGGGGGGTGGGGGGTTGAGGTGGCAGTGGGAGAAACTCCCATCCTCACAGGAGAGTTTGTTGGAGAAACCCACAGGGGCCAATGTAAACAAACCCACCCATTTGGGGATCAGAACCAGAAAGTATTAATTTGATAGCCAGGGAAGTGACTGAAAACCAGCAGAGAGAGGAGGAAGTGGTACTCTTCCCTGTCAGACACTTCCCCTACATACAGCACCAAAAGGCAGTGAAGTGGGTTGCTCCCCTCCCCTGTGAACACCTAAGGCTCCACCTCTTGCTATGTAAGAGGTGTGCAGAGACAAAAAAAAATGCTCCAAATGAAAGAACAGATCAAAGCTCCAGAAAAAAATACAACTAAGCAACAAAGAGATAGCCAACCTATCAGATGCACAGTTCAAAAAACTCATTATTAGGATGCTCCAGGAACCTCACTGGGTACTTTAACAGCATAAAAAAGACCCAGGAAGCAATAAAGGTTGCATTATGTAAAATAAAGAAAAATCTACAGGGAACCAACAGTGTTGGGAAGGACACCAGGACTCAAATCAATGGTTTAGATCAGAGGAAGAAATAAATATTCAACCTGAACAGAATGAAGAAACAAAAATTCAAAAAAATGAGGAGAGGCTTGGGAACCTCTGGGACAACTTTAAACATTCCAACATTTGAATCAAAGGGGTGCCAGAAGGAAAAGAAAAAGAGCAAGAAGTTGGAAACTTATTTCAACAAATAGTGAAGAACTTTCTCAATCTGGCCAAGGAAATAGACTTTCAAGAAGTCCAGGAAGCTCAGAGAGTCCCAAAGAAGTTGGACCCAAGGAGGAACACAGCAGGGCACATCATAATTACATTACCCAAGATTAAAGATAAGGAGAGAATCTTAAAAGTAGTAAGAGAATAGGAGAGAGTGACTTACAAAGGGGTTCCCATTAGACTATCAGCTGATTTCTCAAAAGAAAACTGGCAGGCCACAAAGGGCTGGAAAGAGGTATTCAGAGTCATTTAATGCAAGTACTTACATGCAAAATTACTCTATCCAGCAAAGCTATCACTTATAATAGAAGGGCAGATAAAGTGCTTCCCAGATAAGGTCAAGTTAAAGGAGTTCAGCATCACCCAGCGTTTATTATATGACATGTTAAAAAGACTTATCTAAGAAAAAGAAGGTCAAAAATATCAACAGTAAAATAACAACAAACTCACAGCTATTAAAAACTGAACTAAAAACAAAAACAAAATAAGCAAACAACTAGAACAGGAACAGAATCACAGAAATGGAGATCACATGGAGGGTTATCATTGGGGTAGTGGGAGGGATAGAGAGGGGGAAAAGGTACAGAGAATAAGTAGCATAAATGGAGGGTAGAAAATAGACAGGGGGAAACTAAGAATAGTATAGGAAATGTAGAAGCCAAAGAACTTATATGTACTACCCATGGACATGAACTAAAGGGAGGGAATGAAGGTGGGAGGGGATGTGCAGGGCAGAGGGAAATAAGGGGGGGATGGGCAACTCTAATAGCATAATCAATAAAATGTATTTAAAAATCAAAAAAGGAAAAACACTAGTTATTAATAAAACCTCCCTTTCAGCAGAAGAGTCTCTCCTCAGGACTCTTAATAGGGTAGAGAAGTGGGGCTCATCCTAAAACTTCATAAATGCTTGATAATCTTTTATTTTAAGGTTTTATTTATTTATTCCTAGAGACAGAGGAAAGGAGGGAGAAAGAGAGGGAGAAAAACATCGATGTATGTTTGCCTCTTATGTGGCCCCCACTGGGGACCTGGCCTGCAACCCAGGCATGTGCCCCAATTGGGAATGGAATCAGCAACCCTTTGATTTGCAGCCTGTGCTCAATCCACTTAGCTACACCAGTCAGGGCTTTCATTCATAAATGAAAAATGGAAAAATCAATATAACTACTCTAAGAAGCAACAGATGTTATTTATCAGAAACCAGAGTAATGAGACACATTTTTAAATGATATGCTGATGTGCCTGGGAGAAATGACACTTTTACCACTTCCTGGAGGTGGAGGACTCAGGAAGAGAACTTGCTGCCATTTTTCAGAGCTTATAACAGACAACACATTTTCAATAACTACTCCTGTTACAATTCTCTTAAATGAGCAGGTACTCTAGAAGAAGGCTGAATCTAATTGCTAAAGAAAGAGATAGCAAACTTAATGTAATACAAATGCTGTTTACTCAAGAACTTGTGTTATTCTAATACCTTGAAATTGCTACTTACTTAAGCAGTTCCACCATTTGGACATATTGGTAGATAAAAGACGTTCTCATCTCATGAAGGTAACAAGAGCCCTGTCTGTTAAGCGATGTTCTGATGCCTGGTTGATCACACCTCTTTGTCAAGTACATTCCTAACTTTAACTCACTGTGACATTTTTTTCAGGAGCTAGGCTATCCATTGCCAGTGCTGCTGTTGGATTATTTTCCCTTTTTACATTGACAGGAAAGTCAAAATCTTTGAGGGGATTCGTAAACAAATGGAGCAATGACTAGACCTGTTTTCTTCTTCTTCAAAAATGGATAAGCCTCCCTATATCCTTTTTATCCAACACCATTGTTAATCTAGTCCAGAATGGGAGAAGAGAAGGGAGTTTAGAAAAATCAGATTGCCTTATCATTGGGAGTGGCCTTTTATATATCAAACATCCTATGATGTTTACTGGTGAAAGGTGTTGTTCTAAGTGCTTAAAATATATTTATTCACTTAATCCTTAAGATAAATCCACCAGGTAGATTTTATTATTATATTTGTTTCACAGATAAGCCACAGAAAGGTCAAGCAATTTGCCTACAGCCATAAGGTACTTATGGTGGAGCCAAGACTCAAACCGAGGCAGTATGAGCTGGTGCCCTTCACTGCCACACTGTATGATGACTCTGCCCATTATTTAGACTAGAAATAATCTAGTCTAATCTCATCATTCTAATAGATGAAAACACTGAGGTTCAGGAGATCCGAGTCTTTGCCCAATGACACACATTTAGTTTCATTAATTTTTCTTTAAATGTATTTCGTTTTGAGCTACCGAACCTGATAGATCAGGTTGAGTGGACAGCTAGCCTCAGGAGTGGGAACCACACCCAATAGATGAGTCATAAAATAGCCAAAAAAAGCCATTATTCAGTGGTGGAAATGGCATGGCAAAACAGAAGACACATGTAAGAGGAGACAGACAAATTGGGTAGGTAGTGACATAACCAGGGTTTTTCTGACTTCTAGAAGGAAATTAACTGGTCTTTTTCAACTCAGAAAAACCTTTAGGCATCTCAAAATACATAGCTAACATAGAACCACTCATCTCAATTAAGGTTTACTTCCATTATTTTCAAGAGTAAATTCCCTGTTGGATGGGGTTCTGCACTCTTGAGAGAATTGCAGTTGCTGCCAAAAATTGAGAGTCTGACATATACTGTTAGGCCCAATTAAGTGTAATTAGTAAGATACTAATTATACTGAAAATAGCATTACTACACATGCAACTTCTGTCTCGGTTAACATAGCTTCAACAATCATAAGATAAAAGCACTTATATCTATGGAATACCAGACTCTTCTCCTAATTTTAACTTAAGCAAAGAATCAGCACACTGTAAATACACTACAAAAGCTGTTAGTGATGAACTGGGAAGAATGTTAGCAATGAAGAGACTCGTGGAACTGGGCTAATTTTGCTAGCATGAGATCATTTGTGAAAAATCTTTGTGTCCTTTTACTAATCATGTTTTAGAAGAAGAGGGCTTTGAGTATTTAAATCTTCTATCCGCTCCTAAAAAGTCTAGTTAATTCAAATACTTTGATATATTTTGTTCACCATGCACTATCTGAGGGCAGGAAGCAAGGAGAGAGCATAGAGGATTTTAAACCCATCAAAGAGCTGTTTTGTTTCATGAAGTTGTACTTATTTTACCGCTACATACGATGTCATCCTGAGGTAAACTTCATTTGTAATTTTAAAGATAGCATTTTTTAAAATCATCACCTGAGGACATCTTTTCACTGCTTTTAGAGAGGAAGTGAAAGAGTAGAGGAGAGAGAGAGAAACATTGATATGGTAAAGAAATATTGATTGCCTCTCATATACCCCTGGACTTCGGATGAAACCCTCAAACTAGGTATGTGCCCTGACTGGGACTTCAACATTCAACCCTTGGCTATGGGGTGACACTCTGAGAGGCACATGGGCCAGGGAAATATAGTATGTTTAGGGTATCTTTATATAATTTAGAAATATGTACTGCCTTTAAATTGAAGATTTTACCAGTTTTTTTTTCATTATTAAGATTTTATTTCTGGGAAAGAGCACTTAGGGATAACTGATTAGGCTCTATATAAATAATTTAGAAGCTTTCATGGTTCAAAATATTATAGGAAGATGATAGTGATTGATAAAATCATATTTTAGAAATAAAATTGAATACATTCACCCAATTTTGAATGGATGTTTTTTTATTAACATTGAAAACTGGAGAAGTTTCAAGATGGCGACAGAGTAGCAGGGAGGGAATCCAGCTCCCATACACCTGGTAGAAAATCCAGGCGGATCTACTGAGGAACAGCATAATCAACCAACAATTCTCCAGCATTTATGAAAATAAGAGACCAGAGAGTGTGACGGAGAGACCAGACAGCTGCAGGTCAGTGAGAATGCCGGGACATTAGTGAGAACAAAAGCGGCTGCCGAGGCTGGGAAACAGAGGCCTTGGTTTGGGACCAGTGCCGGGGTGCCTGCTGCACAGGGAACTCCGGAAGCCCGACACATGGTGGGTCTACAACAGACTCTGTGGGAGCCATTGGTCGGATACAGGGTCCATGGGAGAGAACTGACTCGCTCCCTCCCTGACTAAGCAAGGCTGGGCAATACTGGGCAGAGACCTGTCTGCTTAAGTTTACATAAAGGGTAACAAGGTCAGAGGGCCATGTTCAATTGCAGACTCTGTGGTCACCAGTCCACCAGTCCCAGGGAATTGAGAAGGGCACTGTCGTTGCAGGTCTTTTAGGGATTGGGCTGGGCTGAGACGCAGGCTTTGTGGAGAAGTCTTTATTGGAAAGTGAACTGAGGTGTCCTGGGCCAAACCAGCCCAGCAGCCATCCAGTGGAGGGGCGGGAGCACTTGGGTCCTGCCACAGGACTGGGAAGGACAGTGCCAGAACCCGCGGGACCCAGGCAGCCTGCCGGGGGTGCAGGTGCCCACATCCAAATCTGGTAGCCTGAGGGTGCGCGCCTGCATCCCAGCTCACAGAGAGGTCCTGCTGAAACCAGAAATACCAGTTTGGACAGTTTGAAATTGAGGGAAGATTATTTCTTTTTAGCAACTTCTTTTATAAGTAATCTTATATTTTTTAATTGTATTGTTGCTCTATCTTTCAATATTTTGTTCCCCTCCTTTCTTTTTGTCCAGTTTTAGTCCTTCTTCCTTTCTTCCAAAACTTTTCACTTATTCCTCCTTTCTCCTGACTTTTGTGTGTGTGTGTGTCTGTGTGTTGGATTATTTGTTTGTTTGTTGCTTAGTTTTCTTTTACCCAAAAGAGACACAAATAACTGGGAACTGTGAAAGGACCAGAGTGGGACCTAAAGAGGGGGCATCTCAAAAATAATGACAGAGACAAATTTCACTTTGCTATAGCAGAGAAGCCTCAAGTTGCTGCATAGGTGTATTATTACTGTTTTTCATTATTCTCACTTCTTTTTTTATTTTAATACTATCTTTGTATTACTCCTCTTTCTGTATAGGTTTCTTAGACCTGGCTGATTATATTGTACTATTTGCCAGGTTTCCCCTGTTCTTTCCTCCACAGTATATTGCTAATTTCTATACTTCATGCCACTTGCTTTCCTTTGGCATACTACCCAAGCTCTATACCCCCAATTCATATAGATCACATAGAGTCTGTCATGTGAATGCTGCTCTAATATTATTATAAATGATAGCTGTTCTATACAACTGTAAATACTTCACAACACATCTCTCGGACCTTAGACCACCTTACAGGTTCCTGAATTCTACAACTGTAGTGATTAACTCTATTTGCTCACATGTTATACCTAGTTACTATTCTTTACTTTCACCTTACCTCAAAATATGACCACTCGAAAATTCACTGCTTTCTAAATCCAATTCACAAGCCTTCCCTTCCCAACAAGAGACTTATCTTCTGTCAGTCATTTCTTAAAAGTGGCAAGCTGGGTCAAAGAGTATGGATAACTCTATACATAGCCTAAAGATTGTCTATTTCTTCTCTACCGACTCTGACTGTAAATAATATAAAATACTCTTCTGCTGTCATAAACCATTTTGCCTCCCCCTCTAACTGATCACACACACAAAAAGGAGTAGGTGGAAGCGAAGAACACCAAGATACCTGCAGGAGACTGTACCACTGAATTTCACAGGTATTCTACCACAGAAGTTCACACCATAAACTCAGGGTACCAGAACAGATCAATTAAAGAAGCTGAGGCAAACAAGAAGAGTATCAAAAAGAATAGGAAGACAAAGAAACAATCCCCAAATGAAAGAAAAGGAGGAAGTCTCAGAAAGAATGTTAGATGAAATAGAGGCAAGTCAACTATCAGATATTGAATTCAAAGCACTGGTTATCAGGAAACTCAAACAGCTTACAACGGCTACAGAAACTACAGGGGAGCTACAACGAACTCACCGCAAACAATATCAACATGAAAAAGGAAATAGAAACCATCAGCAGAGGCCAAGAGGAAATGAAGAATACAATGTCTGGACTGAAGAACACAGTAGAAGGTATGAAAAGCAGGATTGATGAGGCAGAAGATTGCATCACAGAGTTAGAGGAGAGTAGAAAGAATCCCCCAGACAGAGCAAGTAATGGAAAAGAGGCTTAGAAAGAATGAGGAGGGATTAAGAGAAACTCAAGACAATATGAAACGTAATATCATCCGAATAATAGGGATACCAAAAGGAGAAGAGGAAGAACAAGGGATAGAAAACCTATTTGAAAGAGTAATAACTGAAAATTTTCCTAATTTGATGAGAGAAAAGGTCACACGAATCCAGGAACCACAGAGTCCCAAACAAGAGAAACCCAAAGAGGCCCACTGCAAAACACATCATCATTAAAATGGCAAAATTCCAAGACAAAGAGAGAATCTTAAAGGCAGCAAGGGAGAAAAAGAAAGTAACATACAAGGGAGCCCAATAAGGTTGGCTGCTGAATTCTCAATGGAAACGCTCCAATCAAGAAGACAATGGCAAAAAATTGCCAAGTAATGAGAACCAGAGGCATACAACCAAGGCTACTTTACCCAGCAAGGCTCTCAATTAAGATAGAAGGCCAAATAAAGAGCTTCCAAGACAAAAAAAGGTCTAAAAGAATATGCCTCCACCAAACCAGCTCTACAAGAATTACTAAAAGGACTGCTTTAAGGAAAGGATGGAAAAGAGAGAGATGGAGAGGAACACAGGTACATAAATTGCAATGAATAATAATAACAACCTTAAACATAAATAATAACCTTAAACATAAATGGATTAAATGCTATCAATAATACCTTAAACATAAATGGAATAAATGCTCCAATTAAAAGACATAGAATAGCTGAATGGATAAGAAAGCATGACCCACACATATGCTGCCTACAAGAGACCCACCTCAGGTCAAAAGACCATCACAGACTAAAAGTGAATGGATGGAAACAAATTTTCCAAGCAAATGGAAAAGAAAAAAAAAGCCGGGTAGCAATTCTAATATCAGACAAAATAGACTTCAAAAAAAGGGCCATAAAGACACCCAGAAGGTCACTTCATAATACTCAAGGGAAGAATCAATCAAGAAGACATTAACATCGTAAATATATATGCACCCAACATTGGAACACACAAATATATAAAGAAAAACCTAGAGGACCTCAAGAAAGATATTGACAGCAACACAATTATACTAGGGGATTTTAACACACCACTGTCAAAAATGGACAGATCTTCCAAGCAAAATATCAACAAAGATATTGCAGCATTAAACAACACCCTAGATGAAATAGACCTAACTGATATATATTGAGCCCTTCATCCCAAAAAAGCTAAATACACATTCTTTTCAAATGCACATGGAACATTCTCAAAGATAGACCATATGATAGGACACAAAATGAGTCTCAACAAATTCAAAAAAGTTGAAAGCATACCAAGCGTTTTCTCTGACCACAAGGGACAGAAATTGGAAACTAACCCCACAGGTAAAAAACCTAAAACACCAAAATCATGGAGACTGAATGGTATGCTGTTAAACAATGAATGGGTCAAGATTGAAATTAGGGAAGAAATCAGAAAGCTTCTGGAAACAAATAAAAATGAACTCACAACAACCCAAAACTTATGGGACACAGCGAAGGCAGTCCTGAGAGGGAAGTTCATAGCAATACAGGCTTACCTAAAGAAGACAGAAACATTTCCAACAATCAACCTAACCCGACGCCTGCAAGAACTCAAGGAACAACAACAAAGACACCCCACAGCAAGGAGAAGGAAAGAAATATCCAAGATCAGAGCAGAATTAAATGACATAGAGACTAAAAGCACAATTCTAAGGATCAATGAATCCAGGAGTTGGATTTTTGAAAAATAAGGAAAATAGAGAAGCCTTTACGTAAGCTCATCAAGAAAAGAGAGAAGACCCAAATAAACACAATCAGAAATGAAAGAGGAGAAATTACAACTGACACCACAGAAACAGAAGGGATTGTAAGGAATTACTATGAAGAACGGTTTGCCAAGACATTTGAAAATCTAGGTGAAATGGACAAATTTCTAGAAAAATATAATCTTCCAAAACTCAACGAAAATGAAGCAGAAAACCTGAACAGGCCAATAACAGCAAATGAAATTGAAGGAGTAATCAAAAAACTCCCATCACACAAAAGCCCTGGACCAGATGGTTTCACAGGAGAATTCTACCAAGCATTTAAGGAAGAGCTAACCCCTATTCTTTACAGACTATTCCAAAAAATCCAAAAGGAGAGAAAACCCCCCAACTCTTTTTATGAAGTCAGCATCATCCTAATTCCAAAGCCAGATAGAAACACAACAAAGAAAGAAAACTTCAGGCCAGTATTGCTGATGAACATAGACACTAAAATCCTCAATAAAATGTTGGGAAATTGCATTCAACAAAACATAAAAAAGATATACACCATGACCAAGTAAGATTCATCCCATCGACACAAGGATGGTTTAATATTCACAAATCAGTAAATGTAATACACCACATAAACAAAAGCAAAGACAGAAACCACATGATCATATCAATAGATGTGGAAAAAGCTTTTGATAATGTACAACACCCATTTATGATAAAGGTACTCAGAAAAATTGGAACAGACGAAGCATTCCTCAATACAGTAAAGGCCATATATGAAAGTCCTACAGCAAACATCACACTCAATTGGCAAAAACTAAAACCTTTCCCCTAAGATCAGGAATAAGACAAGGTTGCCCACTTTCACCACTTCTATTCAATATAGTATTTGAAATTCTAGCCACAGCAATCAGACAAGAACAGGAAATAAAAGGCATCCGAATTGGAAAGGAGGAAACAAAACTGGCATTGTTTGTAGATGACATGATAGTGTACCTGGAAAATCCTATAGCCTCTACCAAAAAACTGCTGGAACTAATAAATGAATTTGGCAAAACAGCGGGATACAAAGTCAATATCCAGAACTCAATGGCATTTTTGTATACTAACAATGAATCGGCAGAAGCAGATCAAGAGAAGAATCCCATTCGATAGAGCAAAAACAAAAATAAAATATCTGGGAATAAACCTAACCAAGGAGGTAAAAGACCTGTATGCAGAAAACTACATAACACTGAAGAAAGAAATCAAGGAGGAAACAAACAAGGGGAAACATAGACCATGTTCATGGATTGGAAGAATTAACATCATCAAAATGTCCATACTACCCAAAGCAATTTACAGATTCAATGCAATACCTATTAAAGTAGCAATGGCATTTTGCGCAGACATAGAACAAACACTTCAAAAATTTATTCTATAAATTTTTGAAAGACCACAAATAGCAGTCTCAATTTTGAGAAAGAAGAACATAGTAGGAGGGATCACAATGCCTGATATCAAACTGTGTTACAAGGCCATCGTAATCAAAACAGCATGGTACTGGCATAAAAATGGGCACATAGACCAGTGGAACAGAACAGAGATCCCAGAAATAAACCCAAGTCTCTATGGTGAATTAATATTCGACAACGCAGGCAGTAACATAAAATGGAGTAAATATAGTCTCTTCAAGAAATGGTGTTGGGAGAACTGGACAGCTACATACAAAAAAATGAAACTCAAGCACTAACTTACACCATACCCAAAATGAATTCTAGGTGGATAAAAGACTTAAATATAAGCCATGAAACCATTAAAGTCCTAGAGGAGAGCATTGGCAGGAAAATCTCAGACATTCCACGCAGCAATATTTTTACTGACACGTCCCCTAGAGGAAGGGATATAAAGGAAAGAATAAACAAATGGGATCTCACCAAAATAAAAGGCTTCTGCATGGCTAAGGAAAACAGTATCGAGATAAAAAGAGAAGCAACTATTTGGGAAAACATATTTACCAATGATACCTCAGACAAAGGTTTAATCTCCAACATATACGAAAAACTTTCATGACTTCACTCTAAGAAGACATGCAACCCAATTAAAACATGGGCAAAGGACTTGAACAGACACTTCTCCAAGGAGGACATACAGAGGATCCAGAGACACATGAAAAGATGTTCAATATCACTAGCTATCAGAGAGATGCAAATTAAAACCACAATGAGATACCACTTTACACTGGTCAGAATGGCCATCATAAACAAAGAAACGAACAACAAGTGCTGGAGAGGTTGTGGGGAAAAGGGGACCCTAGTTCACTGTTGGTGGGATTGCAGACTGGTACAACCACTATGGAAAACAGTATGGAATTTTCTAAGAAAACTAAAAATAAACATGCCTTTTGACCCAGCAATTCCACTGTTAGGAGTATATCCTAAGAACTGTGAAACACCAATCCAAAAGAATATATGCACCCGATGTTCATAGCAGCATAATTTATGATAGCCAAGAGTTGGAAGCAACCTAGATGCCCATTGGTAAGTGAATGAATCAAAAAACTAAGGTACATTTACAGAATGGAGTTCTATGCAGCAGAAATAAAGAAGGAGCTCCTACCCTTTGCAATAGCATGGATGGAACTGGAAAGCATTATTCTGATTGAAATAAGCCAGGTGGTGAAAGACAAATACCATATGATCTCACCTTTAACAGGAACCTAAACAACAAAACAAGCAAGCAAGCAAAATATGACTAAAGACACTGAAATACTGAACAGGCTGACAGGGACCAGAGGGGAGAGTGAGGAGAATTACAGGAGAAAAGGGGAAGAATTCACATGAGCAAGTATAAAGTACACATGGAAAATAAATAAGGTGGGGGGTGGAAATGGGAGGGAGGTGGGGAGCACTTGGTGGGGGCAGGGCTGTGAATACTAGACAGAAAAGTGTACTTGAACAGGAATTAAATAAAATAAATGAATAAATAAATAAGTAAATAAAAAACATTGAAAGCTGTGTTGGCTTCTTGTGGAACTCTATAAGCAATGGACTACAAGAGAGTGATTTACAGACACATGATTGAACAATCAATCATGTAAAGGGAAGCATATGGTGTGTCCTATCCAGAGCACGTGGTAATTTATTGTCTTTCTGCATTAGAACCTAGTTCTGAAGAACATGTCATGGCACACAGTGCCATGAGACAGTAGCTCTGGGAAGTTGTTGATTTGCACTAACACACTGTGATAAAGTCACAGGCTCACTTCTCCTCCAGAGACTGGTTCTTAGGGAAAATTCCAGTTTTCTGTTTATTTCCCTTATTCTTTAACCAAAACAAGAGGGGAAGACATAAAAGGGAAAATGAAATGGACACAAAAGGGATCTTTGTGCATCTTTGCTGCACAAAGATGCTAAAAATTCTAGAAATGTTTTAGAAACTGTAAGTTAATGAGAGGTGAAATGGGGGAGAAATTCTTACACTTGTGACAGTATCACCCTTCTCAGTGGCTGACTTGCAGCTGGTGGCGAACAGGGCAGTTTTTGCAGAGCCCCATGTCTGGACAAACTGGGAGCTGAATGCACTGCCCAGCTTTTGTTTTTCTACCTACAATGCACTTGCTTGAGCCACTATATTAAGCCACTTCACATCCACTTAGAATGAAAGTGAGGACATTATTTCCTCCTAGAATCTTCTTTTCACAAAAGGAGTAGGTCCTGGGCAAGGTGAGATGGAAAGAATGGGACTAAAAAAAGCCAATTGTTTTGGGTGTGAGAAGAATCATTATCTTACTACAATTCCCATGCAACACATCAACTGACTGCGGTTTGTTACTTATTTTAGTCTCAAACCAGTTTCTGAGCCACCCAACATACTGCCTTCCTAGTTCATACTGTGTGCTCAGAAAAAGCAAATAAAATCAATAATCACTGTAAGTACAGCATAATCCCTAAAGAACACCCATTTAGTTAAGAAGTATTATATCACGTGTTCTGGTGAATTTGGGAACATTTTAACATTGAGATTCCCTTCTCTTTTCACTGGATCAAGAGACAACTGCATTTTAAAAGATTCCAGTGCAGAAAAAAAATACAATAGTCAAAGGTAGAAGCAATTATGTCCACCAATGAATGAACAGATAAGTATAATGTGGTCTATACAGACAATGGAATATTAGCCTTAAAAAAAAGGAAATTCTTATAACATGAATAAACCTTGAAGGCATTATACTAAATGAAATAAGTTAGTCACAAAAGGATGAATAAAGGATTAGGCAAAAGTAGATTTAAAGTTGTTCTTGTGGAAAATAACACAATAATTAATAAACAATAATACAAGAATAAAATCAGTTTTGCATACTCACAACTGTAAACCTACTTTTACCCTGCCTTGTGTTGTATGATTCCACCTACACAAAATGTCTAGAGGAGTCAAATTCATAGAGACTGAAAGTAGAATGGTGGTTTTCAGGGACTGGTGAAAATAATAAACATTACTGTATCATACAACTAAAAAGGGTAGGATGGTAAATTTTATGTTAAGTGTAGTTCACCATAATCGAAAATTTAAAAAAATACACTTAAAGGAGGGAAGGTGACCGAAAGGGAGGGGAAAGGGCTGACTGATACTCATAAATTATAATCTGCTGAGAGATTCTGAATTCCTGCCTGGTAGCTGCCGTCAGCCCCAATTCTCACCCTCATGGCTGCTCTCTCTGCTGTTTGTGTCCAGCTATTTGCCAATCCTAAGGGAAAGAAAGCTGACCAGCAACACAGTTCTTTTCCATGTTTTTCTCAGATCTCACTTCCTGTTCCCCAATCCTATCTGCCCTAGAATTGGGGATCATTGATCTCGGGGCTAAAAGGAAATAAGAGGCCTTGCTTCCTTAGGAAAACACTGGAGGTCCTTCAACTAAGTCAAGGACATGAGGGAGGACTTTCTCCTGACAGTCCCTTTGCTTCCTGTCCCTGGATCTTACCTTAGCCTTGCGCTTGCTGTCATCCATAATCATTTTCCAGTCTGAGCCATTGTTGCTGTACCCGATCTTGAACTTCCTCATGGACACCTTGTTTTCCCTGTGCTTCCCCCCCTGAATGATGATGCCCCTCACAATCTTCTCCTCCTCCAGGTCCACTTGGAGCCACTCATTTATATATGGATGAGGTGCGGGTGGCAGTACCCAGCCAGAGCGACTGGTCACGAGGCGAATATTTTCAGGCATCCAGTTCCTGTCCCCTTGGTTTGATGCTGTAATCTGGGAGTCAGAAATAAGTCCAGACACCATGCCCAACATTCCAGAGCAAGGATAATCTAGAGATAATATAAAATAGATAATGCAAATGATTTTTCTAGAAGTCCCCTTGCTTAGAAAGAACATGAAGCAAAACATTTTCTGTACTCATGCCTATAAATGTTTAAATATCTGGATCTTTTGACATTAAACTCTCCTCCTTACACTACATTAGGATAAAAAAAATCTTCAATAAGAACATACATTTCCCTCCTTTTTGAGTTTTTCCAAGACAGTTAACATTATAGATCTTTTTATACCTTCTACAGCAGCCCAAGTAGCTTCTGAGTATGAGTATCAATCACTGATTCATTGATTACTGGCTCAAAAACAAAAATGTTTAACACTTTAATTATTCTCCTTTCAAAATTCCACAGCACAAGCAAGGACATGCAGAAGAATAAAACCCATTTTTTCTTGGAAACAACTCAATTCTATATGACATAATCAAAAGTTAGCCTAAAAATGTATCCACCTTAGGAGATATATATTTCATACAATTAAACTATGTCCATGTAATCAGCTGAACCTTAAGAATTATTTATTGAGATGCTTTCCATATGAACTGCTGTACAGTCCAGATCATGTAATTTCTTTATTTACACATTCCATGCCTGCTCACATAGGTATTATGTACTCACTTTCTACTGAGCATGCCAAGCTTTCTGCAGAATGTCCTTGAAATGCCTCTCCTCATTTGCCTCTTAAAGATTCTAGAGGCAACTGAAATGAAGGACTTCTTCACTGGGGGTGAGAGGGTGGGGAGGCTTTCTTTCTTTCTGCTCCCTTCATCTGACCCTTCCCACTGTCTGAACCACTTAAAATCTTGATCCATTTTCAAAAGCCATGGCATCTATCTTCATCTTCCACCTGTGGGTGGCTTTCTTTTCTAAAGGTTTTCTCATATATCGATGGCCAGATTCAGTCCCTTGGATGACTGCTATTTGCCTCCCCACATTTTAAGTTCTCTGAATCCATGAACCAAGTCATATTTAAAAATGTTCTATGACTGCTTGTGTCCTGCTTTATTAATGTATTTGCTCAGCAAGTATTTGTTGAGTGAATAAACTCATTCACACATTAAAAGGCAATTGCCCATTTCCCAAGCACCTTTTCTTGGCTGAAATCTGAAAACTAACAATAAATTCAATGGGGATTAAGAAAAGATGTATAAAAACTATTTCACTAGGAGATTATGAAATTAAATTGTTAAAAATAGAAATCACATTTTTGATCAGTGTGGTCACACCTGCCTGATTCAAAACCAGCTTTTGTAAGGAAAAATGTTGAGCTGGTAATGAGGACCAGATTTTACCATCTGAAGAAAAACACAACTAACTTGCATAAGTGAAAGAAGAGCAGAGCCTTTACCAGATTAGTGCCCTTTCTCCAATGCAGAGCTGGCCAGGGCATAGTTGACAATCCACAAACCTAGTGAGAGCCAATCCCCATCCAGCCAAGGTGTCCACAGGACACACGCTCCTTGTATGTCTGCCTCACCCAGAAAGAAAGATAAAGGGGAACCTTGATTTGCCTTTGACTAAAAACCATGAGATTCTTTCAGCAATGATTGGGAGAAAAAATATATTATCAATTCAAGGTATACATGTGATGCTAGGATTGAACTCTACTCTTCACAGTAGCAGGCTGGTTCGGATGAAAAGTTCGGATGAACTCTTCAGCCTGGCTACATATTAAATCCTTTGGAAATAGTGTTGCCAGAGTTAGCAAACAAGGTCTCAGACAAAAACAACAAAACAAGAAACAGGATGGCAATCTAAATTAGAATTTCAGACAAACAAAGAATAATTTTTTTAGTATAAATATGTCCCAAATATTGCATGGGGCATACTTATATGAAAAATATTTTGTCACTTATCTGTACAACATTTAATTGAACATTTTATATTTTACATGGTAACACAGTTTGCAAAGCTTAAAACCCATCCTAGACAGAAAGGAGAGATAAGTTCCGTGATGGTGGATTAAGGTGATTGTTTTCACTTATATTATTTTAGAATAAAATCTCTACTTTAATGGGGAAACTGAGATATACTGATAAGTTAAATACTCAGTCAACCAAATCTGAAAGAATGAGAAGGTAATAGCTGCATTCCATGGAAGAACCTGAATGAGCATAATTTAATCTTTCTTTGATTACTCTGAAAGTGCCTTTGGACGCTTTGGTGCCTGATATCATCACTGAGAACTTTGATTAACATAAGAACACACTAATGTGTGCAAAAACACTGGTTAATACACATCTAGTTGACAAATGCGAGTTAACAGAATTTGTAGTATGCCCTCATACATTAAGCAGGAACACTCTAAGATAATTTTATCAATTTCCATCTTTGCCAAAATGATAAAGCCTGCTTTGTCAATCCCCTATAAAGTAGAATGGTTTGCTACAATCTTGTTTATATCTTTATATGATGACACATCATTGTATGCTCTGGACTTTCCAGGAGTACAAATTTTCTGAACACAACAATTAGGCTGAAACTTGGGGCTCTGGAGACTTTGGAAGTCAAGGTGATGTATTAATGTGGTCACTACTTTTAATTAAAGAGTTTTTTAAAAATCCAGATTGAGCCCTGGCTGGTGTAGCTCAGTTACTTGGGCACGGGCCTGCGAACCACATAATCACTGTTCGATTCCCAGTCAGGGCACATGCCTGGGTTGCAGGCCAGTTCCCAGCAGGGGACACACCAGAAGCAACCATACATTGATATTTCTCTCCTTCCCTTCCTCTCTAAAGATAAATAAATAAAGTCTTTTTAAAAAATCCAGATTGAGTTAGACCTGACTCCTCAAGAAAAGATCTATCACTTGTATCTATCACTTTGAGATATATCACTTGTATCTCAGACACCATGGATAAAACTGCAATTCACTCATTCATTCAAAAATCAGCACATGGAGCACTTACAATATTCCAGGCATATAGAACACAACTGAAAATCAGTCCAGAGGGACATGTGCTCTCCTTTCATTAGTCTCCACTAGGAGAGGACCATGGCCTCTAAAGGAAAATTTTCTGCTTCTGGTACCCAGACGAAAGCACTGATATTGTTTCACTAGAGTTCCTGTTGCTGGAGCTCATTGTAGGTTCAATTTACTGAGTACCATGTACTGTTCAATGTACTAGGTACCATTTAGTAAGAACTTACTCTAAACCAGGTGTGTTATATATATTCTTTCACTGAATCCTTATTACAGCTGAATTAACATTAATTTTACTGACCAGCAAATGAAGAGCAGAGGGACTAAATATCTTGCCCATGATCACGCATTCACTAAGTGGATAGTACAGAGCCAAGTCTGGAGGGCTATGTGCCTTCACTCCATGTGACCGTCATTATACCATGCTAGCCTCTCCAAAAACCTGCCTCAACCAATTATTTGGAGTTTGTAGCTCTATTAATAGAGAGCAAATATCTAAAATGAAGTAGGGGTCATAAATAGTAGAGTAGCCCTGTGATCCTAAATGCAGTTCTGATTTGGAAACAGAGGCCACATTCAACAGTTGTGAAAGAGACTGCATGCAAAGACATTAGAGTGTGCTGATACAGGCAACTATGTATAAATAAGTAGGTCATTTTTAAACTATATTTGATTGATTATGCTATTACAGTTGTCCCACTTTTTTTCTCTTTTTACCCTCTTTCACTCTGCAGTTGCCCTCCAACTGCATCCCTCCCCCACTCCCACTGCCACATTAGTTCATGTCAATGAGTCATACACGTAAGTTCTTTGGCTTCTCCATCTTTAAAAATTAATTTATTTAATTGATATTCAAGTACAGTTTTCTGTGTTTTACTCCCATTCCAGCCCACCCCCTCAGTGCTCCCTCCCTCCCTCACATTTCCACCCTCCTTAGTTTTTGTCCATGTGTCCTTTATACTATTTCCTACAAATCCCTCCCCTTTACCTTTGAAATTCCCTCCCCTCTCCCTTCTGGTCACTGTCAGCCTGTTCTGTATTTCAGTGTCTTTGGTTATATTTTCCTTGCTTGTTTCTTTTGTTGTTTAGGTTCCTGTTAAAGGTGAAATCATATGATATTTGTCTTTCACCACCTGGCTTATTTCAATCAGAATAATGCTTTCCAGTTCCATCCATGCTATTGCAAAGGGTAGGAGCTCCTTCTTTCTTTCTGCTGCATAGAATTCCATTCTGTAAATGTACCATAGTTTTTTGATCCATTCATTTACTGATGGGCATCTAGGTTGCTTCCAGCACTTGGCTATTGTAAATTATGCTGCTATGAACATTGGGGTGCATAAGTTCTTTTGGATTGGTGTTTCAGGGTTCTTGGATATAATCCTAGCAGTGGAATTCCTGAGTCAAAAGGCAGATCTGTTTTTAGTTTTCTTAGAAAATTCCATACTGTTTTCCATAGTGGTTGTACCAGTCTACAATCCCACCAACAGTGAACTAGGATCCCCTTTTCTCCACAACCTCTCCAGCACTTGTTGTTTGTTGATTTGTTTATGATGACCATTCTGACCAGTGTAAAGTGGTATCTCATTGTGGTTTTAATTTGCATCTCTCTGATAGCTAGTGATATTGAGCATCGTTTCAAGTGTCTCTGGATCCTCTGTATGTCTCCTTGGAGAAGTGTCTGTTAAAGTCCTTTGCCCATTTTTTAATTGGGTTGCATGTCTTCTTAGAGTGGAGTCGTGTAAGTTCTTTGTATATTTTGTAGATTAAACCTTTGTCTGAGGTATCATTGGCAAATATGTTTTCCCATACAGTTCATTCTCTTTTTATTTTAATACTGTTTTCTTTAGCTGTGCAGAAGCTTTTTATTTTGATGAGATCCCATTTGTTTATTTTTTCCTTTTTCTCCCTTGCTCTAGGGGACATATCAGTAAAAATGTTGCTACGTGAAATATCTGATATTTTCCTGCCAGTGTTCTCCTCTAGGACTTTAATGGTGTCACTGCTTATACTTAAGTCTTTTATCCACCTTGAATTTATTTTGGTGTATGGTGTAAGTTGGTGCTTGAGTTTCATTTTTTTGCAAGTAGCTGTTCAGTTCTCGGAACATTATTTGTTGAAGAGGCTATTTTTCCTCCATTTTACCTTGCTGCCCCCTTTGTTGAATATTAATTCACCATAGAGACTTGAGTTTATTTCTGGGCTCTCTGTTCTGTTCCATTGGTCTATGTGCCCATTTTTATGCCAGTACCAGGTGTGTTGATCACAGTGGCCTTGTAATATAGTTTGGTATCAGGTATTGTGATCCCTCCTACTTTGCTCTTCTCAAAATTGCAGCTACTAATCAGGGATGTTTAAGGTCCATATAAATTTTTGAAGTGCTTGTTCCATGTCTGTGAAATATGTCATTGGTACTTTAATAGGTATTGCATTGAATCTGTAATTTGCTTTTGGTATTATGGACATTTTGATGATGTTAATTCGTCCAATCCATGAACATGGTATATGTTTCCATTGTTTGTGTCTCCCTTGATTTCTTTGTTCAGTGTTGTGTAGTTTTCTGCATACAGGACATTTACCTCATTGGTTAGGTTTATTCCTAGGTATATTTTTTCTTTACCCTATATCGAATGAAATTTTTTTCTTGATTTCTGCTTCTGCTGTTTCATTGTTGGTATACAAAAATGCCTTTGATTTCTGGATATTGACTTTGTATCCTGCTGTTTTTCCAAATTCATTTATTAGGTTGAGCAGTTTCTCAGTGGAGTCTATAGGATTTTCCATGTACACTATCATGTCATCTGCAAACAGTGACAGTTTTGTTTCCTCCTTTCTGATTTGGATGCCTTTTATTTCCTTTTCTTGTCTGATAACTGTGGCTAAAACTTCCAATACTATATTGAATAGAAGTGGTAAAAGTGGACAAGCTTGTCTTGTTCCTAATCTTAGTGGAAAAGCTTTTAGTTTTTGCCCATTGAGTATGATGTTGGCTGTAGGTCTCTCATACATGGTCCTTATTACGTTGAGGAATGCTCCATTTATTTCCACTTTGCTGAGTGTTTTTATCATAAATGGGTGCTGTACCTTATCAAATGCTTTAACCACATCTATTGATATGATCATGTGTGTTTTGTCTTTGCTTTGTTTATGTCATGTAGTACATTTACCGATTTGTGAATATTGAACCATCCTTGCATCCCTGGGGTGAATCCCTCTTGGTCATGGTGTATGATCTTTTTAATGTATTGTTGGATGCCGTTTGCCAACATTTTGTTGAGGATTGTAGTGTCTATGTTCATCAGTGATATTGGCCTGAAGTTTTTGTTGTTGTTGTTGTTGTTGTTGTTGTTGTTGTGTGTTTATCTGGTTTTGGGATTAGGATGATGCTGGCTTCATAAAGAGAGTTTGGAAGTCTTAAATCATTTTGGATTTTTTGGAATAGTCTGTGGAGGACAGGGATTAGCTCTTCCTTAAATGCTTTGTAGAATTCTCCTGTGAAACCACCTGGTCCAGGGCTTTTGTGTGATGGGAGTTTTTTGATTACTTCTTCAATTTCATCTGCTATTATTGGCCTGTTCAGGTTTTCTGCTTCTTTTTATTGAGTTTTGGAAGATTATATTTTTCTAGAAATTTGTCCATTTCACCTAGGTTTTCAAATGTCTTGGAATACAGTTCTCCATAGTAATTTCTCATAATTCCTTGTATTTCTGTGGTGTCAGTTGTAATTTCTCCTCTTTCATTTCTGATTGTGTTTATTTGGGTCTTCTCTCTTCTTTTCTTGATGAGCCTACTTAATGGCTTGTGGATTTTGTTTTTCTTCAAAGAATCAGCTCCTGGTTTCATTGATCCTTAGAATTGCGCTTTTAGTCTCTATGTCATGTAATTCTGCTGTGATCTTGGTTATTTCCTTCCTTCTACTTGCTCTGGGCTGTCTTTGTTTTTGTTCCTTGAGTTCTTGCAGGCGTCAGGTTAGATTGTTTGAAATGTTTCTATCTCCTTTAGGTAAGACTCTATCACTATGAACTTCCCTCTCAGAAGTGCCTTCACTGTGTCCCATCAGGTTTGAGTTGTTGTGTGTTCATTTGCATTTGTTTACAGCAACGTTTTGATTTCATCCCTAATTTCATTCTTGATCCATTCATTGTTTAATAGCATGCTATTCATTCTCCATGAGTTTGAGTGGTTTGGGTGTTTTCCCTTGGGGTTGGTTTCTAGTTTCAGTCCCTTGTGGTCGGAGAAAATTCTTGGTATGCTTTCAATTTTGCTGAATTTATTGAGGCTTGTTATGTGTTCTATCATGAGGTTTATCTTTGAAAATATTCCATGTGCATTTGAAAAGAATGTGTATTTAGCTTCTTTGGGATGGAGGGCTCTATATATATCAGTTAAGTCCATTTTATTTAGGATGTTGTTCCATTCCACAATATCTTTGTTGATATTTTGTTTGGAAGATCTGTACATTTTTCACAGTGGGGTGTTAAAATCCCCTACTGTAATTGTGTTGCTGTCAATATCTTTCTTGAGGTCCTCTAGGTTTTCTTTATATATTTGGGTGCTCCTCTGTTGGGTGCATATATATTTACGATGTTAATGTCTTCTTAGTGAATTCCTCCCTTGAGTATTATGAAGTGACCTTCTGGGTCTCTCTTTATGGCCCTTTTTTTGAAGTCTGTTTTGCCTGATATTAGAATTGCCACCCCAGATATTTTTCCTTGTCTGTTTGTTTGGAAAATTTGTTTCCAGCATTTCACTTTTAGTCTGTGATGGTCTTTTGACCTGAGGTGGGTCTCTTGTAGGCAGCATATGTGTGGGTCATGCTTTCTTATCCATTCAGCTTTTCTATGTCTTTTAATTGGATCATTTAATCTATTTATGTTTAAGGTTATTACTGATAGGTACTTATCCATTGCCATTTATGTACCTGCGTTCCTTTCTGTCTCTCTCTTTTTCTTCCTTTCCTTAAAGCAGTCCTTTAAGTAATTCTTGTAGAGCTGGTTTCGTGGAGGCATATTCTTTTGGCTTGTTTTGTCTTAGAAGCTCTTTATTTGGCCTTCTATCTTGATTTAGAGCCTTGCTGGGTAAAGAAGCCTTGGATGTAGGCCTCTGGTTCTCATTACTTGGCATATTTCTTGCCATTGTCTTCTTGCTTGGAGTGTTTCCATTGAGAAGTAAGAAACTAATCTTATTGGGGCTCCCTTTTATGTTACTTCCTTTTTCTCCCTTGCTGCCTTTAAGATTCTCTCTTTGTCTTGGAATTTTGCCATTTTAATTATGATGTGTTTTTGAGTATGGCTCCTTGGGTTCCTCTTGATTGGGTCTCTCTCCCCATTCCAATTTCCGTTTCTGTGATTCTGTTCCTGTTCTACCTGTTTGCTTAGTTTATTTTTCTTTTTGGTTTTTTTTTTTAGGTTCAGTTACTGATGGTTGTTAGTTTGTTATAATTTTACTGTTCATATTTTTTATCTTCTTCTTTGTCTTAGACAAATCCCTTTAACATGTCATATAATAAGGGCTTGGTGATGATGAAATCCTTTAATTCGACCTTATCTGGAAAGCACGTTATCTGTCCCCCCATTCTAAATGATTGCTTTGCTGGATAGAGCAATCTTGGATGTATGTCCTTGCCTTTCATGACTTGGAATACTTCTTTTTAGCCCCTTGTGGCCTGAAAGGTTTCTTTTGAGAAATCAGCTGATAGTCTAATGGCAACTCCTTTGACTAGGTCATTTAATCATTTTTAAACATACAATAAATTATTTGCCTTCTTTACATGTGAAGACTCATACTCTTAAGATTAACTCTCAAAAAAAATCCTTGTGAAAATGAAAATAGAGCATTGAGGTTTAAATAAGTATTTTATTTAACTAAAAGGTGAGCCTGGAGATTCAGAGTTCAGACTAACATGTTTGGAGTCTTTGTAAAGTTTACCTTTTACTTATTTATATTTTTGGTACAGTGACATGCGATTAGGTTGGAATAATAGGCCAGAAATTTCCATCTTGACTTCAATTGGCCTTGTTTCTATAAAGTTATGGGTACCTCTTAAATTTGTAATGCTCTGAAAATGACCTAGAACTTTCTGTAACGAAACTTCTGAGCAAAAATAAGGCCAAGGTTGTATCTTATTTTTCTTATTTTTCTCCTCTAGACCCCTCCCACCTAATTCCTGCCTCCAAGACCTAGAACTTCTAAGTCTTAGTTCCTAAAACAATAAACAAAGCTCTCTTGAGGATAGAAATAAACACAATTTTGGTAAGAAATCAGATGTCAGTTTTTATTTTCTAAAATGGATTCTACTTGTTTACAATGTAGTTTTTTTCTTAGTTTACTATTTCCTAAATTTCTTATAATTTCATGAAAAATTGTCCAGGTGATCTTTTTCCTTCAAAAGTCAGTATTTTTCTTATCTAAAAATAACTATACTAAAGAGGATAAAAATAAAAACAGTAGAATTGGCTTTCATGAAATAAAAATTTAAATACCTTAAATATATATACTAATAGAATATTAAAAGATACTTCACAGACTTTTAAAAGTTGTTCACTTTTATTTACTTTCTGGTGACTTCTGTTTTGAACCTTTAAATTTACTCTAATGGTTACATTGTATTGCTCTTTTTAAAGTGAAAAGACTACAATGTATTTATTTGAATGAAAAGGAATTCTAACATGGCTACTATTTTCTTCAGAATCCAAAGTGAACAGGTAGTAACAGCAGTACCAATTGCCACAGAAATACAATGAGTATGAGAGGCAGGACCATTCTTTCCCCTCCAGCTCTGTTCTGGCTGAATTTTTTTTTTTAGCTCCTTAGTCTCTCAGTACTGTACCTTCTTCATCTCTCAAATGCGTATAATGCACATACTTATAGCAAATTTAAAAGAAACTTTAAAGTCTTGTTAATGCCAGAAGAAACAAACTCAAAAACTAGAAACATTGATGAACTGATTTTAATATTAGTATATTCATTCAACAAAAGATAGCTAGATATTGAGACAGCAGGCAAAAGAAAGTTGTCAGGATAGTTACTGATTAGAAGAAATTCTTGCAAGTTAAACTTCTTAACTATAGTTCATGAGGCTACCTCTAGATTTCAATTTAAAAGATGAGGCAGGTAGAGAACATTCCTTACAATGGTTATTTATTATAAGTCTACTAAGTACCTGCCAGTGTGCTCAGCACCCAGGAGATAGGGACAAAGGGCATGGCTCTTGCCTTTGTGGAGCTTATGGTCTAGCAAAAAGGCACCAGTTCACAAATCCTTACCACATGCCTGCCTGTGCTCGGTGCTTTCTTTATACCCATGAGCTATTCCATTATCAGCACAGCCCTGTGATGATGGACCATGCTGTGACATAATGATGGTGACTGTGTTCCAGGTGAGAAAACTAAGGCTTTGAAAGGTGATACATTGCCCAAAGAAACAAGCTAGTGAGTACAAGTATAATTTAAACTCAGATATGCCTATTCCAAAGCATATGATTTTAACTAACAAATGACAATGACCACATATATACAAAATGACTCTCCCTGTATTCAAAAGCTTATATAAATCCAAACTAGTCATCTCCAACCTGGAGCTTACCTGTTATCTTGCAGCCATATACTTCAAACCTCAGAGATATGCCATTTTCCCAAGTCAGAGGTTTGATTCGGACAAATCGAGTTATCAGAGGTTTGGGGAAAACTCCAAACACAACATCTGTGGGGTTGGTGTTTCCCTGAAAGACCTATATGGAAAAAGGAAGAGCCTTTTAATAATATACTTTTTGGATTAAAAACAAATCCAAAAATATGTTTTCACAAATGCTTATAAAATTATTTATAATTTCAGCATTGTCTATCCAGGTTGAGGTGGTGTTAATAAGTCGTGATGTTATTTTTCCAAATGATGGCTATCAGAAAGAATCATGTTTACTATAGAATATTTTCACATTGGCTAGAGCCTCCAAAAGCACTGTTATAAGGATAACATTTGTTAAAGAATACACACTATTATCTTAAAAAGTGGGTAATAATTAAATTTATCATAAAGACTAACAAAATGCTATAGACATTTGATGGGAACTCTTACTATTTTACTTTTCCAGGAACCCCCATAAGGTTTGCTTTTTGAATTCAGTGTAGGGTCTGGCTTTTAAAAAAATTCTCAGGTGTGTTCCAAGCTTTAGCACAAGGTCAAGTAAGTGGCTTTCTCCCTTCCAACTCCATTTCTTGATGGAACGGCTTCTTCCTGACATTAATTAATGAGTTAATCTTTCTGGGTTATTGGCAAAATTACGTTTTAGTGGTCCAAATCAAAGCTGAGTTGTAAATGATATATAATTAGATATCATCTTTTCCAGGGCTTCTGCTTCTAGTTTTCAAAGGAGTCATTTTATTCTAACAAAGATGAGGCACATCATTGCAGGTAATGAGTGCTCATTATGAATTGTTTCCCACAAGGATTTGTCAGGGCCATGGGGCCTGGGCCTGGGACACAGCCATTTTCTAGAGCAGTGGGGATGGTTTGCCATCGTGAAACATCCTGCTGGTAGACCTGCCTGAGGTGAAACTGAAAGCCTCCACTTTCCTGGACTTTACTTCTGCCTGCATGGGGGGTGACCTGTATAGAAGTAACATGTCTCAGTAACGTGGTGTGCTAGGCCAGCCTCCTCCTCCTGGGCTGTGTAACTAGAGAAATTACTGGGTTCATCTGAGGCATGGAGATGTGGAGATTCCTTTCCACCTTCCCAGGCAAGTTTGCAGAGGAGAACCACAGATTCCCAAGGTTTGCTCTTCCCCTGAAAGAAAGGGCTTATAAAAAGTCAAGATGCTGTTTTTATTCATGTAGCTAAGTGACCAACACAATCGAAATGAGTCACATGTTTTACCAAGTTGGCTATTAGCCTGATCCCTCATTCAAACATGACTTAATATCATAATTTATCTAGCCTGTGATGGACTTCAGATTTCTCTCATGCCTTAGCATCCTTCTCTGGGAAGTAATCTGTGTGGGAGCACTTTTGTATGACAAAGAATAATGGGTCACTTCCAGGAAGAGTGGAGTCCCAAAATGTGGTGCTTAAAGGGTCAACAAGCACACCCAAAGGAGAGCCTGAGAGCCCAGAGGTCCGTTAGAGCACAGCATGCTCCAACCTTTGGCCCACACCAGGGGGATTTTATGTTTGCTTAAAGTCAGGTAAAGATATGCCTTCCATTCACATAGGGAGGACTGCTGGGGGATGTGGCTGGTCCCAAGCTGTTGTGGCTAAGAAAAGCAGGAAAGAGGGGAGCAGGCAGTGGCTGAAAGGCCCCACAGTACAGAGAAAGGCAGGTGGCCAACAATTACTAGACTACACGTGAATGTTTGGGTTTCACTGTGATTCAATGAAAGTGCTCAGAAGAGATGCCAGGTTCTTACCTTTGCTGGATTTTTCTTTATTCCTTCCGCCTCCCAATCTGAAAGCTTTGTGTGTGCCAGGGTGCTCCTGACAGTGGACAACCCCAGGCTCTTCCTGCAGAGAACCTGCATGTCTTTCTGATACCCCTTCTGGGCCAGATGAACAACAGATAGAGACAATGGCTGCAGAGAAGGTCTTGGAGAAGCAGCACTCATTTCTTTAAAGAAATGGCCTCAAGGTCTGGGGTCAGGTCTCCCCATTCTCTCTGGATTTTCTTGTTTGTGGTGTGTCCTTGGCTTTAGTAGGGTTTTTTGTTTGTTTGTTTTGGTTCATTTGTTTAAAATTAAAGAATGTCTTCAAAGACTACTCCAAAACAAAAATAAGCCATTAAACCCAGAGTTAAATTGACTCGTTTAACAACCACAAATGTTGACTAGGACAGTTTTTCTTCCCCAGATGGAAGACTGGTTCTCTGTCCTCACAGGCTAGATGGTGGCCTTGAACTTGCATGTCCCCAGAGCTTTCCTTCCACAGAGCAGCTTCACACCTATATCTGCTTTAGTTTTGCCTCCTAACAAAAAGAGGGCTTTGCAGCTAATCAAAAAGAAGTAATAGTTCTCTCACTTCACACCCAGGAAGCTTTTCTCAGCTCCTGAGCTGGAAGTCAGGCTATGAACACTTGAGAGAGATAAGGACATGAACCTGACCTCTTCTCAAACCCAGGACTTCAAGTCATTTGGATCTTTACTAACATAATTATCAACTCTCTACATTACTCAGCCTCTGGGGTAAGCTTTTAATTTCGGGGAAACAGTGAGTGCGAGTTCTCAGAAATCTTTTGGTTATTAAATAGAGCCAGTATAACTTCAAAAACACAGCCAGACTGAGAAAAAACACCTAATTTCCAAGTGATTTAGGGCAGAGCTCTTAGGAGCAGAGCATGGTTGTGTGCCTCCTTGGTTAAAGCAATGAGGAGTTGGCGTGGGCGTGATCTAAGAGAACATGATGGACTGACTGGCTTCGTTCTATGTATTCCACAGAAGTAGCCAAACACACTGGTAAATTAGTTTGTGAGCCACAGAGGGTAGATGCAAAAAGACTTTTCTAAAATCAGTGTGTTACAGAGAGGAAGAAAGAATGAATTCATGAAAGAGAATGGAGCAACACAGAGAATGTGTGTGGGGGTGGGGGGCAACTCCTAAGACTCTAAGAGGACCTAAGAGGACAGTGTCCTGTGCACAGTCCTTGCTTGTCCCTATGAGAGGTGTGAAGTAATTCTCAAGTCTGACACTGACACTGAATTGGTTTTGGCTTCTGGATCTGGGAATATGAGACACCTTGGCCAGATTTAAACCTCTAATTGCAGTTTTCATGTTAAAATGACTGAAAAATAAACCAGACAGGCCAGACAGAAAACTCCCAAACAAATGAGTACAATTGATCACCCATTTCAAAGACTAAATTGGTGGAAGGGGTGGCAGCCAAACTTACAACAGGCTTATTTCCTTCTTTGATGGTGATCCAGTCTTCCCCATTGGAGCTGATGTCTATTCTGTAAGTGCTGACGTGGTATTTCTTCTTGGTTTCCTTTGAAATGGCCCCTTGGGTCCCAACAGCAGTGACAAAGCGCAGAAATCCTAAGTCCACCTGCAAGACAGTACTTGTGTGGTCAGCTGTCCATCCCTTCATTGCCCTTACCTGGAGCATATTTCCTGTGGGCTTTGTGGTATAGTTTCCACTTACATGGGATCAGTAGACTCCAATTAATTCTATCTGGCATTAACCACCCCTAAGTCCCCACCCCATTCCTTCTAACAAAAGGCACAGATGTTAGAAGACAGCAATTGTCCTAGGTTGGCAGTTACCAGGAGGAGAAGGTTCTCCTTGCTGCGATCACGATTGCTTGAAACTGGGTTCAATGTCATGTCACTATGTTTTTCTAATAGATTAAAAATGCTTTCCAAATAGCACATCAATATATGTCATTTTACAGATAGAAAATCAAGACAAACAAGATAAACTCAGATGTTGTATACTGGAGAGGCTGGGACTAGAACTCAAGTCGAACATGGTCCTATTCCCATCACTGTTCAGCACCCCACCTCTTTCCAAATAGAATGCAGACTAAAACAATACTGACTTTGAAAGCAACATGAGTATTGTGGTTTGGGAAATGGGCCCTAGATTCATAATCTGAAGTGGAGAAGAGAGGAGGAGTGCAAACTGAGGATTTTTGCTTCATAAATTTGCATTTCAGATAAACAACAAACATTTTTAGTATAAGTATGTCCCATGCAATTTTGGGGACCTACCATAACTGGGTCATTGCTTACTTGAAATACAAATTTAACTGGGTATTCTGTATGTTACCTGGCAACCTTAAAAGTAACTCATTGAAGATAAATAATCAGGTGATTTTAAGTTGCTGCAAAAACTCTGATTTCCTAATGTTGCAATTAGAAAGTTAATGGTTACTCTGCAACTGTCTTCAAATGCTCTCAGAACACTTAGTGTGTTACTCACTATTCACTGAGTCATGCCCAGTGCCACATCCGCCTTCAAGCTGAAGGGCTCTTAAAATCTTGATATCCAAGGGAGTATGGAGCAGAGCTATGTAAATAAACTCTTCCTGTCAAACTTACAAATGACTCTTCAGCCTGAAAATGATTAAATTCCCAAGAGTGTATATTTAACTTAGACTGATTTGAAATAACTATATTTCCTGGCTGTCCTATTCCTGCTTTTTTTAAAATTAAAATTTTATTTTTTAAATTTATTTAATTATTTTTCAAGTACAGTTTTCTGTCTATTACTCCCATCCCATCCTACCCCCGTGCTCCCCCCTCCCTCCCATTTCCACCCTTCTTAGTTGTTGTCCATGTATCCTTTATATTTGTTCCTCTAAATCCCTCCCCTATTTCCCCTGAAATTCCATCCCCTCTCCTTTTAAATTTTGTTTTTAGAATAAAATTTACTTACCAGGTAGGAAACAAGTTAACTGGTTGTTACCTAGAGAATTCTAAGTGCTAGAAACAGCTGAATTAAAAGGAGCAATTGACTGAAATTTAGGTAGCCAACACAGGAAGCACCCAAAGTCTCAGTCAGATAAGAAGTCCTCCAAAGCACATGCATGAATCACTCATAAAAAGAAATATGTTTTCTGCCCTGGGTGGTGTAGCTCAGTGGGTTGAGTGCGGGCCTGCGAACCAGAGATTTGCAGTTCGATTCCCAGTCAGGGCATATGCCTGGATTGCAGGCCAGTTCCCAACGGGGGACACATGAGAGGCAACAGTACATTGATGTTTCTTTCCCTCTCTCCTTCCCTTTTCCCTCTAAAGATAAATAAATAAAATCTTTTAAAAAAAAGAAATATGTTTTCTTTTTTTCAACTACAGTGAAATGCATTAGCAACCCTCCCTTGTAATTGCATAAAGTTTCCTGCTGTGCTATATAAAACTCTGCACATTCTCTTATTTACCACAATGGGATACTTGACATTTCATTTAATTTTTCTTCCTAACACTACTTCCACTGGATTTAGTATGGATGAATGACAACCTCACAAAATGATTAGAGCTGGGGATCATTGTAGTTAAAATTAGAAGGTTCCCAGAATGCTAACAAGACAGTCTTGCCAGCACTGTGGGAACTCTCATTGGTGATGCTGGGGATGTTCTTTTAAGTCCTTTCTCCCTCGGTACCTATGGGGAATGTCCTAACTGAGACCCTCCAGTACCTGAAGTTTGGAAGGAGACACGTAGCCCTTGGCCTCAGAGGCGCCATGGCTCATACTGAGGGTGTTTGTGTCAGAGGGACAGGACTGCATGCCTGTGTGCAGATCTTTTTCACAGGTGAAGCCCTCTGTGCTAATCATGACATTATCCTCATCTCTTTTTAGTCTCACCTTCTGCATCTATCTCCCAGACCTATTAAGATACTTCTTATTCCTATCACCAGAGAAGCCTTCACTGCCTGCATGCCTGGATGTGTAAAGTTCTCTTGACTTAACCATTTCCTTTTTTTTACTATGAGTGACATTTTTTCTTTTTGGTCTGGTAAGTACAGTAAGTCACTTGCCACCCTAGAATATGAAGTACACAGCTCATGTCTCCACCACTGTATCCATCCTGTTGTGTTTCTGCTCTACTGCCATCCAGACTTTTATGATTTCTTTTAGGGAATATATGTGTTTCTATATAGAAAAGTAGTAGGTGACCATGGAAAAATTCATAAGATGCAGAAAAGGTTAGAGAAGAAAATAAGATCTCCATAAGACCATCATTAGGAAATAACCACTGATAGACAACAGCCGTCCAGACTTTGTTTTCTTATGCTAAATGTATGTGAGTATTACATGTATACTGTGTTATGAAAATGTGGTCATTTTACCTCTGGGTCTGATAAACTGTCTCTTGTTTACTTTTATGAATATATTTCCAAGCCACAATATCCTCTTACATCACGACTTTTGATGGCTATATGGTTTGCCGTGATACGGTTGTAGCGTAATCCATTTAATCAGGGTGCTACCTGTGAACAGCATGACTCAACTCAACAGACACTCATTCAGTAGACACTTAATCCTGCTCATCTGCTAAGTTCTGCATTAAGTGTTGGGGATATCAAGAGCAGTAAGAGTGTGGGAAGCAAAAACACATGATTGCAGAACAGGGCAATTTGCTGCAGCACAGATGAAGGAATAAGCCCTTTCCCAGAGACTGGAGCTAGGGGGATTAGAGATATTTCACAGCTGACTTTGGTGTCTATTATACGACGGATACATAGTGGGAGCTTGCAAGTGGGCACAGAGGGAAAAAATGTTCCAGGGAGATGGAAGAGCAAGAGGTGCAGGGCAAGGAGAAGGAAATGAATGAATTAATTGGCAGACACTAAACAACCTACCATGTTTCTCTCACCTCTGTAGACATTCATCAAGAAATGTGTTTTTGGCCCTGGCTGGTGTAGCTCAGTGGATCGAGCGTGGGCCTGAGAACCAGAGGATCGTGGCTCAATTCCCAGTCAGGGCACATGCCTGGGTTGCAGGCAGGTTCTCTGCAGGCCAACTCCCAGCAGGGGATGCACAAAAGGCAACCATACATTGATTGAGATAAAGATAAATAAATATAAGATAAATAAAGAAAATAAAAGATAAATAAATAAAAATAAAATCTTTAAAAAAATAAATAAATAAAATCTTAAAAAAAAAGAAATGTGTTTTTGTCTAAAATTTATTGAACTCTGGTAATTTTAAAACCAAAATAATTAGTCATGAAAACTATTCAAGATCAGCCATGACCATCCTCTTGGTGGTTTAGCTTTTTGAATTATGATGAGCTCTCAACAATCTCACATTCTAATAGACAAGATTGATGACTCAGGACAGGCAGCTGGAAAGACAAAGAGACAATGGAGCAGTTGTATACAATGCCCTCCTCTGTGTTTGAGGGTTCACTGTCCTAATGATACTGCCTTTCCATAAAATTTTAGACACACAAAAACCATGGTTAAATAAGCTTCTTTCCTTAAATCCAATCAGTTATGGTCGGTCCAATCAGTATTTTCGTATTTTGAAAAAATATCATTACTTCACAGCTGCTTTATTTTTAATTAGGAGATGGATGTGATTTTACATCTGAGTTGGCTGTACTTCTGTTCACTATTAAGAGTAATGGTGAGGGCCCTGGCTGGTGTGGCTCAGTGAATTGAGCACTGGCCTGGAAATCAAAGGGTCGTGGGTTTAATTCTCAGTCAGGGCACATGCCTGGGTTGCAGACTAGGTCCCCAGTAGGGGGTGCATGACAGGCAACCATGCATTGATATTTCTCTCCCCTCCTTCCCTTCCTCTCTCTCTAAAAAGAAATAAATAAAAATCTTTTAAAAATTAAAAAATTGAGTAATGGTGAGGGAATGTGATGATGGGAGTGAGTGTACACAGATATGTACATCAGATTCACTCATTAAAATTGTTGAATGTTTCACTCCCTGTGCCCGACAAACATCTGGTACTTATCTGATGGTATGTTAATTGTTTTACAGAAGTTAATCAAACTCCCTTTGAATTCTAGTGGCCACTCTTTGAGTTAGATTATGTAGCACCAACAGTAGAAGTGACCTAATATGACATCCTGTTTCCAATATAAAATTTCAATACTGCCAGTAGAATGTCTACCCACATCTTACTTTCACTGTGCTCCACTCACAAAAAGAAGATATTGCTAGACGTCAGATACAGAAGGGAAAAGACCAAGCTTTATTTGGGGAGGAAGGCACACCATTAGAAGAAAATAGCTGTCTTCACCTAATTCTAGGGAGCAGGAGAGGGTGTCCCAGCAGCTTCTTTGGGTGAAGAAACCCACGGTGTGCGTTATAATTGTGCTCTTGACTCACGCATTATTGTGAGATGTCTATGGGTAGAATTCACATGTGCTTGTAAGACCATGACATTGCCTTAGTAAAGACAGGAAACACATTTCCCAGATAAAGAGAAGCCAGGAGAGGCACGCATTTTATTGGAAACCACTTGAGGACAAAGCCTTCTTTTTAGCATTGTGCAGCAAATCACATAGCAAACCTTTGCACACTGTTGTTTAGGCACTAGCATGCAGCCTCTGAGCCAAGATATGAATATTGTTGCTTTCTATAATAATACATAAACAGCTATTGGTACTGTCATACTGTAGAAAGTCTCATTTATAAAATTAATATCTGCGTTGCTAAAAAATACTGCCCATTGAGCTAGACTGACAAGGGAGTGGTTACCAGCTTTTGATGTTCTTCAGGCAGGTTAATACAAAAGCCTCAAAAAATAAAGGACAAAGAACTGAGATCTGATTAAAAACAGGAAAAAAAATTTTGGTAGGGGGAGTGTGTCAGATTTTTTTAGAGTGTCTCTGATAACTCAAAGGGCTGTTAAATTTATCACTAGTCTCCACAAGCTAAAGAAAATATTTTTTGAGCAATTGTCCCATTTCCTTAGATAACACATGTTTTCTGACCAGCATACACATTTAAACCAATGCTGTCCCAGGATCAGCTGAATTCACACCACCTGATCATTATGTTGCTTAACTTACTTAGATCTTGGACTTTGTTTTTCAATTTTATCTTTCAATTACAGTTTATATTCAATATTACTTTGTGTTAGCCTCAGCCTTGAGCTATTTATCAATAAAAATATAACCACTTTATATTCAGTGACATAATTACCTCTTCATGTATTTTTTCACTATATAATAGTACTACATAGAAAAAATACTGATAGCTAAAGGTAACTATTCTTATTAATAAGAAATTCATGAAGCAACACCTCTGTGTCAGGCATTTCATTAATGGCTAGATTTACATACACTATTTCTTTCAATTCTCATAACAATCATACAAGGGAAGTTTTATGGACAAGCAACTGAATAAGAAAGTGATGTGTGCACCTCACTCAGAGCCACATAACTCACCAGGATTCCCCCCAGACCAGATTTGTGGCCCATGCATGAGTCTTTACAACTCCTGCTGTTCCCCAATTCATACTGTAAATGCAGGAATTATCAAAAGATAATTTAGAATTTTTAAATAATCAATAATTAAATTTTATAGTTATTCTTTTTGGAAGTTAAATATTTTTATAAAATTATAAAGAAGAAGAAATCTTGAGTATTAGTTTAAAATGTACACTGGCTATCACAAAGCAAAACTTTGCAAATGCTTCAGTTGTGCTGTAGAAAAACAAGACAGAAATGATGAAACATTTCTAGCAAAAGATAAGAGACATTTACGATGTTGATAAATAATTAAAATACTCAAGTACAAGAAAAATCCAATTCAAGAAGAACCTCACCAATTTCCTTTTCTAGTTTTAGTTGCATGACTTAACCATTCTTTCCATAATTAAATGACAGGAAAGCATTTTCCTGGGGGCAAAAAAATTCTGATTGCAACAAAGCCTATCCTGATAGTACAGCAGTCCCGAGTGAATGAACAGATGAATTTTCCTGTCAGAATACAGGAGCCCACCAGCTAGAATAACTGTGGTTAAGGCTGGAACAGATGCAGTGGAAAGAAAGGCTTGCTTCCCCAACTGCCACAGTGCTGACAGCAGAAGAATGACAAGGAGAGGGGCAAAAAAAATGAAGTTCTCAAACAAGGGCTGACCTTCATCTTTTAGGCTGATAAAAGAAGACAATGTTTGCATGGGCTTCGCTGTGTCTGGGTGCATGGCACATTATCTCACTCTCATGTTAACTCTTTTTGCATAAATTAGAAGCAACTAATTAAAAAAGAAATATTTAATTTTGATATGTTCTTTGAAATGAAGTTCCATCTGGTTCTGTTTGAATAGTAAAATCTGCTATAGTTGTTAAAATTGGCAAGCAGCATTGGCAGAAAGAAACAAAAGGGACTCCATATAGCAAGTTAATACTGCAAACATTTCAGCTGGAGATACTTCCAGAATCCAAGCTATTCAAATCACTCCAATTTGGAAACCACACAGATTAAATGTGAAGGAGAATGCTGCTATGGACGGACACACCACCTCTGGTCTCCCATGTCCTCTGTGTGATGGATACAGCACTAGGCTTGTGAGCTGTATGTGAGACTCCGGCACCCCTGAAAATGCTCATCTCAATTTACAAAACATATTTAAGACAAATATTAGCAGAGCATCTTCACGTATTTTGTGCAAAATTTGAGGATTTTTTCCTTCCATATTTTCTAGATCAGATACAATTATGTTCAGAAAAATTAGATAAATATTCGATTTCAATTCCCCTCTTGTAAGAAACTTGTAAAATCTAGAAATCAAGACACATTACATTCTGATGAAAAAGGAGGAGAAAATGAAATAGTATTGGGATTCCTACAGACTCTGGGATACTGGTAATCAGCATCTAAGGTGATTTAAAAGTACCGTGCAGAATTAAGGAAAAAAACTGATTAAATGTCTGTGCTTTACAAGAGATTGTTTTACATTTTTAAGATATACACCACAGTGTGAACTCATTTCTTCTTTAAAATGAAGTCTTTTGCTTCAATACCATATTAACACGCAGATGGGCACCTCAGAACCATTTAATAGCTCTGTTGAAAAAGATGACATTTACACGGTCCCCTCTTCCAACTAAAATATGCAGGAGCTATTTCTGGGCAGTAAAAGACTTAATACTTTTAATTAACATTTTTAAAATTCCTATTTGTAAGTTGCATTAAATTTAAAACCTGAGCTTTTTGAAAAAAAAATAGTGACTTAGGGGAAGATGGCAATGGAGTAGGAGGGAGAAGATTCCACTTCCCCTTACACACAGGAGAAAAACCTGGCCAATCTACAAAGGGACAAACAGTCAACAGTACCCCAGCATATACAAAAATAAGAGACGAGAAATTGTAGCGGACTCTGAAAAATCAGAAGGTAAGAAGACTGCTGCGGGACAATAAGGTCTCAGGGACCAGCATGGAGATGCCGCTGTAGCCCCCGGCTGGGCACGTGGGAGCCTGGTGCCCGGTGCTGGGCACTGTGCGCCGAGGCTACCACAGATTCTTTGGGAGCCACGGGATTGCCACAGAATCCTTGGGAGAGAACCAGGTCAACTGCTCTCTCCCTCCCTGGCCAAGCAGGGTTTGAGAAGCACCAGGAGAGACCTTGTTGCTTGAAGCTGCAGAGAGGGGGATAGGGACAAAGAGGCAAACACACAAGGGCCGTGATCACCCTCAGAGTCTGTGGTGCCCGGCTTGGGAGAATTGAGAGCCCCGCAGTGATGAGTGCTGACCCCGATGGTCACTGGTTTGGCTGGAGAATTGGGATGTACTGGCTGGAGAATTGGGAGGGGCAGGCTTCAGTGGGAGGAATTTCTCAAAAAGTAAAACTGTTTGGGGGATTCTCCTGTGAAAGCCACTCGGCCTACCCCCCACTAAGTTGGGCAGCAATCCCGAGGTTGTGAGGAGGTCCCTATGTTACCCTATAGCACTGATAAGGGATCACGCTGAAGCCCTGAGGACCCAGGCAGCCTGGCTAGTGCACACCCATCTGCACCCCAGCCCACGGCTGTAAAGAAGACCTGGATCTCCCACATGGGGCGCTGAAAAGAGGCACCAGACAAGGTATTGGGAGAGTGCTTGCGAGACTGGCTGAGTACACAAAAAAGGCCACACCATCCGCCCCTCAGCCTGCTGCAGCCAGCAAGACCAGAAACACTGGCCTGGCTACTTTGAACCAACAAGAGGTAGTTTTTTTCTTTTATATCTTTTATTTTTTAAATTTTTTATTACTGTTTATTTTTCAATGCCTTTTTTCTTTCTTTCTTTCTTTCTTTCTTTCTTTCTTTCTTTCTTTCTTTCTTTCTTTCTCTCTTGTTTTATTCCTGCTTCCTTTCTTTCCAATTTTATCTCTTCTTCCTTACTTCTCCTGCCTTTTTTTAATACTCACATGTGTGACAAAAAAAACTTGGAACTGTGAAAGGACCAGAGTTGGACCCAAAGAGAGGACATCTTAACAGTTGAGACAGTGAGACAAATTTTACTTTGCTATTGCAGCGAAACTACAAATTACTGTATATTTGTATTATTTTTTCATTATTCTTACATCTTTTATTTTCATAGTATTTTATACACCTCTTCTTTCTGTATAGTCTTCTAAGCTTGGCTCATTATATCATTTGACAGGTTTCCTGTGTTCTCTCTTCCACAGTGTATTGCTAATTTACTGTCCTTCACATCATTAGTGTTCCTTTAGCACACTACTTGGTAACCCCTATTCATGTTATCCAGATCACATAGATTCTGTCATGTGATTGTTGCTCTAATATTATCATAAATAATAGCTGTCCCATACAATTGTAAATACTTCACATCACCCCCCCCATCCAGATCTTAGCCCACTTCACAATTTCCTGAACTCTATTACTCTAGTGGTTAACTCTATTCTCTTACACACTACACCTATTTACTATCCTTTACTCTCACTTGACCTCAGAATCTGACCTCCCACAACCTCACTGCTTTCTAGATCCCACTCACAAGCCCTCCCTTTTAAACAAGAGTCTAATCTTCTGTCCATCCTTTCTTAAAAGTGGCTAGTTGGGTTGAAGATCATGGTTAACACTATACATAGCCTAAAGATCTCCTATCTCTTCTGTACCGGCTGCTACTGTAACTATCATAGAACACTCTCCTGCTGTCATAAACCATTTTGCCTTCCCCTCCAGCTGATCACAAAAAAGAGAGTGGGTGGAAGCAGTGAACACCAGGATACCTGCTGGAAGAGGAAACCAAACAACAAAGGAACCACCAACAGATAACAACAGAAGAAGGTGAAGGGTGGAGTGGAAACCACACAAACCTCAATCCAAGACCTAGGAAATACAACTAAATAGTGGAGAAACTACCCAGTACAAACAACTGAACAAGAGGAAAAGAGAATCCTCAAAACCTTTACATATTGAAGAACAAACTTCAACACAACCTGCCCTCACCAGCACAACAAAATACAAGAGGTGGTGGACAGAGTGACCATCAGTTAACCAGCTTGTGGGAAGGACCCACAAAAGAAAGACCCCAAAACAACAGAAACCTAAAGGCAAACACAAAGCCAAGTTAAAGAACAGCCCAAGACAAGTGAGCTTGGGAGATCAAGGAAACTGCAGCACTGAATCTCACAGGCATTATACCACAGACGTGCACATTATAAACCCAGAAAGACAGAACAAATCAATTTCAGAAGCTGAAGCTAACTAGAAGAGTCTCACAAACAATGGGAAGACAAAGAAACAACCCCCAAATGAAAGGAAAGGAGGAAGCCTCAGAAAGAATGCTAAATGAAATAGAGGCAAGTCAGATATCAGATACTGCACTCAAAGCATTGGTCATCAGCAAGTTCAAGGAGCTCACAATGAGCTACCAGAAACTACAGAGGAATTACAATGAACTAGCTGAAAACTATAGCAACATGAAAAAGGAAATAGAAATGATCAACAAGGGCCAAGAAGAAATGAAGAATACAGTTTCTGAACTGAAGACACAGTGGAAGGAATCAAAAGCAGGATCGATGAAGCAGAAGATCGGATCAGCGAGTTGGAGGACAAAGTAGAAAAAAAAACACCCAGAAAGAGCAAGAAAAGGAAAAGAGGCTCAGAAAAAATGAAGAGGGGTTCAAAGAAATGCAAGACAACATGAAACATAATAAGATACAAATAATAGGGATGCCAGAAGGAGAAGAAGAAGAGCAAGAGATAGAGAAGCTATTTGAAAAGTAATGATGGAAAACTTCCCTAATTTGATGAGAGAAAAAGTAACACAAATCCAGGAAACACAGAGAGACCCAATCAAGAGGAACCCAAGGAGGCCCAAGTAAAGACATATCATAATTAAAATGGCAAAATTCCAAGACAAAGAGAGAATCTTAAAGGCAGCAAGGGAGAAAAAGGAAGTAACATATAAGGGAGCCCCAAAAAGATTAGCTTCTTACTTCTCAATGGAAATGCTCCAAGCAAGAAGAGAATGGCAAGAAATATGCCAAGTAATGAGAACCAGAGGCCTACATCCAAGGCTTCTTTATCCGGCAAGGCTCTAAATCAAGATAGAAGGCCAAATAAAGAGCTTCCAAGACAAAACAAGCCTAAAAGAATATGCCTCCACCAAACCAGCTCTGCAAGAGATGCTAAAAGGACTGCTTTAAGGAAAGGAAGAAAAAGAGAGAGACAGAAAGGAACACAGGTATATAAATAGCAATGAATAAGTGCCTATGAATAATAACCTTAAACATAAATGGATTAAATGCTCCAATCAAAAGACATAGAATACCTGAATGGATAACAATGCATGACCTGTGGGTCATGCATTGTTATCCATTCAGGTATTCTATGTCTTCACACATACACTGCCTACAAGAGACCCACCTCAGGATGAAAGACCTACACAGATGAAAAGTGAAGGGCTGGAAATAAATTTTCCAAGCAAACAGACAGGAAAGCCAGGGTAGCAACACTCATATCAGACAAAATAGACTTCAAAACAAGGGCCATAAAGAGAGACCTAGAAGGTCACTTCATAATACTCAAGAAAAGAATACACCAAGAAGACACAAACATTGTAAATATATATGCACCAAGTGTAGGAGTAAAAAATATATAAAGAAAATCTTAGAGGACTTCAAGAAAGATATTGACAGCAACACAATTATAGTAGGGGATTTTAACACCTCACTGTCAAAAATGGACAGATCTTCCAAACAAAATATCAATGAAGGTATTGTGGCATTGGACAATGCCCTAGATGAAATGGAATTAACTGATATATATAGAGTCCTTCATCCCAAAGAAGAAAAATACACATTATTTTCAAATGTGTATAAAACATTTTCAAAGATAGACCACATGATAGGACACATAACAAGCCCCAACAAACTCAACAAAATTGAAAGCATATCAAGCATTTTCTCTGAGCACAAGGGACTGAAACTAGAAACTGACTATTAGAAAAAACTAATATTTTTTCCCCAAGGGAAAAACCCTAAAACCCTCAAAATCATGGAGATTGAATAGCATGCTATTAAACAATGAATGGGTCAAGAATTAAATTGGGGAAGAAAATAAGTTTCTGGAAACAAACAAAAATTAACTCATGACAACTCAAAATTTATGGACCACAGTGAAGGCAGTCCTGAGAGGGAAGTTCATAGCAATACAAGCTTACTTAAAGAAGATAGAAACATTTCAAACAAACAACCTAACCCTACACCTACAAGAACTTGAAGGACAATGACAAAGACAGCCCAGAGCATTAGGAGGAAGGAAATAATCAAGATCAGAGCAGAATTAAATGACATAGAGACTAACAGCACCATTGTAAGGATCAATGAATCCAGGAGCTGGTTCTTTGAAAAGATAAAGAAAAGCAACAAGGTTTTCAGCAGGCTCATCAAGAAAAAATAAGAGAGGACCAAAATAAACACAATCAGAACTGAAAGAGTAGAAATTACAACTAACACCACAGAAATACAAAGCATTGTAAGAAATTACTATGGAGATCTGTATGCCAAGACATTTGAAAACCTAGGTGAAATGGACAAATTTCTAGAAAAATATAATCTTCCAAAACTCAATGAAGAAGAAGCAGAATGCCTGAACAGACTAAAAACAGCAGATGAAATTGAAGAAGTAATCAAAAAACTCCCATCACACAAAAGCCCTGGACCAGGTGGTTTCACGGGAGAATTCTACAAAGCATTAAAAAAGAGCTAACCTCTATCCTCCACAGACTATTCCAAAAAATACAAAATAATGTAAGACTCCCAAACTCTCTTTATGAATCCAGCATCATCCTAATCCCAAAACCAGATAAAGATACAACAAAGAAAGAAAACTTCAGGCCAATGTCACTGATGAACATAGACACTAAAATCCTCAACAATATGTTGGCAAATGGCATCCAACAATACGTTAAAAAGATAATACACCATGACCAAGTGGGATTCATCCCAGGGATGCAAGGATGGTTCAATATTCGCAAATCAGTATGTGTAATACATCACATAAACAAAGCAAAGACAAAAATCACATGATCATATCAATAGATGCGGTTAAAGCATTTGACAAGGTACAGCACCCATTTATGACAAAAACACTCAGCAAAGTGGGAATACAGGGAGCATTCCTCAATATAATAAAGGCCATATATGAGAGACCTACAGCATACTCAATGGGCAAACATCATACTCAATGGGCAAAAACTAAAAGCTTTTCCACTAAGATCAGGAGCAAGACAAGGTTGTCCACTTTCACCACTTCTATTGAATATAGTATTGGATGTTTTAGCCACAGCGATCAGACAAGAAAAGGAATAAAAGGCATCCAAATCAGAAAGGAGGAGACAAAACTGTCACTGTTTGCAGATGACATGATGGTGTACCTGGAAAATCTTATAGACTCCACTGAGAAACTGCTTGACCTAATAAATGAATTTGGCAAAACAGCAGGATACAAAGTCAATAATCAGAAATCAGGCCCTGGCTGTTGTAGCTCAGTGGATTGAGTGCAGGCCTGTGAACCAAAGCATCACAGGTTTGTTTCCCAGTCAGGATACGTGCCTGGGTTGCAGGCCAGGCATGTATGGGGTATACTAAGGCAGTCATACAATGATGTTTCACTCCCTCTCTTTCTCCCTGCCTTCTCCATCTCTCTAAAATAAATAAATAAGATATTAAAAAAGAAATCAAAGGAGTTTTTGTATACCAACAATGAAACAATAAAAACAAAAATCAAAAAAATTTCCCATTGGATATAGCAAAAATAAAAATAAAATACCTAGGAATAAACCTAACCAAGGAGGTAAAAGACCTGTAGGCAGAATATTACACAACCCTGAAGAAAAGTATCAAGGAAGACACAAACAAATGGAAAACATACCGTGTTCATGGATTGGAAGAATTAACAGTATTCAAAATGTCTGTACTACCCAAAGTAATGTACAGATTCAATTTAATACCTATTAAAGTACCAATGACATATTTCACAGACATAGAAAAAACACTTCAAAATTTTATATGGAACCATAAACGTCCCCGATTAGTAGCTGCAATTTTGAGAAAGAAGAACAAAGTAGGAGGGATCAGAATACCTGATACCAGACTGTATTACAAGGCCACTGTAATCAAAACAGCCTGGTACTGGCATAAAAAATGGGCACATAGACTAGTGGAACAGAACAGAGAGCCCAGAAATAAACTCAAGTCTCTATGGTGAATTAATATTGGACAAAGGTGGCAGCAACATAAAATGGGGGAAAATAGCCTCTTCAACAAATAGTGTTGGGAGAACTGAACAGCTACTTGCAAAAAAATGAAACTCAAGCACCAACTTACACCATACACCAAAATAAATTCAAGGTGGATAAAAGACTTAAGTATAAGCAGTGACACCATTAAAGTCCTAGAGGAGAACACTGGCAGGAAAATCTCAGATATTTCATGCAGCAACATCTTTACTGATATGTCCCCTAGGGGAAGGGAGAAAAAGGAAAGAATAAACAAGTGGGATCTCATCAAAATAAAAAGCTTCTGCACAGCTAAAGAAAACAGTATTAAAATAAAAAGAGAATAAACTGTATGGGAAAACATATTTGCCAATGATACCTCAGACAAGGGTTCAGTCTTCAACATATACAAAGAACTTACATGACTCCACTCTACCAAGACAAGCAACCCAATTAAAAAATGGGCAAAGGACTTTCACAGACACTTCTCCAAGGAGGACATACAGAGGACCCAGTGACACATGAAAAGATGCTCAATATCACTAGCTATCAGAGAGATGCAAATTAAAACCACAATGAGATACCACTTTACACTGGTCAGAATGGGCATCATAAACAAATCAACAAACAAGTGTCAGAGAGGTTGTGGAGAAAAGGGGATCCTAGTTCACTGTTGGTGGGATTGTAGACTGGTACAACCACTATGGAAAACAGTATGGAATTTTCTAAGAAAACTAAAAACGGATCTGCCTTTTGACTCAGGAATTCCGCTGCTAGGATTATATCCTAAGAACCCTGAAACACCAATCCAAAAGGACTTATGCACCCCAATGTTCATAGCAGCACAATTTACAATAGCCAAGTGCTGGAAGCAACCTAGGTGCCCATCAGTAAATGAATGGATCAAAAAACTGTGGTACATTTACAGAATGGAATTCTATGCAGCAGAAAGAAAGAAGGAGCTCCTACCCTTTGCAATAGCATGGATGGAACTGGAAAGCATTATTCTGGTTGAAATAAGCCAGGTGGTGAAAGACAAATGCCGTATGATCTCACCTATAATGGGAACCTAAACAACAAAACAAGCAAAATATAACCAAAGACACTGAAATAGAGAACAGGCTTATCGTGACCAGAGGGGAGAGGGAGGGGAATTTCAAAGGTAAAGGGGAGGGATTTGCAGGAAGTAGTATAAAGATCACATGGACAAAAACTAAGGGGGGTGGAAATAGGAGGTATTTGGGGAGCACTGTGGGGGTTTGCTGAGATGGGAGTAAAAGACAATTGTACTTGAACAACAATTAAAATACATAAATAAATATTAAAAAAGAGATACATAAGTAAAAAAATTTAAACCTGAGCCTAGTCCTTTGATTTGGAAAGAGAACAAGTACTCAGAATAATCCAAGCAATCCCTAGAAACTCGGTTAAGAATTTAACTTAAAATTAATTTGAACTTCTTAAGAGAAAAAATAAGTATACTACATCTTTAAAAACATTGTTACAGCTTCAAATATTATGAATTTCATCAAATATCTCCTAGGAGAGTCTTAGCATATGCTCTTGTAAGATGGATTTTATCAGCAAAGCTTTAGAGGCCTTCTCCTGAGTGAACAGCACATACTGGCACAGGCTGTCCTGCCACAACTCTTGGTTCCATTGCTACTTGTTCATGTGCAATACCTATGAAAGCTAGAAAAGTTCTCCTATTAGAGGACCTCAAAGCTAGGGCTTGTGTGTGATATGCAGGCATGTGCAAGCTGGCTGGTCTAGTGACACTGTCCCAGTTGACTGCAGGGATATGATTCCAGAAATCACATAAAAACAAGCAGGGTGTGTGTACAGATCAATGCTGGCTCCTGACTTCTGCCTCTGCCAAAACAAAGAGGGTCCAGTAATGGGAAAATGGATAAAAAATAGTCTGGATTAAAACAATTTTAAGACTTAATAGCAAAATGTATTATTGCTGCACATAATTTCAGTAGAACTGTGTTATGTTGATAAAGCATTTATTATTGTTGTTATTTTAAAAAACATTTTTGGGTCAAACAGTAAAGTGATAGAGTGAGTTAGGGTGCATGATCATACAGATGTGTCTTAAAGCCCAAATGCTGTTTTTCACACATTGTAGATGTGTACATCTGAGAGTGTGAAATTAAACTGGAGGACAATAAGTGTCTTGATAAAAATGTTTAATCCATTAAATTCAACACTCATTTATCGTACGCCAAGCTCTGGAAGCAAGTAAGAGTATGAGGAAATAATGATAATATAAGACTGAAAGTAAAAAGTGCCGCCATGCCAACAGATGAGGCATTTTGGAATTTAGAAGAAAGAACAATTATTTGGGGAAGCAGAGGAAAAGGTTTTGTGGAAAAGAGGTCATTTGAATCATTCAAAACAAACCTCATAGGATAAGATAATACTCTGCAGGGGAAGGGGCCAGGGTTGATGAGCTAAAGGCAGAAGACACAGGAAAAAAAACCCCAACTGCCTACCTTTCAAAATGTGATGAATACTTTTCTTCTAATATCTCTTGGTAAAATTGACTTTGAGAGCAAAAAAAGTATCCTCCACACGCCCACCCCTACCACACTTCAGCCTTTGTGGAGTCCTTCATGTCCAGGCCAGGAAGTGCTTGATCAGTGATGGACAGTGAAATCTTACTGGTATGTAAACCCTGACTCATGACTGTGCACTACGTCGCACTGCTGTGGAAATTTCACTGGAATGTGAGCTTTCACTGCCTCAGGGATCCACATTTTCCTAGGGATGAGCCCCAGACCTCAATTTGCCTGAGTCAGAGTCCTCTCTAGAGCCTAATGCCACACTCTGTGGTCCTATCCTGTGTTTATACCTACATTTAAAATAAAACATTTCAGTGAAATGGTGTAAAAACTGGGTGATGTTTTCTTCAGGGATTCACACTGCTGTTGAAATCATAGCATTTTCTCCTCAAACCTTTAATAACGAGAGGGCAATGAGTTCAGAACACGAGCTTGTAATGGCGGTATTTTTCTTTCTAATATCCATTGCATTGTGGAGGGAAGTTGGTGACTGGCAGTTATTCATTTATAACAAAAAAGTGCTAGATACTTGGGTGAAAGAAAGAGAAAATTACCAGATCCCTGGACTCTATTCAGTGAGGGAAAAAGTCAAGTCAACAATAAATTTCAGTACAAACTGCATAAAAATACTCTCTGACTTCTAATGAACTCTAGGACTACAGGGAGAAAATTGGGGTAATGCGGGCAGCATGTGGTAGCAAAAAAGCAGAGGCCCCAGGAGTACTCTGAGGCTTTGACATTAAAGGGTGACCTGGACAATGTTACACAAGTAAATCAGCCATTCCAAGCCCCAGTCTCCTCCTCTCTCCAACAAAGTACCAATGCTTAGCTTATTTAGGTTCCTCTTATAGTTTTTATGATGATCATAATGATGCATTTGTACACACATTCATTATAAGAATGTGAATCTAATATATTTTTTTCTTAGTCATTTGGATAATTGGAGTGTGTGTGTGTGTGTGTGTGTGTGTAGTTTTTCCTTTTGTTCCTAGATTATAACTCCCTTGAAAGAGAGATAAAATTTTTTTCATCTTCAAACTCATCTAGTTCCACATAGTAGCCCATAATTCTTAGAAGATGCTCAATGTTTGTTGAATTTAAATTTAATGCTAGGTCAGTCCAGTATTGCTGGAAAGAGCTGAAATTTCTTTCTTCCAAACAAAAGCTAAATACCCATCATAAAATTCAATGTTAAAGTGTTTGGGCAAATAACATACACTAACATTAGGAATGTAATTATTCTTATCTTGCTGTTTATAACCACAAATATGATAACTACTCATAAAATTTCCAGTCATTTGAAAAGTTCACTGTTTAAAGCTAGACTCAGCTAAATGATGAGCTTCATTGGCTAGGTGTATGCCATGTGAAATGTTCTTTTTCATTTATTTCTCAAGTAACCTCTTATTAACTTAGTAAGTGTCCCTTCTCCTAGAAGTTACCCCAAAGGGTAGCAGGGCTTAACTAACTTCTTCCTTTATATCTATTATGCTCTCAAATACCTACTCAAACCTATTCTCATTTTTTTTTACTTTAAAGCAATATTATTTGCAAGGATGATGTTCATCCTCAGGATGTTTACATATCTAGTATCTTAGATTGTTCCCCTAAACCTTCCTGTACTGAAAAAGTTACATCAAAATTTCACCACCTAACCACAGGTTTCCATGGGTTTACTTAATTAACACATGCTCTCTATTGGAATGATAGCTTTATGTGGCTAGGGAATGACTGCAGATTTCAGTCCTTTTGTGACTTTTCTGTTTCTTTGTCTCCTGGTCTGTCAGAAGCAGCCCCGTAAGAGGCACTGGAGCTGGCCCTGCACTGAGCGACCTCAGCTGTGGACCCAAGTCTTTTTAGTCTAGCAGCAGTTTGAAGAGTTTTTAAAACTAAAAGACCAAGAACATATTAAAAAGCACCTCAGGTAAGGTACGTTTCTGTTGCAAAAGCTGTGGTTCTATGCAACTCATAAAATTTTATCTGTAGTATTGGAAAGATTCCAAAATGACTCAAGATAAACACACATTTGTACTCAAACAGCATTTGTCTATCCCAGCACAAAGAAAATGACTTGTTTATTATTAGTTTTGTAGTAAGTTGTGTCTTTAATTTTTCCTTCTCCTTAAAGGTTGGTTTCAAAAACAAATAAGGATGAAGTTCTGGAAACTGAAGATTTGCAGATGGGGTGATGGTCTAAATCAGTCTCTTGGACTATAAACTCTGACAGCACCCTTTTACACCAATTTCTCAGGTATTTCCCAGTGATTTAGGTGGGCCTCTGATGTTAATGAGAGTTTCCTGTGCTAATGCAGAGTCTGGAAGTGCAGGTGTCCAAAAAACTCCTCTACTGGACATTAAGAATTCTTCAAGGAGCTGATGGGATTGTGGAGATTAAGGCTGGCCACTTGCCTAAGGTTATCAAGAGTGCTGTCTCAGAGACAGAAAGGAGAGAAAAGACAGGCTGCCTTGGTACAGCTGTTCATCAGAAATGGTGTGTAAACAGTGTCTGAAGGGATAGCAATTATTGCTGAGAACAGATAAAATGAACTTCAAGATTTGATATTTGGTCAACAGTGTTTTCCCTGTTGGAAGCTAGCCAGTCAGCCAAGAAGTATATACTGATTCTTTTTTGAGGATCATTTATAAAGGAGGTGGGGCAAGCCTTGAAATTAAGCATTTGCAAAGTTACTCTCTAAGAGAATCATCTGTAACTACAACTGATATTCCATAGTTTTGGACTGAACAAAGGCCAGGCCATGGTAGGAGAAAAGCTAGAATGATGGCAACTGTATGGATGAAGGTGAAAAGTGAACGTGAGGAAGGGAAAAATATTACAAAGGATCAGTGACTTCCAGGCTTCTCCTGGAAGAAACGGACAGCGCAGGTGATCTGAAGACATGCTGCTTTGCTATCCAAATGCAGTCAGTAGACAGAACTGTGAATTCTTTTCATGTTCTGAAGACAAATCTAGCTATATGCATTTCATGCACTTCAGCTTGGGTTGCACAATGTAGGTCCTCACGGACCTACATGAGACTACTTTAAACCACAGGAGAACAAGCACACATGTTACACTGGATACAATGTGGTGTATCCCTCCCCTGGCCAAAGTCCCTGACATAATGGATGCTATGATTTGTGTTTATCTACTGGGACCATTCTTAACATATGGTGGGCATGTCTATTTCAGCCACATGCTTTGGAAGTGATAAGAAGTGAAATGTTTTCCTGGTGACAGGGCACACTCAGTTGCATGTGTGGGTTTAAGGGGGGAGAGTCTTCACAGAAAACATAGAGCACTGTCAGAAGCTTTCCTTTCATGTGACCAGAGCCATAAAGTTTTCAGAGCAGTAAGAGTCCCTACACTATACTATATTGTACTATTCTATACTATACTATACTATACTATACTATACTATACTATACTATTCTATAGTGACATGCTGTCACTATACTTTTAGATATAAAGTTAAGGATGAGAGCATAGCCCTTTATATGGTTTTAATAAAATTGCCAGCATTTTAAAAGAAATAGAATGAACTGGTTCTTTATCTTTTTAAATTACTTTTGATAAAGGATTTTAATTGAGATGAATTTTATATGAAACACATGAATATTCTAAATACATGTTCATGTAAACTCTTCTGGGAATGGAAAAGTTCTTAAACTAAAGGAACTATACTGTTGTATTATGAAAGTTGATAATGCAAAGTGAATTTCAGTAAATATAAAGTCAAATCCCAGATTATCTATTTCTGCCCCCTTTCCTTTTTGTCCTACTCCTCTAAGGGTACAAAATGTTCAGAGAGAGGTCATGTAAGAGGCTTTCTGTATTTGTCTCAATAAAATAAGTTCATTTATATATTAGTGGTTGATTTAGAGGAACAGTTATGTTAAATGAACAACTGCATTAGCTGATTTCTCTTTACATGGTAAATGGTTGCTAAAATAATGAATTCTTTCCATCTTGGTATTGGAACTTTCTAAATAAATAGCAGCATCCTTAAAAATGAATGCAATATTATTTAGGAACATAAGTTAAGGCTACAGAAATAATATAATATATGTGCTATAGAATATTGCTGATCAACAGTCACAATGACTAGTCTGGAGTTTTAAAGTAATGTTTGAAAAACTAGGCCAGTAAAATTCTGCATGTTATATCTTCATTTTTTAAGATTGGGAGCTTAAGAAAACCCTTTTTTGTGTGTGAGTTCTGGGTACCTCTTGAAATAGCAAACACATTTTCTTCAGCATTTCATAAGATTTGCTAATGTCTTCTCTACCGTGAGTATTTACCTCTGGAAAGTTTCTATTTCACTTCCAGACCCTCAAGCTGAAGTCTCTGTCCAATTCCTTGGAGCTCTGTAACCATTAGCCTGTGCCTCTCCCTGGATCTAGATCTTGGTCTTTCTCATTCTTTGAGGTGAGCTTTATTGGCTTTAGTCCTATATAAACATACCTGGTCTTTGAGGTAGAAGATGACTGTGAGGTCTTCCTCCGTACAGCTGGATACCTGGGACTTCTTCCTCCCTCACCTTTATGCATTACTTATGGCCTATAAAATGCTCAGAATTAAACATGGCTTTTGCCTTCTTAAAGAAAGAAAAAAAGTGGATGTCAAGAGGACTTGAAGGTATGGCCACCCAAGCCTTGTAGATATTTCCTTCAAAGACTGGACAGACATATAAAATGAATGGATTGGGCCTACCCTCATCTCCATGCTTGGGGCTGGGCTGCACTGCCTGGAGCACCTGCACAAAGGAACCACAGGAAGTCCGCCTGCTAGTGAAGCTTCTGCATGAAATCCTGAAGTAAGACTCACAGGGAAGCCAGCCTAAACAATTACTTGATCTAAGCAAAGAAACTCTTTAATTAATTACTTTTTTTTACTATGTGCCACCTTATATGATTATCAGTAGAATTTAAATGAATTTTAGCTATGCTTCATAAATGTATAATTTCATGTAGGCAAGCCCAGAGTATCATCTGATAGATTAAATTTATTTTTAATAGATTCATAGAATCTTAAATGCTTGAAGGGATTTCAGAAACTGTCTGGTCCAATCACCCATTATCCCCTGAGCAATTCTGTCAATAGCCCTCTCAGGCTTGCTGAAAGAATGAAAGAGCAGATTTATTTCTCTGCTAAATCCAGAAAATGTAGTTATAAGTTTAAAGCATTAGAACTATAAGAGAAATAAAACTTTAGTAAAGTTAGCCCTGGCTGGTGTGGCTCAGTGGACTGAGTACTAGTCTCAGTGAACCAAAGAGTCACCAATTCAATTCCCAGTCAGGGCACATGCCTGGGTCGTGGGCCAGTTCTTCAGAAGGGGGTGCACAAGAGGCAGCCACACATTGCCATTTCTCTTCCTCTCTTTCTCCTTCCCTTCCTCTCTCTCTAAAAATAAATAAATATATAATGTTTAAAACTTTGGTAAAGTTAATACTTTGTTCTTCTAAAGGAAAGCAATTAGAAGAATGCCACAAATGCATTTTTAACCTCTTGAGGTAAGGGTTAAAAATGGCACGAGTCACCTGCACAAGTATATATGTGATTATTCTGAGTCATAATATGCAATTAGTCTCAAGTTTTTACTCTGCTCAGCAGTTGGAAATATAAAAGCATAACACATTTTATTACTATTGGGATTTATAGGGCATTTTTTATTTGATCTACTTTGCTCTATCTGAACAGAGAATTGAATGAAACCTGAAGGCCAGGGGGTGAGATGGAGAAAGGAAGTGTGTGTGTGTGTGTGTGTGTGTGTGTGTGTGTGTGTTGGGTGAGCATCCAAAATTGTTATTTTGATTTGGATAAAAGTTGCCATTTTGATAAGAAACTTTCAAATGGTGCATTAAGTGAGGAATATACCAGGGCATATAATATTGATGAGCATCTATCTGGGCTTCAAAATTTCCAGGGTGCACCTTTTTCAGCACTTGAGGAGGTTGCTGTTGGATGTGCTAGAGAAGTTTCAAACTGTTGGTTCCTCCAGTCCTGTAGAACACACATTTTTTTTTTGCTCTGGGGCTTTCAAATTACAATATGAAAGTTATTTAAAGCTTAGGAGTTTGTGTTACATTACACGCTGCATAAACATAGCCATTGTTCCTAAATGTGAACATTAATGCACTCTGTAAAGGTACAATTATTACCGCTGGGACAGAAATCAACAAACACCACCAAAGAAATTTGTTACAACTGCTATCATAAAGTATATACATGTTGTGGATTTCATTAACATTTTACTCCCTGAGGATTCCCAGTTGCACAATAACAGAAGTTCTTTAAGTTTTAAATACCACAGACAGGAACAGCATTTCACCCAAAACAGATGCGAGACCACCAACCTTGGCTTTTTATTAGTCTGTGGATATGAGTGGTAATCGATAGCTCTTAATGTATTGTTGTTTAGATTACAGAATTGGAAACTTAATAGTATTTTTCCCATGAAAAGATAAGTTAGTAAGCAATAGACAGACTTTTCAAATACAGTTTCTTACTCTTGATCATATTTAAAGTTTAAAAAAACACCTTTGATTTGCACACTTCAAAAAAACTCAAACACACAAAGGTCAGTGACACACAGTGTCCAGGTGTGGAGAAGCTCATTTCAGTTTTTTTCCCTAAATCTTGTCAATGATGACTTTTGATTTTTGTCCTTGGGTTTCCCTTTCTTAAGTTTTATCCTTATTGGTGCATTTGGAGACCCAAGTGTGCAGTATTCTAAAATAACATCTGTATTTATTTAGCTAAAAATAGCTCACTTTTAAAAGCTAAAAATAGTGAACCTGCAGAAATATAAGCAAAGCAGTTTATGAGGCTATTTTCCTACATAAGGTAAATAGATGAATCTGTATTTTTGGAGAACAAAAGAGCTACATTTCTGTTCAAGTATCTATGATAAGCAGTAGAAAAGGAACAAAAACCAGCCAAACAACCAGTGACTTTTAATCTCAAAATGCTGATTAAACTGACTGCTTTAAAAATGTGTTGACCAGGGTTTGGGGCATCTTCTACACCCCTGCTTTTCATTGGGGGTTGATTTTACCTCCAAGAGGACATTTGGCAACATCTGGAGACATTGTTGATTGTCACAGTGGAGACATGTGTGAGTGTGCATGTGTGTGTCTGTGTTACTGGCTTCTAGTGGGTGGAGGCTAGGGATACTACTAAACATCCCACAATGCACAGGACAGGCCTCCAACAAACAAGTATAATTCAAAATGTCAGTATTACCCAGGCTGAGGAACTCTGCTCCTGAGATAGTTCAACCATTTGTTTAAGTTAAAGCTTCTACAGTGAGTGTTCAAATTAATAGACATCATTTACCAATAGACAACTAAGTAGAACTATGCTGGGCTTTCAGTGTTCTTGCTTGGTCTCCAGGAAATCATCTTTTTTCAAAAAGAATCCAAATCCATTTGCACATATTGTTGCAATTAAATAGTAGCAAAGAAGTGAGAGAAAGGACACTAAGATACCAGTCCAGGTTCAGTCATTAACTAGCTACATGATCTTGCACATCACTTAACCTCTGAACATATACAAAATAAGGAATTTATACAAAATAACGTTTGCATCTGTTGTTAGTTTTACTCTTACTCTACATATCCTAGAAAGAAAAAATTTCTTCTAGAGTGCAACTATGAATGTTGGCTACAAATATACACTGGCATAAAACATTAAGAAGCCCAAACTGTAAGCAAAATGAAATGTGCATACTATGAAAATTAATTTGTTTTTCAGTGTAATTTTTTTCTAAAATGTGGTTTTTTTAATATTGTCTTTTCAGTGATGCTTCATCATAAAAATCTGAGAAGTTTCTTTAAATGTCATACATTTTCTTTAGGGTTGACATGATATATACCCTTGTACTAATTAATAAAATCATTTGGCTGATTTACAAAACTGAATTAAGTGGTCAATTCAGTTTTTGACCAAAAATTATCTTTATGTTTTCTATATGAGCGAACAACCAGTTATAAATGTCTAAATAATTCTGTTACATGTGCTTTGTTTTCCTCAAGTCACATCCTCCCTAAAGGAAAAAAACCCTCTGAATTCAATCTGTTCTTATATATATTTCCTTCTAATCACTTACTGTAATATGAAAAGGCAAGGTACCAGAGAAAGCGTTAGGAAAATCTCCCCAGGAGACAGCAACTGGGAACATGGGCCTCCTGGGTGGAAAGCCAGTCATAGAATAGAGACCTGTGACGCAGGAAGGGTGGGATGAAAAGCATTCATTTTATGTAGAAAAAAGAAGTCAGTAAAGAATAAGGGCAAGAGAACCAAAAGCTCACCTGGGAAATTTTTTTCAAGCAAATCATCTCTTTTCCATATCAATGTTTTAGCTAAATTAGCAAGTTAGCAGACCTTCGGCCAAGATGGAGGCATAAGTGGAAACACTGTGCCTCCTCGCACAGCCAAAATTAAGGGCGACAAAGATTTAGAAACGAAAACACAACTAGAACAGGCAGGAAACTGAACTGTATGGGAGTCCAACAACCATTCAACCAGACTGCTAAGAGGGGCAGAGTTGGCGTCCAGCTGAGAGGGGTCGAGGCAGGAAAAGCAGTGGCTGCCAGACCTGGGAGCTCAGGTGGTCCAGGGCTAGCAGACCCTGGGCAGGGGAAGGAAATTAGCAGAGCACAAAAGGTGGTTGGCTGACCGTGGTCACACATTCTTGTGCAGATAAACTAGGCAAAAACGGGCAGTGAGACAGACAACGCAACCCAGGGTCCCAGTGACAGGAAATAAAGCCTAAAAGCACCAATTGAAAAGGTGCCAGGAGAGACTTCCAGTCTCACAGGAGAGTTTGTTGGAGAGACCCACAGGGTCCTAGAATGTACACAAGTTCACCCACCCAGGAACCAGCACCAGAAGGATCCAATTTGTTTGTGGGAAGGGGCAGAAGGGACTGAAATCTAGGAGGGAGCAGAACAAGTGCCATTGTTTTTTCTCTGACCCTGCCCACACACACAGCATCACAACCCAGCAATGTGGGTTGCCCTGCCCTGGTGAATACCTTAGGCTCTGCCCCTTACTACCTTACAGGTGAGACAGGACAAAAAAATGGCATAAACAGAAGAATAGATCAAAGCTCCAGAAATAATACAACTAAGCGACCAAGAGATAGCCAACTTATCAGAAGCACAGTTCAAAATACTGGTGGTCGAGATGTTCACAGAACTGGTTGACTTTGGTCACAAATTAGATGAAAAAATCAAGGCTACACTAAGTGAAATGAAGGAAAATGCACAGGGATCCAATAGCAATGGGAAGAAAACTGGGACTCAGATCAATGGAGTGGACCAGAAGGAAGAAAGAAACAACCAAACAGAAAAGAAGGAAGAAACAAGAATTCAAAAAAAAAATGAGGAGAGGCTTAGGAACCTTCAGAACATCTTTAAGCATCCAAACATCTGACATTTGAATTATAAGGGTACCAGAAGGGGAAGAGGAAGAGCAACAAGTGGAAAACTTATTTGAACAAATAATAAAGGAGAACTTCCCCAATCTGGCAAAGGAAATAGACTTCCAGGAAGTCCAGGAAGCTCAGAGAGTCCCAAAGAAGGTGGACCCAAAAAGGAACACACCAAAGCACATCATAATTACATTACCCAAGATTAAAATGAAGGAGAGAATTCTAGAAGCAGCAAGAGATAAGGAGACAGTCACCTACAAAGGAGTTCCCATCAGACTGTCAGCTGATTCTTCAAAAGAGACCTTACAGGCAAGAAGGGGCTGGAAAGAAGTATTCCAAGTCATGAAAGGCAAGGCCCTACATTCAAGGTTGCTCTATCCAGCAAAGCTTTCATTTAGAATGGAAGGGCAGATAAAGTGCTTCTTAGATAAGGTCAAGTTCAAGGAGTTCATCATCACCAAGCCCTTACTATATGAAATGTTAAAGGGACTTATCTAAGAAAAAGAAGATAAAAAATATGAACAGTGAAAGGACAGCAAACTCACAGTTATTAACAACCACACCTAAAACAAAAGCAAACTAAACAGACAGCTAAAACAGGAGCGGAGCCACAGAAATGGAGATCACATGAAAGGTTAGCAACAGGGGAGTGGGAGGAGGAGAGGCAGGCAGAAGTTACAGGGAATAAGTAGCATAGACAGTGGGGAAAAAATAGACAGGGGGAGGGAAAGAGTAGTGTGGAAAATGTAGAAACTAAAGAACTATGACACGTGCACATGAACTAAAGGGGGGAGATGTGGGTGGGAGGGGTGTCCAGGGTGGAGGGGAATGAAGGGGGAAAATGGGACAACTGTAATGGCGTAATCAAGAAAATATATTAAAAATAATAAATAATAAATAAATAAATTAGCAAGTTAGTATCAGTTCCAATAAATAAGTGGCAGCATGCTGGTGCACGAACACACACACACACACACACACAGAACACCTGGGAAATACACATTCAGTTGAACAGCTGTATTTTCCCTAAATTTTCCAACACTATATAAATATTTTCTTATTTTAAATGAGACCCTGGGCCTGGGGGTTAGGAACCTGGCTGTGTGAATAGTCTCTTCTGTGACTTGTGAGGCCTGAAGACCTCACATGGCTTTGTCACTTTTGACTGTACAGTTGGCATGAGAGTATCTGCAGAGCTTACTTCACATGATTGGCCTGAAGAGCTAGGCAAACTCCAGCTGCATCCTGGGCTTTGTCAGACTGACCACAGTGGTGATTCCCAGCTGCTGCCTGCTCTCAGATGTCTCAGTGCCTCCTGCATCCCTCCCCAGTCTGTGGAAGGAAGTCCACTTCAGTTGTGTCAGGCTGATTTTTCCCACCATGGCCATCTCTTCACCAAGTCAGGATTCTGTGAATTGTTTAACCTGTCTGGGCCTCATGAACATGCAAATAAAAATCTGTGGTCTACTTAATTTACACTCTAAGACTAAAATGGGATATGTATGCAAAAAAGCATTTAAAAAGGAAAAATGCTATAAAAACCCCTAGGTTTTGTTATTAGAACATGTCTTCCTACCTTTTGTGACAGCATGGATGGAACTGGAGACTATTATGCTAAATGAAATAAGCCAGTCAGTGAAAGACAAATACCATATGAGCTCACTTCCATATGAGGAATCTAACGAACAAAATAAAGTAATGGGCAAAATTGAACCAGAGGCACCGAAATATGGAACAGACTGACAGCGAGCTGTAAGAGAGGATTGGGGATGTGGGAACTGACTGAAAGGAGGTAAAGGGATTAGTCAAAGAACATATATGAAGGACCCATGGGCATAGACAACAGTGATGGGACTGATTATAGAACTGGAGAGTGGGCTGGATGGAGAAGGGGACAAAAGGGGAAAAAGTACGTCAACTGTAATAGCATAAACAATAAAATATCTAAAAAACCCTCAAAACATGTTTTACACTTAATTTGAAAATCCACTGAGCAACCTAAAGGCCTCAGATTTGACCAGTTCTGCATATTGAACTTTAATGAGGGCACCTACTCTCTTTGACAGTCTGCTGAGTGCCCAGAACTGAGTGTGTGTGTGTATGTGTTGTGGTGGGTGTGTTTTGATTCACATCAGCCCACCTCTTTATCACACTAAGGACTTTTGTTACTGGTGTCTGCTTTCAAAGGTTCTTCCATTGGAAAACATTATGAAAATATTATGCAAGAGAAATACATAGGAAGCAAAAGGGAAACAAGCTTCCTGACAAGGTTAGCACTACCTCCCATCTTCTGGAACTTTTCTTTTACTCATACCTCAGAGTAAACATGTGCACTCAAACATGTAGTGGAGAGAGAAGGCACCCTTGGGTCAGGGACTGCTGTATGCTAACAGCTACAGATTCATCTCAGAGGGCTCCTCCTTCTGTGTGATTAATCTGTAATGAGGCTGATTTACCAAACCAAGTAGGATATGGTTTAGAAGTCAGCTGCTTCCTGGACTTCTGGAATAAGTGAAGGCATAAATCATCGAATACTATTTTTTCCCACAAAATACAATGCCCTCAAATTTGTAGAAGAGTAGAGTGCAGCTTGAATTGGTTTGTCAAGTAATTCTATACCTGAAGTCATTGGAGGGTGTAGTAATTGATTAGTGCCTGGTGCCATTTTTATTTCTTTGGATTAGCAAAACTCATACTCCATCCAACCATAATGTCTCTTGCCTTTTTTCTTCTTGTCTCCTGGCATTTTAATCAGGGAAAAGTCACAGTTGTTCTGAGGAAAGTGCTCCCAAGAGCTTTAATTAAAGCTGGAAGGATAAATCTGTTTGTAGTGTGGAGAACACTATCATTAATAAGACACTGAAATAATTAATGAATTAAATTCTGCTTTGTGTGTGCACAGCTACATTTAGGATCTTTGAGAACATGTCTCCTAAATGGACAGGTTTGCTATGCACTTATTTGTAGAGATGGAATAACAAAACTAAGACTGTTTCTCCAAGATTCATAGCATTACAAACTGCTAGAGCTGAAATGGAGAAGGTAACATTACCTTAATTTCATAGGAAAAGGAACTCAGTTTCAATAACCTTAATGGTTTGGGCTCTAATGATGTGTTTGAAAAATAAGGTTTTTTAATAACACCACTGATAGTCTGAGTCTCCTCTTTGAATCCTTGAGGGTTCAACCAAAAACAAAAACAAGAGAAGATTAAATTAATAATAAGATAAGCAGTTCTAGGACACAGAACAGAATGAATACTTTGAAAAAATGGGCAAATTTCATGGTGTGATTAAGTCTGCCATTGACAATTAAGAGGTTTCAGCCATTCAGGATATGAAGGGGCCTTTGGAGCAGGATATGACCATGTGCAGGCCTGTGAGTCAAGACTTCCCTTCCTGCTCCTTCTCACTAAACCTTGCCTCTTGTTTTTAAGCTTTCTGCAGACAACAGACCTCAAAGGAAGCACCACTGTGAATATTCATATCGATGGTTAATGGTGCATTGTTTCTTTTGTGTCACTCAGTAATTTCCTAGAGAAAACAATGGGAACCAAAGACTGTTCCTGTCTTAGAGAAAAGTCAGTTTCCAATATTGCCTTATTAATTTAACACATGCAAGTGTTTGTCCTTGTTGCCACAGAAACATGTTTGTGGTGTATATTTGATGCAAAATGAGAAAGAGCTCAAAAAGAAAACAGATGCCATCTGCATACTCATGTGCACAGACACAGAAATGTCCTTGAGCCACCACCCTTGTGATAGGGTGTGTGCCTCATGCCCGCAGTCCAATTATGCTGTGCTTGGGTAATCTGTAAAGCATCCACCCAATACAAAACAAGGAACTAACCACTTCCATGTAGTTTCTGAAAAGCTGGAAATACATGAAATTATTCATAATTATGTATTGGGTAGATGTTAGATGCTTCCAATTTGTACACAGATACAACAAGCATGTAAATGAACCCCCTGAACTCCTGAAGGAGGAAAAGCTCATTTTATGTCAAGATGAACAGATGCTGAGCTTCTCTGACATTCACCTTCTTGGGTGATGAAGGAGCAAGGCCCTTGCATCCCAGGCTTGGAGGGAGTGAGCACCCAAGTCATGTTGGCATGTATCTTCTCAGCGGGAGGGAAGTATAGTGGAAGGGAGTGATGCTTCACCAGATCCACTTGAATGCACAGGGACAGTAATGAATGATAAAGATGCAGCACACTAACTAGTAAAGAAGATGGTGCTGGAGTCCCACAGACACTGCTTCCAAGCCTGGTCACTAATTGTAACCTAAGGCAATTACTAATTTCTCCAAACCTTAGTGTTCTCATTTTTAAAATGAGGATAATTGTGTTTTTGCAGATTGCTGGATTAAATAAAAATATGCCAAGTATTCAGCAAGGTCTGGAAGCACTCAATAAATGGTAACTATTCTTTTCTAAAATTTATTTCTTTTTCAAGTACAGTTTTCTGTCTATTGCTCCCATCCTACCCCACCCCCCATGCTTCCCTCCTCCCTCCCATTTCCACCCTTCTTAGTTGTTGTCCATGTATCCTTTACATTTGTTCCTCTAAACCCCTCCCCTATTTTCCCTGAAATTCCCCCCTTTCCCCTCTGGTCACTGTCCCCTGTTCTCTATTTCAGTGTCTTTGGTTGTATTTTGCTTGCTTAACTATTCTAAGAGTGACACAATTGTTAACTGTAGCTACCTCTCTTCCCTCTAGTACATGTCAAATGGTTGCTCTTGGATGTGTAATATGGCTGTGAGATGTGCTTTGGCAATAAAATGTAGGTGGAAGTGCTCTTTCTGAAGGAACCCAAGAGCCAAAGTGTTCTGCTATACTCTTTCTCCCTCTGTCTTGGTGACAGTCAGCTTTTCTGATGACGGCCACTCCCTTGTGTAGGTCCTGGTGTGAGGGGATGTAGAGCAGCCCTTGGCTGACTAGAGGTGGAAGGCAGCATGAGCAAGAAATAAACCTTCTTGTTTGGTTACCTCACTTCTCCTGACCATGCTTCAATGGAAGAGATGGAACATGTGAGATTTTGTTGTTCTGGGGCGATCTCAAGTTGTGTCTAACTCTTAAGAATGATGTAAATCCTGTCTTGTTGAAAAATGCTTTGTGAAAGCCCCTTTTATCTCCCTTTTTCTATGGACTGGACTCCTGTAGAAGAATTGCAATTCAGGTGCAATTTCAGACATTGCAAGACCACTGCCCTAAATTATTGAGAGCTCTCCACATTACTGAGAATAGGGCTACATTACCACACAAACACGCTTAGCATTGCAAAACATAAGCTTTCCTCTAGAGGCACATCTGTCAATCACACAGAACTGCTTGATGGTTTGGGATGTAGAAAAACAAGTTGCCAAGAAATATTTTGACATAGGCAAATTTATTTAATTCCTGACACAACCTAGAGCAGATTAAGCAGTCTGAAGGTGAAAAATCTCATCTTTTCTCACCCTCTAGACATTTCTCAGCATTATCATTTAGAGGTTAGTACAAGTTCAGTTTCCTGTAATAGGCCATTTCACTTTAAGTGTATGTTAAACTAATATTGACCTTTCCGAAGTAAAACAAAATTTGGTATTTTGTTATCAAAAGACTGAAACAGCAATAAATGTGGAAAGTAGGGGATTAATCATCTTTTTTTCTTTTGCCTAGAACTCTCTCTGGGAATCAGTCATTTATATATATTTAGCAATGAATGTAAAACAGGCAGGTTTTGCTTACTCTCCTCAAAAGAAAGCCTGGATCCTTCAGCAAGTAACTTTGTATAATTTGCCCACAGTTCAGCCCAGTCAACTGATATGTGTGTTTCATCTGACAATGTGTGAAACAGTCAAGAATGCACGCATCAGGCCTTGGGTGGGAGTATCCAGACATCAAGGCTGGGCAAGTTGAGGATTGGGAGTGGCGTTGGGATTAACTGCTGGGAAGAGTGAAGTGTGGAGGCGTTGGTGGGGCGAGGGGAGTCTGTGGGGAGTGTAAGGGTCATGGCAGCCAAGGGAATGCCAGAGCAAGGTGAGGAAAGCAAAAACAGTTTCACTAATAAGAAAATATTTATATGTGTATTTCATACATGTATGTGTAAATATAATCCGCAGAGACCAGTGCCCTCAAATAAACTGCCCCCTGGGCATGTGCTATACTGAGCTATGTGGAAAAGTAAACCTCAATCCATTTCTTCCCTTCTTCTACAAGAATAAACAAATAAAAAACTCTATACTTGGAAAGAATTATTTCATGCAAGTCTATAAATAGATTTAATATATTTCATCAAGGAAATAAACATCTGTTAAAGTAGGAAGCATATTAATAAAAATGTGCAATTTGGGGGGAAAATGGGATCTTTCAGTATTACCAAAGTGAGACATCTATGTTCAAATTCTGTAAAGAGCCATATGTCAGTATCTGAGAAGACATGTGGATTTTCAGAGATATCACCTGGGCCTGCTTTGCTCTGATGGTGTGCTATCGTGATATAATGATGCCACAGAGTCACTCATTGCCCATTGGCCTTCTTTCCTCATCTGAAGGCATTTGGCAGGCATTGCTTTTTTCAACAGCCTTTTTAGATGACCCAAATCATCTCCCACCCTGAATTTGTCTTGTCTCATGCGACATACCTGTATCCACTCTCGGAAGGAATCTTCTCCAGGGGTCCACCCATTCTCTGGGTAGTTCAGGCGGGAGCGTTCTGAGGACCAATTGGTGCTATACTGGGAAGAAGCTGTGATGTGGTCAGAATGAATCTCTCCTGATTCCATGCCCAGAGCTTCCATACATTTGAAATCTAAAGGAGGGGAAATGGTCTAAAGTCACTAAAGCACAGAGCACCTATGTTTATTTTTTTAATCTGGCAGACTAAAAAGTTCATATTCTATTCAAACAAAGTTTTACAAAAGATGACAGCAAGAGACTTATTAAAACATAGCACTAATATATGTATTTTCATGGCAATAATTTTTATTTCTGTTTTGTTTGTTCCTTTATTTTGTTTTATAGAGTCCACATATAAGTGAAATCATATGGTGTTTGTCTTTCCCTATTTCTCTTACAGTATAATATCCTCTAGATCTACCCATGCTGTCTCAGATGGCAAGATTTTATTCTTTTTAATGACTGAATAATATTCCATTGTATGAGGTCTGTCCAGAGGGTATCCTACCATGCAATATGAAAAATAGAAACATTTACTGAAGAAGATACAAGAAACATTGCACACAGGACAATGATGTCTCAGTACTCTTCAAATTAGACACCTTGAGCCCTGGCTGGCATAGCTCAGTGGATTGAGTGTGGGCTGCAAATCAAAGGGTCACCGGTTTGATTTCCAGTCAGGGCACAGGCCTGGGTTGTGGGCCAGGTTCCCAGTGGGGGCCACATGAGAGGCAACCACACACTGATATTTCTCTCCCTTTCTTTCTTCCTCCCTTCCCCTCTCTAAAAATATATAAATAATATCTTTAAACAAAGTAGGTACCTTGGGACCTCACACAATTCTCCCAATTGCCATCAGCTCCCCTGTTGCATTTTCCTGAATCACATCAACCATCTGGAATCTCTTCCCTTTCAAAGGTGATTTTCGTTTTGGGAAAAGCCGGAAGTTGCAGGCTGCCAAATTGGGGCTGTAAAGGGACTGAATCACCTGGGGGATTTAATGTTTTGCCAAAAACCTCTGCAGGCGATGTGATGGCGTGAGTGGGTGCATTGTTGTGATGAAACTGCCAACCACCAGTTGCCCATGGCTGCGGCCTTTTGAATCATCTGAATAGTTTCCATGGAGGACTGTTCAAGCTTAACGCAAAATCTGATGCCTATTCGTTGCTCTCCTGGCTCAGTCATTTTGAATGCAAAGGCCATACAGTACACATGCTCACTCAATGGTGTTCGCTGCCCCCACTGACTGGTACAGTGAGGTTGTCATTGTTCATGCATGCACATTCCAGTCCTCTCTCCTTCACTGCCAGGTTACACAGATGTGGCTGAAACTATCCTCATTAACAATGGCTGGACTTTTTTCTGGGCAGGCCTGGTACATATGTACCACCTATTCTTTATTCATTAGTCTATCAATGAACACTTTGGTTCATGACAATAGTTATTTTAGTACAAGGCTATGAAGATCTCATAGCAATTAATATTTTCCCAACTAGATCTAGGTTGACAGAAATACTATTAGAAATGTACTAGTAAATGATGAAAATTCTGATTTATTTTCAAAGTTGAATGTATGTAGGTGTCACATGGGTACACACTATAAAAATTATGTTTCAGTAAAACTTTACTATTGAATTATTTCCTCCAATATCTGATAAATGTGAAAATTCTCTATTTTCACTTACAATACTTACTGGGTGGATGCAAGAACCACCTGTTCCTGAGCCCTTTAGTTCTCATGCTGCCTGCCCCTGGCCTGGTAATGATTATTTACATCATTAGTTTATTTTATTAAAACACAAAAGTATCTATCAGAGGTAAGCTGCAGTATCATATGGTTACACAGAACACAACAGTTTTGGAGCATAAAACAATAATGTTAACAACAATGACCATGTATTTCATTAGGTTTCATCCACTCAGTGAAATGGTAAAATATGAAATTGATAAGACATATGATATTGGGAAGTAAATCATCAATTCTAGGAAAATGTGAATCTAAAGTACTAAAGTGAAAAAAGCTTTAGAGATGAAATAAAAGATTCTCAACCATCCAAAAAATCTCAGTTAATCAAAATTTTTCATTTTTTGAATTTTCTATCACAGTAGTTAAGGTTTTATAGCATAGAAGGTTTTAATTTATTGGTTTTATATGTTTAAGGTTAGGTTTGTTATTTCTAATATAAAAATTTTATAGGCACAGAAATACAAGAATTAATGAAATAAATTAAGTACAAATAAATTTTTGAAATTTAATTAGCCTTTTTGTTTTCCAGTGAGATATGGTAGAAAAGAATGAGCATATCTGTCGGACAGGTCTCCAAATAGCCCATCTTCTCCCCATCCTACTTTACAACCTGACAGCTAGAACTGATGAAACACAACTTATTCATTGTTCTTCAGCTTTTTTTCTTAGGCCCTTCAAAGAGCTAGAGACCATGTAAACTTTGAAGAAGGGCTGAATTAGTAGAGTATTTTACTATGATGCAGAAATATATTCCTTTTTTTTCTTTCATGCAAAGTTGTAACAGAAATGAAAACATACTTCTTTTACATGAATACCCACTTTCATTCACATAAGAAAGAAAGATTCAATGGCTTCCACCAGGGTCTCCATAGGCCAAACCACCAAGTACCATCCATTCTACAGGGCTGCCCTATCAATGAACTGCCACAGATTCGTTCCCACCATCCTGATCAATGCCTGTCCTTTTATGAATCTCAGCCTACTACATACTGGAGGGTACCAGGTACGTGGCCTGGCATACTTCAGTTTTTCAAGGCACTGTTTTTCCGTTTTTCACTTCCTCACATAATATCAGAGGCTCACAAGCAGCCATCTCATCTACATTTTACTAAGAAAGCACACCAGATAGTTCTTCCTTTCGATATTCATAAATCCCATTTAAAAGAGAAAAATAAACAGCTGGCACTCCAACTCACAAAACATCTCTTTAGCGTTCCATGCTGCCCTAGGTGTGTGAGGATGAATAACAAGGCATATTTACCACAGGCTTTGCAAGATGAATAAGCACTGACCTTCTGAGAGGCTGCTCTGCAGGATGCTGTAGTTTGCTGAGAAGCCTTCTTTTGCTATAGCACTGTCAGTATAAAAAACCATCGATAGAATGCCTGATGAGGAACGAATTCGACCTGGTGTTTTCTGCCCACAGTAACGCCCAATGTGAGGGCCAACTGGGAAGGGAGAAATGAGAGAACATTAAAATGTCTTTTCTTCCACAGCAGATGCAAGCATCATCATTTGCAAGCATGGGCTCCAGCAGAACCCAGAAGTACTTTCCTACCCAAAGTGCCTTCCTTGGTTAATTGCTTTGCAGTGAACATGTTGGATTAAGTTTGCAGAGAGGGTTTCCAAGTGTCTCAGAAAGGCAGTGACAGATATAACGACATTCTCTAGGGAGCAGGATTGTTTTCAGAACAGAATCAAAATGGTTGCTTCAATTTTAAAGAATGAGATTTGAGCTACTAAGCGACACTTTGACATTCATCTCCAGAACCAGACTGCACATCCAGCCCCATGCTATGGTCAGCAAGGTCTCTTGGAGTTGCCTGTCCTCACTCTCCTGCCTTAGAAGGAAAGGCCTATGTCCTAGGAACTTGTCTGGAACCAGGGCAGTGCCAAGGGTCTGATCCAGCCCTGCATAACCCCAGTCTCCATCTTCTTCCATAGTTTAGTCCTTGAGGTTTATTATGACAAACATCACTGATTTACATTAAGGATTATGTCCAACACAGGGCTTAATCTGAACACTAATTTACAACTGTAATAATTTTAAAATTTAGAAACTATAGAAACCAATAGCAAGTTGTAATCAAAATGAAAGGAAAATATACCTTTCTGACTTATGTCCCAGTTTTTTCTCCCCCAAACGTACAAGAGGTGACTGCATTGACCTGGTGTCCAGTTGCCCAAAGAGGGCCTGAGCAGCTGTTGACAGCGTGTGCTGGGAGAAAAGTAGTACCTGGGGGAGTGAAGGTTTGGGAACACCAGTTGCTTTATGATAAAGTTAAATTGCCATTTTGTTTAAACTAGCCACCTCCTTGTTGAAGTGCTTTCAGATAAATCTTGACAATTAGTAATTCTAATTTGCCTCACAGATGGTACAGAAGCCCTCTGGGCTTGGAGAATCTTTCTGTTTTCTCAGCAATACAAAAAAACAAGTCCCATTTTCTCTAGGTTTTCTCATTGCTCATATAGTGAAGACATACTAGACAGTTTGGACTTAGAAAGATAATGTGGTATGGACAATTTCCCCCTCCAAGAAACCTATGGTTCTCTGCATTTCAACTAAGAGTTATTGCTTTGTTCGAGGAAGCACAGTAGGTGGACCTGTTCCTGGCAGGATGGGCCTTCAACAAGGAGGTGGTATTCCAAAGCTTGTGTGTGCAGCTTGGACACAGAAAGCTATGGATGAGAGCTAGGAGAAGCTCCAAGAGTGATTAAAACATGAGCCTCACAAAAAGTGATTGCTAGGCTGTTAACTAATCTGAGTACCCTGCTTTTCCAATGCTCAGATCCTTAGCTAACAGTTTTTCAGCTCTTGGCCAACCTTCTTGAGGAAAAAAAAAAGAAAAAGAAAACAAAAACAAAAACAAAGCCTAACCCAAAATGGTTATCATTGTTGAGTTAGTGCAAAAATGGTTATTTTGAGTATCTGACAACTTTTTTATACATCCAAGTAGCTGATTTGATAGAATTCTATGAGTTTTCTGTCTGCTGTAAGCCCTCACTCTTCAGAAACCAAACATTGTGTGTGTGTAGGTTGCTTTATTATGAAGAAAACAAGAAGGCTGACCCATTTAAAAGAATTGATACAAATTATCTACAGGGCATCACATAGTCTTGGACCGTGGTTTTGCATTATGGGAAGAACATTTTGTTACTTCAGGCTTCCCAGCTGGCCTCTTCAGAGCATCTCAGAAGATGAAACTGTTGCTTTTTTTTGTTCATTTGTTTCTTTTAATCCTGGCCTCAGATTCTTCCACAAATGCTAGCACTTTGTCAGATTTTCCTCATTCTGAATGTGGCCCTACCGTAATCCAATACTGTTTTTCTTCATTATGGAGTGTAAAGTTTCCCATAACATGTACATGAAAATATCTAGCCAGAACCATAAACACATGTCTTTACTTTCCTCACAAAGAATCTCATTTCTGTCCTTCAATCCTAATGGAAGGCTTAGAGCCTTATTCATACTCTCTCATTTACATTCCATTATTGTGGTTTCATAACTTCCTTTTTCATTAGTTTGTAGGCAAACTTTTACAGCCCTAATCCTTGGGGTTGTTCTCAGATAACAAGGGCCCCTGACCTTGCCAAGAATACAGGGCACAAGGGAAGCTGCAGCCACCCCCTCGGCTCTGGCTGCGGATCCCCCTCCTCCACTGTCACCCAATTTCTCTGGGGAGCATGGGGGAAGGGGGTCCTCTTTGAAAGAGCAAACAGAAGAGAACTTGTCCAGTGCATACTCATAATTTAGAGTCTCCATGACTCACTGATTTATAATGTGTAAGACGTGCTGTGTAAATCTGCCTCTGTCCTTCAGAACATTGCCCCCAGACAGCAGCATGCAGCTCTCCCCTAGAGCCCTCAAGATATGAGAGTGGAAGGTTTTTTCGACTATAATACAAAGAAGTATTGAATTTTCCTGAACAGCGAGACCTCAACCTAGCAAGTTAATGCAATATTGATCTGAGGGAGAGTGGGTGAAGTACTTTTGTCCATCTTGGGTGTGTGCGCATTTGTGTATTTCCATGAACACAGCAAACGCATTTCCTACTTCTATCCTTTTGGACCCAAGGCTAAAGAGAGGAAAACTCACAAAAACGGAAGTATCATTCAAAAATTGAATTATTAAAGAATTCAAGAAGCAGGCAACATGTTCTAAGCTATTGCTTGAGGGAGAGTAGACCTACAGTCATCATATCTTCTCAAGTGTGAAGTCGGTCTTGTACTTGTTTGGTTTAAAAGGCAGACCTGCAACTGGGAATAGCAGTACCTCATTCTTTGTATTTTCCCATTAATCTCTCCAATAATCACAACCCTACCTCAGAATCAGGCAACTTGGCTTTCTGCTACCTTTTTATGTGAAAAAAGGACAATGATCTACTATAAAGAGTCACTTTTGAAATGATGTGCTTTGAATAAATAAATAAGTGAGGGAATCATTTTAGAAAGGTACAAGGTAGACCTTGTACACTAATCTTACAATAACAAGACTTTCAATGGAGAATATCTGGGCTTTGCAACTTTCTCCCAGAAAAACAGTAGCACATTAAATCATTTATACTTTGGAAGGTTTATATTTATATCAGTTATATTTTATATTTATAGTTTAGAAGGTTAATTTTAGTATAAGAGTAAAATTTGAAAAACAGAATTTAATCTAGATTTTATGAGACTTATTTTTAAAGTCATCTCTAATGCTTGCAATGTAGGCAGTAATGGTGGTTTCAGCTTCTGCCCTGTGTCAGAAGGGGCTGACTTCATGTGCATATATGTGCTGTAAGCTATGGATTCATGCTTGGTACCATGACATGGCACAGGCATTTTAGGCATGGACTGGGCAGCGTGTTTAGCTCATGGTTCTCAAACCATCTCTAAATTTCCCCAATTACTGCAGAGTGGCTACTTGTGAATCCACAGAGCTTCAAAGAGCATGATAGATGGAGATGTGTGGTTCACAACACGCATGCCTCAGATTTCCAGTTTGGGAGTAAACTGTTTTTCTTCAAAGTCAATCTGAATCAATGGGTAGCTTTCAATTACTTAGTCATCTACTTCAGTGTTTATGATAAAGTGGAACATAAAATGACTTGATGGTTAAAAGCCTTCAGCACTTTCTGGTTGTTGCTTTTGGAGAAAATATTGAAGACTAAAAGCAATTTTGCTGGCAGAGTTAACTGTATGTGTTGACCTACGATGACAAAAATGTTTCTACTGCCATTGATGGAAACCCAGGAGCACGCAGGCTCTCATTTTGCGTAAAAAAGAGAGCTGCTCTGCTGGCATAGGCTGGACAAGGCCAGGTAAATATTAACACACACAAACACAATTTTCCCACTCCCAAGCCAGCTTTCTCTGGGAATAAATCAAAAGCACCATAGTTTAAAACATGGGCTAATTGCAAAGCCAATGACTCAATTGTTAATTGTTCCTCCCTTCAACTCAGTGATTTTCCAAACCAGAAAATCATTGCTATGAAAAACACTTAGCACTAACAACAATGTGCTTCTTTCTGGAAGTACTCTAAATAAGTGGGTTGATTGGACCTACTTTTCAAAAGTCCACTTTAAATGTAAGTTCTTGAAAGGGAGGCTGAACATTTGGGTTGTGAACAAATAACCTCACTGTAAGTGTTCCAGCTATTATTACAGAACTATTAAAATATTGTTTTCCTAATTATCGAATTGACCACTTGGAAATCAACCAGTCCTCTGGTTGGGCAAATCTCATTACTTAATGACTGAGGTTCAATAAGATCATCATCACCCTATTTATATGGTAAAAGAGCATAGAGGCAGCTAAACTACTGTTAACCACACATTGCAATGCCAATATAAGCTTTCTCTAAGCCCAGTTTTTCTACTTGACTGTTTAGGAACATATCTAAATTCAATTACACTGATAATTTTAATGTCATATCAAACAAAAAGGCAGTCTCTTTCACATCCTTCTTGCTCTCCATCTATAATTTATTTAAAAACTGTTTCCTCCAACTTGATAATAATATTCAATACTAATATTTTATAGACAGTTATACATGTCTAACTGCATGATTTGTAAGAACTTCCAAGCTGCCCTTTCTAATTTGTGTGTGTGTTCTCTGGGGAAATCTTTATATTAAACCAGACTAAACACAAGAACAAGCAAAGCAGCACAGCAAATTATTTGATATTATCTCCCTCTGTTCAGAATTTGGGTGTGCATTTTTGCCATTCACCTTCTAATTCACAAGGATTGAAATGAAAACTTTCCTTTAGTTGCCCACATTGCTAGGTCCTCCACCTCCTCCAAATTTTAGCTCAAATGTCACTTTCTTTAGATGGCCTAGCCTGACCACCCTAGTTACAAACTAACCCACACATTCTCTTCCCTAACACCAGCACTTTTCATACCTTTCCACTGCTCTACTTTTTCTTTCATTTGTTTTTGTTTATAGAACTTCTCACCTTCTAACATTCATGCACATAATTCATTTATTTGTAATGTGCCTTGTTTATTGTCTCATTCTCCTGCAGAATCTAAGCTCCACAAAGACAGCCACCTTTGATTGTTTTGTTGCCCAGTGGCTAGAATAGTCCCTGGGACATGGTAGGTGCTCAATAAATATTTTTAAATTACAATGAATTTAGAAGATAGGTACAACAAATATAAACAATGCATTGAAGTGATTCAATTTACAAAAGATAAAAAATTCACTGGAGAAGAGGCAAGGAATCTGTCTAAATTAGAAATGTCCAAACATTCTCATTTCTCTTCTAAAGTTTTTGGTAGCATAATGAATGCTTACTTCACCTTTAAAATTTTTTCAGGTACTTAACCTCTCTTAGGCTATGCATTTGTAAAATGAGTGGTTTAATTTAATTGATCTCTTAAGGTCTCTTCCTCTGAAAGTCTATAAATTAATGACCAGTAAGGAGGTCAATGAATGAACAAAATATTTTAGTCAGGAAAACTATGTGTTGGTTCCATTTCTATCATAAACAAAGCTATAATGCGTTGCATAATTATTGATGGCCTCAGTTTCTTTATGTATAAAATGAAGGAGTTGGACTGGATAATTACTATGGCAGTTTGAGCTCAAATGTTTTCATTGATACTCTACATAGAATTACCATTTTGTCTTGTTTTCCCTCCTTTCTCTGAGCTATTTTTAAAAAATGATGCATGTATCATGACACCAGTGAAAGAGTCTTAGTGCCCCTCCCTCAGGTCTTTCCATTTTGGGGATTCTTCCTGCCCTTCTTACCATCGGGGAATCCATCCCAGATTTCTAGCCGGTCATAGCGACAGAATATGCCCCCTGGAGGATTCGAGTCAAGCTCCAGGTCAAAGCTTTCAAATTCCAGGATAATCTCTGACATCTTTGGTGCAAAGATAATATAAGTGCATTCAAGGCTGTTGGGATATTTTTCAGGGAATCCAGGGGACTTTATCACTCCACTAAGGCTTGTGTAGTTCTGGGAACACTCAGGACCTATGAGTAGAAAAGAGAAAGCAGCAAAGTGAAAATCCCCTAACATGACTTCACCAAGAAATAACCTGGGCAAAGACTGCGTAGCTTTCTAATAAAAGTCCATCATTGCAATCACTGTCCTAATAATTCAGCCTTTTCATAGTAGTGTTAAGTATGAAAAGTCAAGTTCGGATTTATTGTGTTCACCTTAGTTTTTCATTTGCGTAGGGGAATTAAAAAACTTCTGCTGTTGCAGAGAAAGAAATGACAACTATAAAACCATGAGGGAACAATGAATGGGTAAGCTATAGAAATCTCTCAACAGAGCCCTAGAGAAATAATTACAGTCCCTTCAAGTTTAAATCCTTAAATCTTGAGACTGACAACCCTTTATTGGTGAAATGGAACATTTATAAAGGCAAGGGGGAGAATTCAATGGAGAGAGTTTGGGTTTCAGATTCCTACACCAGTGACTCAGTAACTTTGCCAGATGTGACCTCTGCCTCTTTGACAAACTAAATGTGAAAGGTAATTTGTACATGTACCCAGGGTGAGTGACTCATTCTGAGTGGTGTTGACACAGGTGTGCTGGTGAAGTGTGTCAGCTAGTGAGAGCATGATAAACTGTGATTACAGTCCGTGTGGCTAGAAGTCACCTGATATCCATGTTGACATCCTAACCTTCCCCAAAGTATCATCTACAGTGCTGTATGTCACTCTAAAATCATTTGTTTACATACATATATGTGTGTGTGTGAGTGCAATGTACATCATTTTAATGTGAGATTTTAATCACTCTTTGGTGTTATCAAGACTTTACAAGTTACAGTGATTTGTAATTTAAATTGGTCAGGCATTCTGGAATGTAATTGCAAGCTGGTCTTATGACTATACAAATGACCACAATTCCAATCCATGGCACCCAGCACTGAGTAGCGTGGTATTCACCACACAGCTGAAAAACTGCCCATCTACATGGACATGAGCATATACATTCTGCTCTTCCATATCACCACCACTGTCATGATTTTCAAAGAGCACTTAAGGCTCTCTCTGAACCAAAGATGACTTTACACTTTTGACTCACAGGATCCAATTCTGGGATGTCCAAATCAACAATTTTTTTCCTGGGCCATTGTGCCCATGATGGCATGCAAAGATTCAACTTTAAACAAGGATGGTTGTCCAGGTAATTCTTAAGTACTAGAGGCATCGACACAGATTAAATTTTACTAGCAGATCTCTAGTGTCAGTGGCAAAGGTTAGCAGGCTAGGTCTCCCCTTCAATGTGTTGTGTCTGGCAGCCTTTCGAGACAACTGACCTTTTGCTTCTCCCTGTGCACATGTTAGATCTCCACAGCGCAGAGGACACAGAGGAGTGACACTGATTAGACAGGCACAAACCCTGGTCTGTAGGGGGCTGACTTGTTTAAAATGATCCCCCAAAGCCTTCTTGATGCAGTTCTTACGTCACCGTGAGAGGTTCAAGTGCTTATCTATTTGCTTTCAGTTGAAAAGTTATTAATATGTGGCATTTTGCCAAGTCAGCTCCAGGTAAAGAGATTATGAAATATCCAGTGTAGTTTGTAATTGTTTCTAAGTTAATTGGTGGCTTCTGAGATGACGGTGACTATGCCAATTTATGTCCTTAACTCTCTCTCTCTCTAATATATATATTAACAATGTATAATATACAATCTATATTATACAATGTATAATATACATCTCTCTCTTCTAATATATATATATATATATATATATATATATATATATATATATATATATGTATTAGAAGCTCTTTAGAATTTTATTTCCAAGATGTAGGAACAGTAACCCTGAAGACCTCTAACCTCCTTGCTGGGGCAAAAAATGCTTTAGCTAACTAAGCCCTTGCAAGGCAAAGCAAACAGTAGGGTTTCATATAGGTACTAATATTTTCTCCTTAGACAAATCTGTGTAGGTGATATTAAGATTTAGTAGGAGAGAAAAAATGACAAGAATTAAGGACATATGGTCCAAATTGAATATATTTCAATGCTTTCACTGCACCCTTCTCCTGACAGATATGTTTGGAAGCTAAACGGGGGAAATCCCATGCAGTGATGGTAGAGAACTAACTGGATTGAGCACCAGAAGGCCTAAGCTCCAGTCCTGCCTTTACCACAAATGTGCTGTGTAGTGTCAAGGGGCTTCCTAACTTTTCTGGTTCTCAGAATCTCTGCATAGCAAATAGAAAGTGGACTTTGGGATCTGAAAAAAAATATCTTTAAACTAAAAAGATTCTATAATTTTCTACTTTCTCCAACACATATCAAACATACTTGTTTTAAAATTTTCTTCATTCACACTTCATAAATTTGCCACAGTTGAGCAAGCACAGCCCCAGAAAGGTTATGGAAGAAGTGGGTTAAGGAATTCTGCAGTGAGTATTCAAGCAAGGAAGAGAGAGGGAGGACCGCAGCCCTGTGTGCCTAGGAACAAAGGAGCTGCAGGTGTGAGATGTGCACACCCAGCACTGTAGCCAGTGAACACCAGGCTTTTGATGTTATCTATAAGACTGACAGAACTTTATGTAGCTATGCATGGTACATTTCATTGTTAATGACAATAAGAATGGGCAATAATAATAAGATACTCTCTTTGGAAATATTATTAAGTATATAGACTTTTGGTTGGATAACATACAAAATGACCCACACTGCTCTCAGTAAATGTGTGTCTCCTCTGAACTGAGACCCATAGAAAAGGATTACAGCTTTTCCCCACATTTGGGCCTGAATGACCCAGGCCAAGGGAAAGACAGGAAGAGTGCTAGTGGGAAGGCTTGGGTTTTCTAGGGAAATTTCTTTAGGTGAATGGGGATAATCTTAAGGCTGATGGCCCAAAGTTTCAGCATCTGGAAATAGATGTAGAAGGAAAATTTGGGGTACCTGGGAGAGAAATTGGGTCCCAGGATGGCTCTAGGAGGTATGGGAAGAGGAGAGGACTCGCCTTGCTGTCCCTCGGACAAAGGTATTCCTGTAGAACTATAGCCCTAGGGACTCAGAAATGGCCTAAATCTTCCTTAGATCTGTGATTAATTGCCAGGAAGCCTCAGTGCTACAGGTGAAAGATTAATTTATTGGTTCATCTATGACGTGTGTTTTGAAGAAACTTGAAATTTCTGCATCCTGGAAAATGTGTTATGTTTTAAAAGGAAGAAAGATTCATAAATTCTATAATACCATTAAGTGACTTCTGGAGAAAGAATGTCCGTGAACCTGTATATGCATGCATACATGTATTATGTTACATGTATGGAGTATCTGTAAGTATGTGCAGTAAGGAAAAGGAAATATTTTTTTTTGCATTTTTACATGGTACCAATCTAGTTGGGAAAGGAAACATGGATACAGATAGAAATTTGAAAATATGAAGAAGAAACTTTGGTAAGTGAAACATATTTGTGTGTGTATATTCATATTTAAGGGACAAGTTGGGTACATGTGTAGGAAGAAAAGTAGATTAATTAGGAAGAGTTTCCTGAGAGTAATTCACTTAGAGCTAGGTGTGTATAGATATTAAGGGACATAAACCAGAAGAGAGCAAGACCTGAGAAAACTGAAGGTACAAGGTTTATCCATAATCATTGCAATAGCTAGTGCTCATTGAACACACCTTTAGTGACAGGCAGTGGCTACATGTTTTCTATGTTTTCATTTCAACTGATCTTTACAACAAGCCTGTACAAGATACTATTACCTACTTTTCAGATGAGGAATTGAGGCTCTGAACATTCATAGATAGTGGCAGAATTAAAATTCACATTCAGGTCTACTGGACTTTACCCAGTGCACTATCCTCAGGCAGGAAGCCAGCTTACAGATCTATGAGAGTAGATGATGGAGAGGGTCTAGAGTAGTTGATGCCAAGCCATGCACTTGACCCAACAGGATACTGAGGCTTGACCATGGACAATGGAGACCTGCCATAGGCATTTTGAGGAGTGTGGCTTGAGGACTGTTTGAAAACTATGTATCGAATGAGAGAGTGTGGGGAGAACCACAGATCAGGCCTATTAGGTTAATGGCAGCAGACAGGGAAAGAAAGTATGACTCTGACGCCTTTGGATAATTATTCAAAACAACTAGGACCCACATTCAATGTAGGGAGAACAAGGAGTAGAAGAAAGAGCAAGATAGGGCTTCAAGTCTTAAGGATAGTGTTAGAGAGGAGGACAGGGAAATTATGCTACATCTGTGACTAACAGAGTGGAGGGAATGGAATTCTCTTGGAAGATGAAGAATTCTTAATGACTAAGTGAGAGAGCTCCCTCTCTCTTTCATCCATCTTCAAATCTTCAAGAAATATTGAAATGAAGACTTCCAGCCAAGATGGAAGCGTAGGTGGAAACACTGTGCCTCCTTGCACTACCAAAATTAAGGACAATGAAGATTTAGAAACACAAACACAACCAGAACAGAGAGAAAACTGAACTGTATGGAAGTCCAATAACCATTTCACCAGAATGATAAGAGGAGTGGAGTCCTGGCCTGTGGTGAGGGATTGCGGCAGGAAAAGGCAGTGGCAGCCAGACCGGGATGTGCAGGTGGTGTGGGGCTGCTGCGATCACACATTTGCATGCAGGTAAACTAGTCAAAAATTGGCAGCGAGACAGACTGTGCAACCCAGGGCCTCAGCAACAGAAAATAAAGCCTAAAATCGCCGACTGAAAAGGTGCTGGCTTATGGGAAGTGGCAGAGGGAACTGAAATCTGAGAGAGCACTGAACAAGCACAATTGCTCCTTCTCTCACCCCGCCCCCACATACAGTGTCACAACCCAGCTACGTGGGTTGCCCTGCCCTGGTGAACACTTAAGGTTCTGCCACTCATCCGTAACGGGTGTAACCTGACCAAAAATGGCTCAATCAGAAGAACAAATCAAAGCCCCAGAGCCAATAGTTTTAAGTGAGCAAGAGGTAGCCAACCTATCAGATGCACAGTTCAAAATATTGATCAGGATGCTCACAGAACTGGGTTGATTTTGGTTGCAAATTAAATGAAATAATGAAGGCTACACTAACTGAAATGAAGGAAAATGCACAGGGATCCAATAGTGATGGAAACAAAACTGGGACTCAAGTCAATGGAGTGGACCAGAAGGAAGAAAGAAACAACCAAACAGATAAGAATAAAGAAACAAAAAATCAAAAAAAAAAAGAGGAGAGGCTTAGGAACCTCCAGGACATCATTAAACGTTCCAACATCCAAATTATAGGGATACCAGAAGGGGAAGAGGAAGAGTGACAAGTGGAAAACTTATTTGAACAAATAATAAAGGAGAACTTCCCCAATCTGGCAAAGGAAATAGACTTCTAGGAAGTCCAGGAAGCTCAGAGAGTCCCAAAGAAGGTGGACCGCAAAAAGGAAACACCAAAGCACATCATAATTACATTACCCAAGATTAAAATGAAGGAGAGAATTCTAGAAGCAACAAGAGATAAGGGGACAGTCACCTACAAAGGAGTTCCCACCAGCCTGTCAGCTGATTTCTCAAAATAGACCTTACAGGCAAGAAGGGGCTGGAAAGAAGTATTCCAAGTCATGAAATGCAAGGACCTGCATCCAAGATTGCTCTATCCAGCAAAGCTTTCTTTTAGAATGGAAGGGCAGATAAAGTGCTTCTTAGATAAGGTCAAGTTCAAGGAGTTCATCATCACCAAGCCCTTATTATATGAAATGTTAAAGGGACTTATCTAAGAAGAGGAAGATAAAAATATGAGCAGTGAATGAACAGCAAATTCACAGTTATTAACAACCACATCTAAAACAAAAGCAAACTAAGCATATGCCTGAAAAAGGAGTGGAGCCACAGAAATGGAGATCACATGGAAGGTTAGCAATAGGGGAGTGGGAGGAGGAGAGAGGGAGAAGTTACAGAGAATAAGTAGCATAGACAGTGGGAAGAAAATATGGGGAGGACAAGAGTAGTGTGGGAAATGTAGAAGCTAAAGAACTTATGACACATGGACATGAACTAAAGGGGGGAAATGTGGGTGGGAGGGGGTGTGCAGGGGGGAGGGGAATGAATGTGGGGGAAATGGGATAACTGTAATGGCATAACCAATAAAATATATTTTTTAAAAAGAAACATTGAAATGAAAGGCTGTTCTTAGCCCTCTTGTTGACACCATTTTTCTTTGATTGTGTCATGTGCAGACAGAGCAAATGTAGAAGTGTGTGTGTATGTACATATACATATGTGCATGATGTGATTTACAGAGCACATCAAATGGCTTTCAACATGAGATAATATGTACATATGTAATCACCTATAAATACTGATGTCATACCATTGTTTATACTATAGAGTTTCTAAGTATGTACTTAGATAAATTTCTGAAGTAAGTTTTCTCCATCCATCCATATTTATATGGGGCAATGCCCCATTTCCTTGAAACTTTAAGAAGTCGGACCAATGTCCCCAGAAACTCCGAATGATTCCTTTTCATTATTCTCAGTTGATGCTGACCCAAAAGACCTTAGGCATTTGCCATTAGTGTGAATCGATTTTTTCTACTACTACAAAAATAAAATAAAATAAAATAAGCTCTTTTTCCTATTCTAGGACAATATATTTATATCTTGGGCCTTTGTCTTTGGGTCCTCCACACATTATTGTCAAGAGAATAATTAAATAATTAAGTAAAATAAGTAAGAGCAATGGTTGGATTTAACACATCAAAGGAATCTACAGGCTGTTGGAAAAACAGTGTTGTGCAGATAAAGATATGCCGTTTACCAGTCGACTATGTGTCTTCAATTCCTCAAGGCTGGGAGCCTCCATTTTATCAGATTCTATCTCATCTCAATATATATTATTGGAACAGAATATAAGTAAGTAATTATATTGAAGGGGTGACTGCTATTTTCTAAGGGGAATGCCACTTAAAGTATTATTGTTTTGTTTCCTCTAAAAGGTTCTTCCCTCATCAATCACCTCATTAATAGAAATCCTTCCATAGCTTTGGACACTCTAAGGCTAGTGGCCTGATTTACTTTTCCTGGGAACTACGGGCTTTGAATTTAGAATAAAATAAAGCGGACAGGATATACTTGACTTTTTAAAACAGCAGAAACTGCCTTTTGAATTGTAAAAAATCAAACTTCAACAATAAATAAAATTTGGTTTGAAGAAGAAAAATAAGAAATGCTCTTAAAAGAGTTTTATGGAGTATATACCTAATAAACATTGGTTAACACATTAGAATCATGCAATTTTGATATATGAAATAATTTAAAAAATTTTAACATACTTTCTTTACACGTTAGAGACTTTTCCTTTGTTTAAAATATTTCTATTTTTGTAATGAGAATATGTTTTTTACACTTTGTCTTTCATGAAGCAATGTTAATAAACACTTAGTCATATTTGTTCTACTCTAAGTTACTCACCTCTTTTGAAAATTTCATAACGTATGGAAAATCCTGCACCATGTGTCTCATAGTCAGAGACAAATCTGATGAAAAGAAATGGCCCTGAAGACACTACAGGAGAAGGGGCAATCTTTCCACAGAACTTTCCCCATACACGTCCATTTTCATTTTCTCCATCAATGACTTCCACGTAGTCATACCTGACATAGAAACATGGGAGAACCATTAGGTTATAAAAAAATTCCCTTTTAATTTCAATAATATAGAAACTAGCATTGCCCAGCATAGTCTGTCAGGGGAAAATGTGTATTCACTACTGTATTACAGGGAGAAGAAAAATCTAGCAAACTGAAATAATTAAAATGGACTACATCATGTCTGTATACATCATCTGGCAGCAGAGAACTATTAAGAATAATGGTGTCCATTATACTTGGAGACAATGTAGTTAAAGTAACCGATTAGTGAGTAAAAGAGAAATCTTATGAGCACAATTCTCTATTATTAAATTGTGTTCCTTTGTCTATGGTGGTGGGGTGTCAATACATAATGCTATGCATTCTTTTGAAACTGTGAATTCAATTTAAGTTCTTTTATGAATTCAAAATGTCTCCTTGGCTGGAGCTCTCCATGAATAATACTTTGATTTCTGTGAGCAGCCCTCTAAATATATGGCCACAGAATAATAAACAGATTCTTTACTATTTAACCCAGTTATACCAAATGCCAGACTTCTTAAAAAGAACTCTCTCAGTATCCAGACTTGTTCAAATACAGATCATCTTCTTCCAAAACTACACTTGAATTGCAGAATGTCATTTCTCCAAAGAAAAAAAAAACTTTATTTAAAACTAGCAAGTAACTTTGTTTATATCTTTTGTTGTTTGAAAAGAAAACATGACACATTTGAAAATACCAAAGTGATGTGATTTTAAAAATTCAGGTTTTATAAATACACTAAGGAAATAAATGATACAGGAAGTGATGATAAAATGTTACTCTAAAGATTGCACTAAGAGAAGAGTTATACTTGTAGCTTCTTTATCTCTAAAAGGTGGAAAAACATCTTCAGGAAACAAAAGTTTCCAAGAAAATAGGAAGATTTTCATTTGTTTGTCATTATACAGTTCTTAGTGTCTTGCTCTTTTCTCTCTCCTTATCTACCAAGTCACCTAGGAGCCAGATAATCTGATTTGTCTTCCATTTGTCTTCTAGAACTGACAAAAAACATAATCCTTTTACTTCAAATCTTTATTTTATTTATGTGTTTAACTTGGTTCAAAAGTCCTGGGATATATTGATTTCAGAAATGGCTAAAATATGTCAGTAAAATAAACTGTATCTGGCAATTTAAAAGGGATCAAAGTGGGGGAAGTCTTCAAGATGACCAATGCCATCCTTAACAATCCCATTTCAAACTGTCCAGGACACATTGCTTATGTTTACATAAAGTCTCAAGAGATGACTACAAAGATGATATCACGAGTTAAAATGGACAGCTTAAGGCTCTCTAAATTAAAAATGACATTACCTCATCTGTTAAAGCCATGTGCCAGCTTTGTGTATCCAAAGGAGAAAATAAAGCTGACATTGATGGAGCTAAGCATTAACATATGTGAACTGTTATAGGAACCACATTTCCTTGTGGCATTCCATGTTTCCAGTAGCACTCCCTGGCCTGCTAGCATTGCTTTCCTTTTGCAAAACTGTGCAAATACCCAGAGGAATTGTTCCTTTCTCAATGCTTTGGGAGATGCTCTTAGTGTTAAAAGAAGATATAGAAGTTGGAGAACAAGGAAGAGGATGAGGAGAGCATTACATTCAAAATCCTAACTAGCCTTTTACAAACAACAGGGAAGGGGGGCAGCTGGAAAAAAGGACAACTCTGTATTCATTCAAGCCTCACAAGTTGGCATTTGTGTAGTGGGTCCTTTTAACCCTGCTGCTTCACTGATGAGCCAGGTCTGCATGTTTCACCCACACTTGAGATAATTTAACTGTGATTTGAACTGTTGATTGTGTTCATTCTGGTGACTATGCCTCCAGCTCTGCAATATAGGCTTTTTACCTGAATGCTGACACGGTCTGAATACTAAGTAGCTGAATCGGAGTGCATTTTGCCTTTCAGGCACCAATAAGAGTATTGAGTCAGGTTTTGGGCAGCACTGAGAGCACTTCTGTGAGGAAGTGTGAGGGAGTGTACATATACCTTTGTCTCAGGTGTGAGGGAGCTCGGTCATGCAGCTGAATGGGGAGCGAAGCTGGCGCTTTCACTCACGCAGCCCCCAATAGGAAACACCAGGTCTCCCCTTCGCCACAGTAAAAACTATTTTTAAAAAGGAGAGAGGGACAACAATCTTTTCCCAGCAAGAGATAATCCACTACATCATTAAATGCCAATTTTAGGAAATTAAATTTTTATTCAGGGATACAATAGATATATTTATAAACTGGAACGCGGCTCTTAATTTAGCACTTTCCTTCAAAGCACTATACCCTGGATCCCTAAGATTATTACAAACAGCAGTTCAGGGAAATATTCAGGAGGGGACATCACATAAGTTGTAAATGGCAGTGTGGCCAAAGACCAAAGATGGGAAGAAAGCAGCTTGGCCTCCCTCTGGAGCTGATACAATTTCAGTGAGTTTCTCACTGGTGAACACGGTGTCAGCAATGCAGCTGGTGTGCCAGGATCCCCCCACCAGACTACATATGTCACCACAGCAATGCCCCCACCCTCCGCTCCAGCCTCCTTTGGCCCGGGGCCCAGGCGGCTCTATGAGTGCACCTTTGGAAGGTCAAGCTCCCCAGTCGCGACAGCAGAGGCCTCCAAGCCTGAAATGGAGGCACTGGTTGAGTCTCATTTGGAACCAAAGAGCTTGGGCTGCAGGGGCTGAAGCTGTGTGGATAGTGTCTCATGCATGTAATTTATAAGAGCTAGAGGAAGGATTGGGAAGTTGACTTGTCTGTCCCTTCCGAGACTTGCTCCTAAAAATGAATGTGCTAGGTAACAAGGACAATGCCTCTGTCCAAGGGCACTACACGTGGCAGCCTGTGCTTGGCCATGGCCACTTCCTGTCCCTGCTGTCAGTGAACCATGGGTCCCAGCCAGGAAAGCTCTCCCTCAGACCCCATCCTCCCTATTACCAGAAGGTAAACAGCATGTTTAAAATGGTCCGAGGACAACCAACCCCTCCTCCTTTGGCCATCCTCCCATTTCTTTTCTTAAATCTGCCTTAAAGCTTTCCTTTCTGCACTAATAATGGTAAAGCAGCCTATATTTACTGGAAAGTAATAAAAATATCTCTGTACCCAACCCTTTTACAATGAATTAAAAACAACTTTCAATGGGTTTCTGTCTAGGGGTGTGAAGTGCTGGGTGGCTCTTCTCTGGAGTATCCCCAGTTTTGGCAAACTCCCAAAGCCAAAGGCCTCATTTGCTTACATGTTTTCCCATCGCCACCTTACTTTTGAGTGGTGAAAACACTCTGCATCCTAAGAGTAACCATGAGTTAGGTTTCCCATAAGAGTGATAAAAGAATAAAGATTTCCTTCTAAGAATTCTTGAAAGGATTACCCAGAGATTATGTTTTTCTTTTGGAAAGTTTGATTTATAGTTTTAGGAAAATGGCCAAATAGAGGGAAAAGTGATGGAAAATTAGAAATGTATTGAGTTACTAAAGAGAGTTTTCTGAGAGTTATAGGTATGCAGTGCTGAATATACAAATAGTATACTTGACTGAAGTTGGCTTTTCTCTTGTGAGTGCAGAGGCTTGGGGGAGCTTGTTAATGGGAAGAAAGCTAATCCCCTGCAGGGTTTGTCTGTGTGGTGAGCCAATGTACCAGCTCCTCACAGCTTCAGGAGAGTCTCGCATTTCTAGGAAGGGGGATTTTAGGTGGTGGTGTCTTTGTAATAACCTTCCAAGAGGATCTAACCCCATGTGCATACATACATTAATGATGGAGAAATTGGATCCCTGACATCACAAATCAGAGTGAGAAATAATATTGGCTAACATAATTTTCAACTGCAAAAAAATGTGTTTCTTTGGCCCTTTGGTTTGTTTTCCACAAAGCATTAATGGCTATCCCAACTGAACAACCTGTAAACGATTACTATGCTGCTGTCCAAGAACCACCTTACATATACCCCCCAGAGGAGAAGAGACTTTCTCTCAAAGCTTTAGAGAGAAGATGGGGAAAGAAAAGCATATGATAATGAAGGTAGGAGGAGCCAGTGAGTCAGGAGACAATTAATCTACACCCGTGTCTTGGAGGGATTTTATATGAGATCCACCCCATCTGTTCTGTTTTACTTGCAATGTTTTAATTGAGATATATACAAAGACAAATTTCATAGCCTCTTAATCAGCAGAAGCATTTTTTAGAAATCTGTTCCATGGAAATAATCTGGAATAATGTCAAATATTTATGCAAAAAGTATTGCTTGAAGCTTTATTAAATATGGGGAAATAGAAGGAAATAAGAAATAATTTACATTTATATCATGGAATATCATTCAGCCATTAAAAAGCAATAAAATATATTTTAGTCCTGACCAGTGTGGCTCAGTTGGTTAGGTGCCATTCCACAAAGTGAAGGGAAAGATTGCTGGTTTGGTTCCTGGTCAGGGCACATCCTTGGGTTTGTTCCTGGTCCGGGCATGTGTGAGAGGCAACCAACTGATGATTCTTTCTCACCTCAACTTTTCTCTCACACTCCTTCTCGCTCCCTTCCCCTCTCTCTAAAAACAAATACATAAAACCTTAAAAAAGATATTTTATAACTTAGGAAAAGTGCTTATGATATAATAAGTTAAAAATCAGAACATAAAACCCTATATGTATTGTATATTCTCAATTCTTATTCATATGTAGAGAAAGAACTGGAAGGAATAATGCCCAGCTGTTAATAAATGTTAATAAGGTATTAATACTGTCTGGTGAGATTATGTTTCTCAGCCATTTCTGAATTTTTATAATGAACAAGTGCTTGTTTGTAATCAAATAAAAATAGTTTGAAGAGCATTAACTACCTATACATAGTCTCAAATCAATACCTTATTGCCTAGCTAACAATTATATACTTCTTGGCCAGAAAAACATTATAATGTTTTATTTAGAAGTAAATCAAAGGGTTTGCTTTTTTCCCTAAGCAAGTGGAGCAATGAGGCCATGTTTTTAAATATGTATGTATGTATGTATGTATGTATGTATTTTAGTACTGGGAAGTTAAAATAAATCAGATTTGATCTAATACTTTCTGAAATGCTGGCAATAATGCTTGCCATTTTTTCAGTAATTTCCATGTTACAAAGTGCTGTCAGCTGTATTGTCTCCCAGAGTCTTTAACAGGGACCCCAGGAAGGCAGTTACCAAGTCCTGCCCTGAAAACCCAGAGCTGTGGAAGCACTGGGTAAGAGACACATGTGCCTGAACTTGTATTCTCTCAACATTGCCTACTTTAGGGCAAATTTTATTCCAATTTCTGCTCTTATACTCCCTTCATACATATGTTTGAAGGGTAAGGAATGGGTATGGCCTTATTATTTTAGAGTCACCAACTCCTAATTCATTTTTTAACTGGTCATTGTTGCCAGAAAAATGGCACATCACAAATCTAGGAGCTTAAAAGAAAACACATTCATTAGGTCAGAAGTCTGGCAGAGCTGGGGTTTTCTGCTCAGGGTATCCCAAGACTGACACGAAGGCATCAGCAGGGCAACCTCCCAATGAAGTCTTCTCGTGTTTTACAATTCTTCAAGAAAATCTTGCTCCCACTTACAAGCTCATCTGATTAGGTCAGGCTCACCAGGGCAATCTCCATTTTTTGAGGTCAACTAGTTTAGGAACTTCATTACATCTGCAAAATCCCTGTGCAGCACCACCTAGGTTAATGATTGAACAACTTGGAGAAAGTGTGCACATATCAGAGGCCAAGGATCTTGGGGGCACCTCTCAGAATGCTGCCCACCACAGACACCAAGCTCTGGTAGGACACATGGAGCTCAGAAGCTGCAGTAGAAACTGAAGGAAGGCAGGATCATCCACTTTTGTCACCTGATAGAGCAAAGACTAGTAAGATGCAGCATAAGGCTAGGGGCAGGACTGGAAATATGAACCAATGGTGGAAGCAATTTCAGTGTGCTCTCATTACATGGGCTGTTGGTTTGGAACCCCTAAGCCACAGGCAGTGTTTGCAATAAAAGGGAAAGAGGGGTTCTGGAGTGAGTCATACTCTCCTAACTGAAGCAAAACAGAAATGCCAAAATTTCCTACACATATGTCTAGAGACAGAAAAGTGGTAGTAGCTTAATTCAAAATTCATATTTAAAAAGAATTCAAGATGTGGTATAAAATAATGGTCAAAATACATAATTTTATTGAAAGATGTTTGGATTTGAATGTTTCATTTTTGAGGAATCTCACTTCATGATTAAGATTTATTAGCATGGAAGATAAAAAGCATTCCAATTGGAAAACATTTCTATGATTTAACTCAGATTTTGAAACCCAAAGATGCATTTTAAATGGGAGAGAAGGAATGCCTCCCTTAAAAAAAACTAAGCTCCAGAGGGAAGTGGTGGAGTCTTCCAGTGTCAAACTTGCAATGTTCGGTATTTATAGAAAAATTCACATGCCTTTAATCACAATAACTGCAGTTCCCAAGTAAAACCATGACATCTGGAAGATATTAACATCATTTACAACTTGTTTGCCTCTCTATTTCATAGAAAATTTTACTTCTTGCCAACTTTCCACTGTTCTCAGGAAAAAAAAGGATTACTTTTATGAATTGTCTCAAGATGGGTTTACATAGCAAGTCAAGCCATCAAGAAGTGACAGAGGGGTTTTTGGACACATTTACTTCCTTCTCACTTACTTTAAATCCTCATATTTTTATTTTAAATTTTTCTCCCAATAAAGAATATTTTTCTTCTGTCTGCTCCTCTCCTCTCAGACTTCCAAAGGGAATTTTTTAAGTGAACTGACTCTCTTTTAACCTGATGCAGTGGAGAGGGGCTGGAAGAACCCAGGGGCAGGACCTGGGTTCTGGTCTCAGGTCTGAACCTCAGGAGCCACTCTGGCACCACTGATCTGTCAAGAAGTGTCACCCTCTTTGGCCTCCCACAAGAGTTGAGGACAACTGTGAGGCAAGGAGGTGACACCTGCCTATCAGGCAGTCAGATTGTCCAGAATGGAATGGCTGTGATCCGAATCCTCACTTTCTGCCATTGATGAGAGCCTTGGCCAGGTCACTAACTAACCTCTGTGAACTTCAGTTGCTCATCTGAAAAATGGACAAGATAATTATCAACTTGATGAAATGATTATGTAATGAGCTTTGTGGGGGCTTGATTTCCCTTTCCAAGTGAGGTTTGACTGCAGGAGAAGGAAAGAAGCAAGTACATAGAAAGCTGAATGGAGCAGTTTTGTTTTCCCAAATGTATACAATCCAGTTCAAAGCAGACCACAGTTCAGGTGGTGCAGGACATTTAGCTATTGTTATCTCCCAGGGGTACTAATCAGTCAGAACATGACTAACTCAGAATATGACTATAATCTGATATTCTGAGAAATATTAGTTGGGATGATAGTAGGACTTGCCTCAAACCTCCACCAAAACTCAATCAATTAAAGCCATTGTCAGTTATGGAGTTAAAGAAGTCAATTTTTATATGCCATGATATGTTTTTTTAAATTACTAAATTCTTTAAGTGTTTCCATTGAGGAACCCCACTGATACAATGATCTGCAGGTGGATGAGTACTATTAACATGGAGTGCTGAATTTACTCACAAAGCCCCTTATTGGTATGATGGGAGCACCAGGGGACAACTTCTATCTCTGAAAAGGTAGCGACTCTGGCTTACAGCATCCTGAAGTCATAATCCTCATTTTCTTTTTCATCTTTGGAAAAAGGAAATAAAGCCATAATTCTTTCTTAGACTATGGCAACTCAAATTTTAAGAGTTTTAAAAATCCTTTTCATTAATTGGGAATTATTCAGTGGGGATATACATGGTTGGCTAATCAGAGTTGCAAGGAACTCTGGCAAATATTTGGTTAAAAAACTTTTTTTCAGTAATTAAAGTAGGTGACATTATTCCTTTTGTAGTGAGGAAGAAGTCTTTTACCCTGAGATGACTATTCCTTTTTTCTCTGAAAAGGTAGAAAGCAAAAAAGCTGGGAAAAAAATGTGTCCAATGGTACACATTAGATGTTTCTTCCTTTCAGTGACAGCAGCAGAGAAAGAAAAGTTGAACTAAAGTTTAGGATGGGCAGTGGCTACTGACCCACATTGAAATGGCTTTATCTTGTGCAGTTTACCAAAGTACTGACCACCAAACTAACCACAACCAAGAAACAAGAATCTTCTAGGTATGGGCTTCATGCACTTATGATACTAGAATGAAATGCACATAAGTAAAATTGATCATGTCATAGAGAGATTTCCTTTTCCTTAATCCCTAATATTTATTGAAAGCAGCAAAGTGTTTGCCATAAGCCATCTTTAGAGTCTGATGAATTCATGCTTAGAGTATTCTCTTTTCATTATTTAAAATTTTATTATATCAAAAAACAAGCATGTCAGCTGCAGACAATTGGGCTTCTAGTAGTTTTACTAACTTGGTACCCAAAGTCAATCTGGTTCCCAAAGTAATACAGGGAATAGCTTGTATAATGAGAAGTGTATCTATGGACATAAAATAACTACAAATGTCAACAAGGGGGAGTTTTTATATTAGAATATGCAAACTGGTTAAAAAACAACATATTCAGGGAATCATTTGTTATTAGCCTAAACTTTAGTTTAACATACTTTTTTCTTATCACTGACTTGCATCACAGACTAATTTCTTGGGAGAGAGCAAGACTTGACCTCTGTGTTAGAAACAAGCTGATGGACAGAAGGGAATTAATGACCTAGGTGGCCTCATGATTTATTTGGACCTTAGAGTAATTGTGTGTTTAGAAGAAAGGAGGCAGTGGCCATGACACTGTCAGTAGCCTGAATGGGAGCACTATCTTGTTAATTTTAACCACATGATTACCTAAAGAGTCACCTTGCTGAAAGGGTTCTGTGCTTGGAACATGATCACCTCAACCAGGTGATCATATAACTCCCATCCTACCATCTAAAGTACTCCCCAACCCCAAGACATCTTATGGAAAGTTAAACAGAAAGAAAGGGGATGTGGTCAAGTCAGCTAAAATAAAATGTAGCAAAAGGGAGCATTTTTAAATACACTCTTCTCCTAAGTGGAACACAAGCTAGAGAAAGGTATAAAAATTTCCCCTGGATAATACTAAAGTCTCAGCTGTAATAACAAGACAGGCAGGCAAAGGAGGGAGAAGGTGATGCTCTACCTTCCTTACTTTAATTATTTCATAAAGGGAGGCAATTTTTCCCACTAAAATCCGGAATACATAAAATAATTTAGTATTTTATTATATTTAAACAGCTTAATTTTCTTGAATGTTCTTCATGTAGAGAGCTAAAATTTACTGCAGTTTATGAATACAAGTTTAATAAGAGAACTGATAGCATAAAGGCACAGGGAAAGATAGGCACAAGGCAGTTTTTCAGCATTTTAGTTCTTGAATTATTTCAGTGCAACTAAGTGCTTACTTACAAATGTACAATAAAACAGGCCCTTTGAGAATCCTTTTGGGGGAAACTTATTTAAAACATCATAGGTTGTTGAAATCATTGTATTACTTTTAAAATATCCCATATTTAAGATATCTCATGAATTCTGAGTGCTTTTTCCTTTAGTAACAGCACATTACCTAGATCATATTATTATTGTTTTTATTACTTTTCAGTCTGGTGCACTTTCTCCCCCTACTTTTTTTTTCAGTAGGAAGCAGAGATAGTAGAGAATTGGTCCTAATATGTGTTCCCTAGAAACACCTCAAGAGAAAACATGCTTTCTTTTTTCCCCCAGATCATTTGGGAATGCTTCATATAACATTCATTGTAAATATTCACAACTTATGTCAGTATATTAAAGGATCTGAGAAGTTCCACAGGTATGAAACCTTGATTTAACTTGGTGTAACCCAAGATATGTCCTTCTCATTAATTATAACCCTTTTATTAGATATGAGTGGGAACCAGTGTTCATTACAAGTATGGTCTGAATGCCATTTCAAAAACCACTCTGTTTATACCAGTCACAGGTCAGAAATAAGAAAAGTACTCTGGGATGAAGTCAACTTTGGAAATGATGACATAAATTAAAGAAGATGAAGATGAATCTGGCAACCTAAATCCTCCTTTGCCTTAGTAAGTGTTAGGAGTTTAATTTGAATCAGTGCTTTAAAATGCTATGCTAGTAACTGTCTTGGGCTAAGCAGGTATAATGACATTACCCAAGCCTGTGTACATACTTGCTCCAAGGGGCTCAACCCAGGCTAGAAATGCATCTGGCACAGGTGCTTCTAGTTTGTCTCTCTGAGAGCAAGATTATGGAATGCTCTGGGTTTACTAACTAGTTAATGTTAAGCTGACCACCATCAATAGAACTAGCAAAGTTTTACAGAGGGGAGAGACATAAGGGGAAATAGGCTGATATTGCATTTTATAGATGAGAAAACTGAACCCTATAACACTTAAGGAGCTGGAAAAATATTTCAAATCCAGTTAGAAGAACTAGAAGTTTCTGTGTATTATGATGAAAGACAGACTGTTTATTACATCTCATTTTTAGGAGAAAATGAAAAAGGTCTTAATGATGATCACTAAATTTCTAATTTAAAATGGTTGCCAAGAGTTTGAAGATGGCGACCAAGTAGGAGGGAACAGATTCCACTTCCCCCTACACACAAGAGAAAAAACTGGCCAACCTACAGAGAAACAGAGCACACAGCCAACAGTACCCAAGCATATATTAAAAAGAAGAGAAACCAGAAATTGCAGTGGACACTGAAAAACCAGAAGGTAAAGAGACTACTCCAGGACAATAAGGTCCCAGGGACCAGCATGGAGGTGCGGCTGTAGCCCCAGGACAGGCACCCGGAGCCTGGCGCTGGGCGCTGAGTCTTTTGGGGAGTCGTGGGACTGCCACAGAATCCTTGGGAGAAAACCAGGTCAACTGCTATCTCCCTCCCTGGCCAAGCAGGGTTTGAGAAGCACCAGGAGAGACCTTGTTGCTTGAAGCTGCAGAGAGGGGAATAGGGACAAAGAGGCAAACACACAAAAGCCATGATCACCCTGGGAGTCTGTGGTCCCTGGCTTGGGAGAGTTGAGAACCCTGAAGTGACATGCACTGACCCTGATAGTCACCTGTCGGGCTGGAGAAGTGGGCTGTACTGAGCAACAGGCTTGAATAGGAGGAATTTCTCAAAAAGAAAAACTGTTTGGGGAATTATCCTGCAACAGCCGCTTGGCCTACCCCCCACCCAGCCAGCAATCCCAAGGTTCTGTGGAAGGCCCTGCATTCCCCCATAGCGCTGGGAAGGGTTTGCGCCCAAACCCGCTGTAAAGAGGCAGCCTGGCTGGGTGCGCGCTCCAGTACCCCAGCCCACAGTGATGAGCCCTGGGGAAAGAGTGCTCTAAAGAAGACCTGGATCCTCTGCGTGGGGCTCTGGGGGAGGCTCCAGACTACCTCTTGAGAGAGTGCTCCCAAGACTAGCTGAGTACACATCAGGAAAGGAGAAAGGTCACACTAATCGCCCCTCAGCCTGCTGCAGCCAGAAAGACCAGAAAAACCGGTTTGGCCAGTTTGAAGCCAAGAGGTGTTTTTTGTTGTTGTTGTTGTTTTGTTTTAAGTAATCTTTTTTTTTAATTTTTATTATCGTTTCATCTTTCAGTACCATTTTCCTCTCTTTCTTTCTTGTTTTATTCCTCCTACCTCTCTTTACAATTTTATTTCTTCTTGCTTACTTCTGCCTTTTTTTTTTAAATACCCACAAGTGAAACAAAAAACTTGGAACTGTGAAAGGACCAGATTTGGACTCAAAAAGGGGGCATCCTAACAGTTGAGACAGCGAGACAAATTTCACATTGCTATTACAGAGATCCTACAAGCTACTGCATATTTGTACTATTATTTTTTCATTATTCATACATCATTTATTTTAATAGGATTTTTGTAAACCTCTTCTTTCTGTATAGTCTCCTAAGCTTGGCTCATTATATTGTATCATTTGACAGGTTTCCCCTGTTCTCTCTTCCACAGTGTATTGCTAATTTACTATCCTTCACATGACTTGTGTTCCTTTAGCACACTACTCAAAGTCCTATACCCCATTCATGTTATCCAGATCACATAGATTCTGTCATATGATTGTTGCTCTAATATTACTGTAAATAATAGCTGTTCCATACAATTGTAAATACTTCACATCACCCCTCCCAGATCTTAGCCCACTTCACAGTTTCCTGAACTCTTTTACTGTAGTGGTTAACTCTATTCTCTCACACACTACACCTATTTACTAACCTTTACTCTCACCTTACCTCAGAATCTGATCTCCCACAACCTCACTGCTATCTGGATCCAACTCACAATCCTTCCCTCCCCAACAAGAGTCTTATCTTCTTTCCATCCTTTCTTAAAAGTGGCTAGTTGGGTTGAATATCATGGTTAACACTATACATAGCCAAAGGATCTTCTATCTCTACTCTACTGGCTGCTACTGTAAATATCATAGAATACTCTCCTGCTGTCATAAACCATTTTGCCTTCCCCTCCAAATGATCACAAAAAAGAGAGAATAAAAGTGGTGAACACCAGGATACCCACTGGAAGAGGAAAGCCAACACCAAAGGAACCACCAACAAATAACAACAGAAGAAGGTGAAGGAGAGCGTGGAAACCACATAAACCTCAATCTACAACCTATCTGGAAATGTAACTAAATAGTGCATGAATTACCCAGAACAAACAACTGAACAAGAGCAAGGAAAAATCCTAAAAAGCTTGTACACACGCAAGAACTACCTTCAACACATCCTGCCCTAACCAGCACAACAAACTACAGGAGGTGTTGGACAGAGTGACCATCAGTTAACCAACTGGTGGGAAGGTCCCACAAAAGAAAGACCCAAAATGATCAAAACTCAAAGACAAGCACAAACCCAACTAAAAGGACAGCCCTAGATAAGCGAGCTTGGGACATCAGGGAGACCACACGACTAAATCTCCAGGGATTCTAACACAGAAACTCACACCATAAACCCAGCGGGCCTAAACAAATCAATTTAACAAGCTGAAGCTAATAAGAAGAGTCTCACAAAAAATGAGAAGATAAAGAAACAATAACCAAATGAAAGGAAAGGGGGAAGCCTTAGAAAGAATGTTAGATGAAATAGAGGCAAGTCAGCTATCAGATATTGAATTCAAAGCACTGGTTATAAGCAAGTTCAAAGGGCTCACAATGAGCTACCAGAAACTACAGGGGAACTACAGTGAATTCACTGCAATGTATATCAACATGAAAAAGGAAATTGAAAATATCAACAAGGGCCAAGAGGAAATGAAGAATACAGTTTCTGAACTGAAGAACACAGTGGAAGGAATCAAAAGCAGGATCAATGAAGCGGAAGATCGGATCAGTGAGTTGGAGAACAAAGTAGAAAAGAAAACACCCAGAAAGAGCAAAAAAGAAAAGAAAAGAAAAGCGGCTCAGAAAGAATGAAGAGAGATTAAGAGAAATGCAAGACAATATGAAACACAATAATATCCAAATAATAGGGATACCATAAGGAGAAGAAGAAGAGCAAGGGAAAGAAAACCTATTTGAAAAAGTAATGATGGAAAATTTCCCTAATTTGATGAGAGAAAAACTCACACAAATCCAGGAAACACAGAGAGTCCCAATCAAGAGGAACCCAAGGAGGCCCAAGTCAAGACACATCATCATTAAAATGGCAAAATTCCAAGACAAAGAGAGAATCTTAAAGGCAGCAAGGGAGAAACAGGGAGAAACATAAAAGGGGGGGCCAATAAGGTTAGGTGCTGACTTCTCAATGGAAACACTCCAAACAAGAGAACGGCAAGAAATATGCCAAGTAATGAGAACCAGAGGCCTGCAACCAAGGCTACTGTACCCAGAAAGGCTCTCAATCAAGATGGCCAAATAAAGAACTTCCAAGACAAAACAAGCCTAAAAGAATATGCCTCCACCAAACCAGCTCTGCAAGAGATACTAAAAGGACTACTTTAAGGAAAGGAAGGGAAAGAGAGAGACAGAGAAGAACACAGGTACAAAAATGGCAATGAATAAGTACCTATCAATAATAACCTTAAACATAAATGGATTAAATGCCCCAAACAAAAGACATAGAATACCTGAATGGATAACAAAGCATGACTCACACATACACTGCCTACAAGAGACCCACCTCAGGATGAAAGACCTACACAGATGAAAAGTGAAGGGCTGGAAATAAATTTTCCCAGCAAACAGACAGGAAAGCCGGGGTAGCAACACTCATATCAGACAAAATAGACTTCAAAACAAGGGCCATAAAGAGAGACCCAGAAGGTCACTTCATAACACTCAAGAAAACAATACACCAAGAAGACATAAACATTGTAAATATATATGCACCAAGTGTAGAAGCACAAAAATATATAAAGAAAATCTTAGAGGACTTCAAGAAAGATATTGACAACAACACAATTATAGTAGGAGACTTTAATACTCCACTGTCAAAAATGGACAGATCTTCCAAACAAAATATCAATGAAGGTATTGTGGCATTGGACAATGCCCTAGATGAAATGGAATTAACTGATATATATATAGAGAGAGCCCTTCATCCCCCCAAAATAAATACACATTATTTTCAAATGCATATAAAACATTTTCAAAGATAGACCACATGATAGGACACATAACAAGCCTCAACAAATTCAACAAAACTGAAAGCATACCAAGCATTTTCTCTGGCCACAAGGGACTGAAAGTAGAAACTGACCCCAAGGGAAAAAACCCAAAACACTCAAAATCACGGAGACTGAATAGCATGCTGTTAAACAATGAATTCAAGAATGAAATTGGAGAAGGAATTAAGTTTCTGGAAACAAACAAAAATAAACTCACAACTACTCAAAATTTATGGGACACAGTGAAGGCAGTCCTGAGATGGAAGCTCATAGCAATGCAGGCTTACCTGAAAGAGATAGAAACATTTCAGACAGGCAACGTAACCCTACACCTACAGGAACTTGAGGAACAACAACAAAGACAGCCCTGGGCAAGTAGAAAGAAGGAAATAACCAAGATCAGAGCAGAGTTAAATGACTTTGAGACTAAAAGCACAATTCTAAGGATCAATGAACCCAGGAGCTGGTTCTTTGAAAAGATAAAAGCAACAAGCCTTTAAGTAGGCTCATCAAGAAAAGAAGAGAGAGGACACAAATAAACACAATCAGAAATGAAAGAGAAGAGATTACAACTTACACCACAGAAATACAAAGGATTGTAAGAAATTACTATGAAGTACTGTATGCCAAGAAATTTGAAAACTTAGGTGAAATGGACAAATTTCTAGAAAAGTATAATCTTCCAAAACTCAGTGAAGAAGCAGAAAACCTGAACAGACCAATAACAACTGATGCAATCGAAGCAGTACTCAAAAAACTCCCAACACACAAAAGCCCTGGACCTGATGGTTTCACAGGAGAATTCTACATAGCATTTAAGGAAGAGCTAACCCCTATCCTCCACAGACTACTCGAAAAAACCGAAAATGATGGAAGACTCCCAAACTCTATGAGGGCAGCATCATCCTAATCCCAAAACCAGATATAGATACAACAAAGAAAAAAAAACTTCAGGCCAATATCACTGATGAACATAGACACTAAAATCCTCAACAAAATGTTGGCAAACTGCATCCAACAATACATTAAAAAGATCATACACCATGACCAAGTGGGATTCATCCCAGGGATGCAAGGATGGTTTAATATTTGCAAATCAGTAAATGTAATAAATCACGTAAACAAAAGCAAACACAAAAATCACATGATCATATCAATAGATGCGGAAAAAGCATTTGACAATGTACAGCACCCATTTATGACAAAAACACTCAGCAAAGTGGGAATACAGGGAGCATTCCTCAATATAATAAAGGCCATATATGAGAGACCTACACCCAACATCATACTCCACAGGCAAAAACTAAAATCTTTTCTACTAAGATCAGGAACAAGACAAGGCTGTTCACTTTCACCACTTCTATTTACGATAGTATTGGAAGTTTTAGCCACAGCAATCAGACAAGAAAAGGAAATAAAAGGCATCCAAATCAGAAAGGAGGAAACAAAACTGTCACTGTTTGCAGATGACATGATAGAGTACATGGAACATCCTATAGACTTTACCCCAAAACTGCTTGACCTAATAAATGAATTTGGAAGCACAGCAGGATACAAAGTCAATATCCAGAAATCAAAGGTATTTTTGGTATACCAACAATGAAACAGGAGAAGCAGAAATCAAGAAAAAAATTTTAATTTGATATAGCAAAAACAAAAATAAAATACCTAAGAATAAACCTACCCAAGGAGGTAAAAGACCTTTATGCAGAAAACCACACAACACTGAAGAAAGGAATCAAGGAAGACACAGAAAAATGGAAACATATACCATGTTCATGGATTGGAAGAATTAACATCATCAAAATGTCCATACTACCAAAAGCAATTTACAGATTCAGTGCAATACCTGTTAAAGTACCAATGGCATACTTCACAGACATAAAACAAACATTTCAAAAATTTATATGGAACCATGAACATCCCTGATTAGTAGCTGCAATTTTGAGAAGAGCAAAGTAGGAGGGATCACAATACCTGATACCAAACTATATTACAAGGCCACTGTGATCAAAACACCCTGGTACTGGCATAAAAATGGGCACATAGACCAATGGAACAGAACAGAGAGCCCAGAAATAAACCCAAGTCTCTATGGTGAATTAATGTTCAACAAAGGGGCAGCAACATAAAGTGGAGTAAAAATAGCCTCTTCAATAAATGGTGTTGGGAGAACTGAACCGCTACTTGCAAAAAAATGAAATTCAAGCACTAACTTACACCATACACCAAAATAAATTCAATGTGAATAAAAGACTTAAGTATAAGCAGTGACACCATTAAAGTCCTAGAGGAGAACATTGGCAGGAAAATATCAGATATTTCACGTAGCAACATTTTTACTGATATGTTCCCTAGAGCAAGGGAGACAAAGGAAAAAATAAACAAATGGGATCTCATCAAAATAAAAAGCTTCTGCACAGCTAAAGAAAACAGTATTAAAATAAAAAGAGAATGAACTGTGTGGGAAAACATATTTGCCAATGATAACTCAGACAAGGGTTTAATATCCAAAATATACAAGGAACTTACATGACTCCACTCTAAGAAGACAGGAAACCCAATTAAAAAGTGGGCAAAGGAGCCCTGGCTGGTGTAGCTCAGTGGATTGAGCGTGGGCCTGTGAACCGCAAGATATCGGTTCGATTCCCAGTCAGGGCACATGCCTGGGTTGCAGGCCTGTTCCCGACAGGGGACACACCAGAGGCAACCATACGTTGATATTTCTCTCGCTCTCTCCTTCCCTTTCGCTCTAAAAAATAAATAAATAAAATCTTTAAAAAAAAGTGGGCAAAGGACTTGAACAGAGACTTATACAAGGACATACAGAGGATCCAGAGACACATGAAAAGATAGATGCTCAACATCGCTAGCCATCAGAGAGATGCAAGGTAAAACCACAATGAGATACCACTTTACACTGGTCAGAATGGCCATCATAAACAAAGCAATAAACAAGTGTTGGAGAGGTTATGGAGAAAAGGGGATCCTAGTTCACTGTTGGTGGGATTGCAGACTGGTACAACCACTATGGAAAACAGTATGGAATTTTCTAAAAGAAAACTAAAAACAGATCTGCCTTTTGACCCAGGAATTCCATTGCTAGGATTATATCCTAAGAACCCTGAAACACCAATCAAAAAGGACTTATGCACCCCAATGTTCATAGCAGCACAATTTACAATAGCCAAGTGCTGGAAGCAACCTAGGTGCCCATCAGTAAATGAATGGACCCCAAAACTATAGTACATTTATAGAATGGAATTCTATGCAGCAGAAAGGAAGGAGGAGCTCCTACCCTTTGCAACATCATGGATGGAACTGGAAAGCATTATTCTGAGTGAAATAAGCCAGGTGGTGAAAGACAAATACCATATCATCTCACCTTTAACAAGATCTTAAACAACAAAACAAACAAGCAAGCAAAATATAACCAAAGACACTGAAATAGGGAACAGGCTGACAGTGACCAGAGGGGAGGGGGTGGGGATTTTCAGGGAAAAAGGGGAAGAAGGGTTTATAGGAACAAGCATAAAGGAGACACGGACAAAAACTAAGGGGAGTGGAAATTGGACGGAGGTGGGGAGCCCTGAGGGCTGAGTTGTGATGCGAATAAAAGACAGAAAACTCTACTTAAGCAACAACTAAAATAAATAAATTTTTAAAAACATAAAAAAGTAAAATGGCCACCAAGGGATTACTTTGCCTGTCTCAAAAATTTACAGGAAAAAGAAATGGACCACCCAGGGAACTCACCCCATCTCTGACTCTGTGGGGACTAACTTGTCTCTCTTACTCTGCCTTTGACTTGTTTCCTCGATAAATATTTCTCTAGTATTTTATGTAGGTTCTACCCATTTAATTCCCCTTTCAGGTGTCCATGGATAATCCTTACAGACCTAACATTTTTAATGTTTTTGTTGTAAGAAGACAAAAATTTAAAGAAGTCATTTATTAGACTGACACACACAAAACAGGCAAAACACAAATAAGTAGAGAAACCACTTCTCTACTTGTTTGAAGGTTGTGGGGACATCATTATTTTAGTAGTTACAGAGATGGTGAGCCCTTTGAAGAAACTGCATGCCTTTCAAAGGCTCTCTAACTGTGTTTTGGGGACCTGGAAGTGTCTGTTCCACACAGGGCAAGGTGATGACTAGGCTTTTGTTCTCTGCTCTTCCAAATCTTCTGTACCTTCCTCCTACCTCCATGCCCACATATCCAGCTCTTGACCTTCTTACAGATATGGAATTAGGCAATGTAGAGCTAGGGTCTTGTCATGGAAGTGAAGAGTGGACCACAGACACACAAAATGAAGAGAGGGGCAGGACAGAGAAAAGGCTGGTCCAGGTCTGTTCAGGGATGGAGACAGAGAGGAAAAGAAATGTTTAGGTCACAATTTAACATAAGCATTTTCTACATCTCTTTTGAGGGTTGGCTTTCTGATGCCAAAGAAAAAATTTAATTTGTTCTGCTGATGTTTCTTTTACAAACCAGCCATGCCAGTCAAGAACTCCAAATTCTGGACAGAGGACATTTCTGTTTTTGTAACTGTTAAATTTCTATGTTGAATTTATCTTATTCCCACCCTCCTCACTGTTTTGTAATTTCATGCCAACTCTTCAGACTTTGGTCTGGGCCTCAGAGCTAATGACTAGGAAGTGGATCACCATCATGAATGTTAAGTGAAGGTAAAAGAACAAAAGTTGTACCAGTTGAAGATACTGGAGAATATTTCTGTAGCTGCATGTTGGCCACAGCCACACTTTTCCCCTTCTCCCTGCATATCTGCTCAGTCACAGCTTCAGAAATACTCAAGGTAGGTGTATGCCCAGGCTCTACTGGGACCACAAGCAACATGGTGTGTTTCTTTTTTACTCTAACCTGGAGTTTTTAGCACAGTGTTTAAATCTAGTTGAAGTGAATTTCGGTCTTGGCCTTAGAAAAAGAAAAAACAGACAAAAGATCATGTCTAGTAGATAAATTGCAGGGTAAAAAGGAAATTAAAAATAGTAATTTGGAGGTCAAATACATGTCCAGGGATGAGCTGCAGTGTTTTCATTTTAAGAAAAATACTTGATAGAGCCATTCCTTGGTTAGTCCTGTGGTCTCAGCTCCAAGTCTCTGTCCAGGAACCATTCATGGGATAGCAGTAGCTCTTCTGAAGGTCAGGGACAACTGAGTTTAATTGGACAGAATTGTTATGAACAAATCTCTTTCCTAGAAGTTCCTCTTTTCATATTTTTGCCAATCCAAATTCCATTTTTCCAAAGCCCAATTCAAGGTTTGTTTGTTCTATGAAGCTTCATTTATATTTATATTTATTATTTAATCACCTGTAAATGTTTTTCCACTTGAATTTATTAAATCCTTAATCAGTGTGAATCAAATAATTATAAATTTGCCCATTATTGCATTGGAATTATTTTTAGGTGTTGCCATCTTTACTTATTTCCCTGATAAGCTTATATTTTTTTTAGGTAGAAAAATATTCATCTTGGATTTTTCTAAGAAAGAAAAACAAAACTGTTTTCTTGGAAATAAGTCCATGCTTATTGAAAAAATGAATGAACAAGAAAAAAACTAGAACAAACATCACATTATCCAGGTAGTCCCATTATATTCATGTTTTAACAACATTTAAATGAAGAGTTCTAAGTTTCTGAATAAATAGTTCTAAAAGAAAACATCTTACACTTTCAGAAGTATTTTCCTAAATATCACATAAATCACTTTGGGGAAAACTTGAGGCACTGATATTCTGTTTTTGTTCCAAGTACATTAAACCTGATTAAAATAACAATCATGACAACAATATGTCTTCAAAAGGGTACACCAAACACTTAGGAGCATAGTCTCATCTAGGCACTCTGGGATTTAGGTACCTAACTCCTAGTAGCGATAGAGTGTTATGTCTAGAATCCCAGGGTGCTTATGTCAATCCGATCTGTTTCAGTTTCCACAGGTGGATGTCTCCAAGATTTCTATTTAGAAAAATAAAATATTTAGCCCTGGCTGGTGTGGCTCAGTGGATTGAGTGCTGGCCTGCAAACCAAAGGGTCACCAGGTCGATTTCCAGTCAGGGCACATGACTGATGCAGGCCAAGTCCCCAGTAGTGGGTGCAACCACACATTGCTGTTTCTCTCCCTCTCTTCCCTTCTCTCTAAAAATAAGTAAATAACATTTAAAAAAGAAAAAAATTAAATGTTTAGATCTCTACTTTTCTGCAGTCCCTGGTAGTGTTGGAGAAGAATGACATCTAGACTTTTCGAATTGTATGTTGAAGAGCTGCAATTCATTATCTTTTAAAAAAAATTGTTCCACAAAGTCTCAATACAACTGACACCAGTGTGTGTTAGAAACATGTGCAAATGGCTGTTTTGCCTAATGAAGCTATGAATTACTTTCTCCCCATATGTTCCCTCCTTGCACCATCACCATCTCCCACTTACTCTAATTATAGGACATGCATCAGAGGTTTCTCAGGCTTCATCTTCCCACCAATCTGCGGGCACTGTACACAATCCATTCTTTCTTTTTTCAGTGCGTGAACAGAAAACTCACAGCCATGTCTGCTTAAGGTCAGTATCTGTGGAAGCCAATACCTTAGACTTTTTTCCATCATTTGAATTTCAAATTCTTATCCACAAATGTTTTTTGCTGGGCTTTAAATCCAGAGCCAAGGAGGACAGCATGCCCTGTTCCAACAATCTCTGTCTTTTATAAGCTTATAGAGGAAAATTACAGGTTTTGTTCTTGTGTTTTTTTCTTTTTAGTATGCAACTTGTGTTAAAATAGAATATAAGTCCAACAGGCACTTTGCAAGTAAGGATGTATGTAATATGTCAGTATGTACATGGAATATGTCGATATGTACATTTATTCACATAAGCGTGAGCATAAATACAGAAGTTTACATCTTATCTGTCCAGGGAAGATTAATTTACAAAATAAAAAGATTCTCCATTTGTGTTAATTTACACAAAACATTGTATTTGTAGTTGACTTTGTGCATTCCTTTACAAAAAGGGATGGTTTGGTTAATCCAAACCACAGGACTGACAAATGATTAACTGCAGTCATCAGATGGTTAGCTCTAGTTTTGGGGTTGCAACCTTGCCTGTCAGTAACTTGTACCCAAACTCCTTCAGGGAAGGTAAAGAAACTTGAACAAACCATTTTTTTAAGTCAAACTTGGTTCAATTGCCACAGACCCTGTATTCTGTGCATGCCTTCTCAGAGGAGTCCAATTTCCAGTTTTTGTCAAATTAGTTTTCTATCAGTCAATACTTGTTTAAAAACATGTCATAAGTCTCAGTAGGCTGTGCATGCTTCAATTACCTCTGATTATTACATCACGATTCACAAATGAGATACCAGAGTCACTCCTATTTACTGCAAAATGCTATTGAAACAAGCTGAAATTCAATTTCAGTACAGACTGCAATAACCCATCAAAGTAGATCAAGTGGGGAGAAAGTGTGGCCTCAAGGTGCGCCGGGCCATTGTTAAATACGAGATGGCATCACACCTAATAATTTAAACATGGTCTTGAGGCCTGACATTTTTAACGCTTTCTTGATCTCTTTCCTCTGGCTCTGTGTGCACTTTGCCACTATAGAGTTTAGCACATGGCAGATTATGAATTAAATAACAAACCCTGTTTTGCCAATAGCACTTCCAGGAGGAGAAAAATGATTGGGTACTCTTATAGTCATGCCGTAGGTGTCCACCAAAAACAACTTTTACTCAAGGCTTTTAAAATCTGCCTGCTTTTTAGATACAAACAAAGCCATAAAACTGCTAAGTTCAAATTTTCAGCTAATATCTGGGCAATAAGAATCAGGCATCTTGGTGGGCTGGCCTGACATTTTCGTTGGCATAAATTAAGATCCCAGGCATAACTAATGCAATCTGGTTCTCAACATTAATTTAACTCCCACAATGCCACTGCTGTGCAGCCCATAGTTCACATTTTGTGATTCATTGCATTTGGATTAAAGGAGAGAGTTAAGAATTTTATGATTGAGGCAGCTCTGCCTTTCAAGAGCAGAAACATACACATATTTCTTCCGTCATGTGTTGCTTGAGGGCAAGAAAAAAGAAAGCCACTGTCATCTGGAGACAGGAATTTTCCAGAAATCCATGAACAACAGCAACCATAGTGTGTCACCAAACAGAAGAACTGTGCTCTAGAAACCTAGAAAGCAGTAAAAAATTTAGTAGGGTACAAAATGTGCTCTCTAAAGAGAGAGTGTTGGCATGAATTCTACGAAAAGCCAAAGACCTTGCAAAATCGTTTATAATCAGCATTTAAAACATGGGTGACAATGTGTTTCTTGGAAGCAGAGAATCAATTAAGTGGGGACAAAATTTAGAAGAGTTATATATTATAACTGTATATCATATATACACACAATAGCATATATGTCCGATCTACTTTTAAAATAATTTTTTATTGTGCTAATTTTTTCAAGTATAGCTGTCACCATTTCCCCTCACCACTTCCTTGCCAACACAGCCATACCCACCTCTCACCCTTAATCCTAAACCCCTTTGACTTTGTCCATGTGTCCTTTGTACATGTTCGTGACAACACTTTCCTCCCCCTCCCCATTATCCCTTCCCACCTCCCCTCTGGTCCCTTTGTCAGTTTGTTCTTAATTTCAATGTCTTTGGTTATATTTTTGCTTGCTTGTTTGTTTTGTTGATTAGGTTCCACTTACACATGAGATCACATGGTATTTGTCTTTCACCTCCTGGTTCCCTTAGCATAATGCTCTCCAGTTCCATCCATGCTGTCGTAAAGAGTAGGAGCTCTCCCTTTCTTTCTGCTGCGTAGTATTCCATCGTGTAAATGTACCATAGTTTTTTGATCCACTCATTTACTGATGGGCACTTAGGTTGCTTCCAATGCTTGGCTATTGTAAATTGTACTGCTATGAACATTGGGGTGCATAGGTTCTTTTGGATTGGTGTTTCAGGGCTCTTAGGGTATAATCCCAACAGTGGAATTGCTGGGTTAAAAGGCAGTTCCATTTCCATTCTTAGTTTTCTGAGAAAATCCCATATTGTTTTCCACAGTAGCTGCATCAGTCTGCATTCCCACCAATAGTGCACTAGGGTTCTCTTTTCTCCACAACCTCGCCAGCACGTGTTGATTGTTAATTTGGTTATAATGGCTGTATATAATTTGGTTATAATTATTCTGACTGTTATGAAGTGGTATTTCCTTGTGGTTTTAATTTGCATCTCTCTGATGGCTAGTGATGCTGAGCATCCTTTCATATGTCTCTGGGTGCTCTATATGTCCTCCTTGGAAAAGTATCTGTTCAGATCCTTCACCCATTTTTTTAATTGGGTTGTTTGTCTTCCTGGAGTAGATTCATGTGAGTTCCTTATATATTTTGGAGATTGGACTCTTGTCCAAAGTATCATTGGCAAATATGTTTTCCCATATAGTTGGTTCTCTTTTCATTTTGATGCTGTTTTCTTTAGCCATGCAGAAGCTTTTTAATTTGATGAGGTCCCATTTGTTTATTCTTTCCTTTATGTCCCTTGCTCTGGGAGACATATTGGTAAAAATATTGCTGCTTGAAATACCCAAGATTTTCCTGCCTTCATTCTCCTCTAAGAGTTTTATGGTGTCACAACCTATATTTAAGTCTTTTATCTACCTTGAATTTATTTTTGTGTATGGTGTAAGTTGATGGTCAAGTTTCTTTTTTTTTGCATATAGCTGTCCACATCTCCCAACACCATTTGTTGAAGAGCTACTTTAATTCCATTTTATGCTTCTGCCCCCTTTGTCAAATATTAATTGACCATTGAGACTTGGGTTTATTTCTGGGCTCTCTATTCTTTTCCATTGATCTATGTGTCTGCCCCTGTGCCAGTTCCAGATTGCCTTGACTACTGTGGCCTTGTAATATAGTTTGAAATCAGGCATTGTCACCCCTCCTGCTTTGTTCTTCTTTCTCAAAATGGCTGTGGCTATTATGGTTCCATGTAAATTTTTGAAATGTTTGTTCTATATCTGTGAAATATGTCATTGGTATTTTAATAGGGATTGCGCTAAATCTATAAGTTGCTTTGGGCAGTACAGACATTTTGATAATGTTAATTATTACAATCAGTGAACATAGCACACGCTTTCATTTGTTTGTGTCTTATTTAATTTCCTTCATCAGTGTTGTGCAGTTGCCTGAGAATAGGTTTTTACCTCCTTAGTTAGGTTTATTACTATGTTCTTTATTTTTCATGCTCCTATAGCAAATAGGATTTTTCTTCCTGATTTCTCTTTCTGATATTTCACTTTTGGTGTACAAAAATGCCTTCTATTTCTTAACATTGCTTTTGTTTCCTGCTATTTTGCCAAATTTACTTATTAGGATAAGTAGTTTTTTTGGTGAGTCTATAGGACTTTCATGAACACTATCATGTCATCTGCAAACAATGACAGTTTTGCTTCCTCCTTTCCAATTTGGATGCCATTTATTTCTTTTTCTTGTCTGATTACTATGAGTAGGACTTCCAATACTATGTTGAATAGAAGTGGTGAAAGCAGACACCCTTGTATTGTTCCAGATCTTAGTAGGGAAGCTTTTAGTTTTTCCCTATTGGGTATGATGTTGGCTGTAGGTTTCTCGTATCTGGCCTTTATTATTTTGAGGTATGCTCCCTGTTCTCCCACTTTGCTGAGTGTTTTTTATTATAAATGGGTGCTGTACCTTATCAAATGCTTTTTCATTGATATGATCATGTGATTTTTGTCTTTGCTTTTGTTTATGTGATGTAATACATTTACTGATTTGTAAATATTGTACCATGTTTGCATTCCTGGGATGAATCCCACTTGATCTTGGTGTATGATCTTTTTAATATATTGCTGGATGCAGTTTGCCAATTTTTTGTTGAGGATTTTAGTGTCTATGTTCATCAAGGATATTGGCCTGTACTTTTCTTTCTTTGTTGTGTCTTTATCCAGTTTTGGAATTAGGATGATGCTGGCTTCATATAAAGAGTTTGGGAGTCTTCTTTGATTTTTTGGAATAGTCTGAGAAGGATAGCTCTTCCTTAAATGCTTTGTAGACTTCTCCTGTGAAACCATTAGGTCCAGGGCTTTTGTGTGTGGAGTTTTTTGGTTACTGCTTCAATTTTGTCAGCTATTATTGGTCTGCTCAGGCTTTCTGCTTCTTCTTCATTCAGTTTTGGAAGGTTATATTTTTCTAGAAATTTGTCCATTTCACCCAGGTTTTCAAATTTCTTGGCATATAATTGTTCATGGTAATTTCTTACAATTATTTGTATTTCTGTGTTATCAGTTGTAATCTCTCCTCTTTCATTTCTGATTTTGTTTATTTGAGTTCTCTCTCTTTTTTATTGATGAGACTGCTTAAAGGTTTGTTGATTTTGTTTATCTTTTCAAAGAACCTACTCCTGGATTTATTGATCCTTAAAATTGTTCTTTTAGTCTCTATGTCATTTAATTGTGCTCTGATCTTCATTCTTTCTTTCTTTCTTCTTGCTCAGGGCTGTCTTTGTTGTTGTTCCTCCAGTTCTCATAGATTGCTTATTTGAAATGTTTCTATATTTTTTAGGTACAGCTGTATCACTATGAACTCACTCTCAGGATTGCTTTACTGTGTTCCATAAGTTTTTGACTGTTGTGAATTCATTTTCATTTGTTTCTAGAAACTTTTTGATTTCTTACTTGATTTCATTATTAACCCATTCATTGTTTAATAGTGTGCCATTCAATCTCTATGGATTTTTTAGTGTTGTTAAGTTTTTTCCTTGATGTTTGTTTCTAGTTTCAGGCCCTTGTGATCAAAAAAACTGCTTGATATGATTTTATTTTTTTTGAATTTGTTGGGGCTTTTTTGTGTCCTATCATGTAGTCTATCTTTGAAAATGTTCCATGTGCATTTGAAAAGAATGTGTATTTTGTTTATTTGGGATAAACAAAATATACATTATATATATATATATATCAGTTAAGTTAATATGTACATATATAAGTTAATATATATATATATCAGTTTAACTGATATATATATATATCAGTTAATATGTATATATATCAGTTAAGGTTATATATATATATATATATATATATATATATATATATATATCAGTTTAGTCCATTCGGTCTAGGGCATTATTCAATGCTGCAACATCCTTGTTGATATTTTGTTTGGAAGATCTATCCATTTTTGACAGTGGGTGTTAAACCCCCCTAGTATAAGTGTGTTGCTGTCTATATCTTTCTTGAAATCCTCTGAGATTTTCTGTAATACTTGGGTGTTCCTATGTTGGGTGCATACATGTTTATAATGTTTGTGTCTTCTTCATGGACTCTTCCCTGGAGTACTATGATATGTCCTTCTGTGCCTCTTTTTATGGCCTTTGTTTTGAAGCCCGTTTTGCGTGTTGTGTGTATTGCTATTCTTGTTTTTATTTTTCCTGTCCATTTGCTTAAAATATGTTTTCCCTATCCAGTCTGTGTAGGTCTTTTATTATGAGGTGGATCTCTTGTAGGCAGCATATGTGCAGGTTATGTTTTCCTATCCATTCAGCTACCCTATGTCTTTTGATTGGAACATTTAATCCATTTACATTTAAAGCTTTTACTCATAGATATTATTCATTGATATTTTACTTCCTTCATACCTGTGTTTGTCTCTCTGTCACTGTTTTTCTTCCTTTTCTTAAAGCAGTCCCTGTAGCATCTCTTGCAGTGCTGGTTTGGTGGAGGTGTATTCTTTGAGCTTTCTTTAGTCTGGGAAAGTCCTTATTTCACTTTCCATTTTAATTGAGAACCTTGCTGGATAAAGTCATCTTGGTTGCAGGCCTTTGCTTTTCATTATTTGGGGTATTTTTTTGCCATTCTCTTCTTGCTTGGAGTGTTTCCATTGAGAAGTAAGAAGCTAATCTTATTGGGGCTCCCTTGTATGTTACTTCCTGTTTCTCCCTTGCTGCCTTTAAGATTCTCTCTTTGTCTTGGAATTTTGCCATTTTAATTATGATGTGTGTTGAAGTGGGCCTCCTTGGGTTCCTCTTGATTGGGACTCTCTGTGTTTCCTGGATTTGTGTAACTTTTTCTCTCATCAAATTAGGGAAGTTTTCCATCAGTACTTTTAAAAATAGGTGTCCTATCCCTTGCTCTCCCTTTCTCCTTTTGGTATCCTTATTATAAGGACATTACTATGTTTCATGTTTCCTGCAGTTCCCTTAATGCCTCTTCATTCTTTCTGAGTGTTTTTTCCTTTTTTTTTTTTGCTCTTTCTGGGTGTTTTTTTCTAACTTGTCCTTCAGCTCACTGATTTGAGCCTCTGCTTCATTGAGCCTGCTTTTGATTCCTTCTACTGTGTTTTTCAATTCAGAAGTTGTATTCTTCATTTCCTCTGGGCTCTTGATGGTTTCTATTTCCTTTTTCATGTTGATATAGTTTGCTGTAAGTTCCTGACAGTTTTCCTGTCATTTTTGGTAATTCTCTGTGAGCTCATTGAGGTTCCTTACAACCATTGTTTTGAACTCAATATCTGATAGTTGGCTTGCCTCTATTTCATTTAGCATTCTTTCTGAGGATTCCTCTTTTCCTTTCATTTGGGGATTGTTTCTTTGTCTTCCCATTGCTTTTGAGACTCTTCCTGTTGTTTCCTTTGGCTTCTTAAATTAATCTGCTTTGACTCCCTGTCTTTGTGGTGTGAACTTCTATGGTAAGAGACCTGTGAGTTTCAGTGGTGCAGACTCCTTCATCTCTTTAACTTGATGCTCTTGGGATTCTCTTTATGCCATCTGTGTTGGTTTTCTGGATGTACTTGGGTTTTTACTGTTGTTGGGTTGTTCTGGTGGGTCCTTCCCTCCAGCTGGTTGACTGAGAGGCACTCTGATCAGCACATCTTGTATGCTGCTGTTCACGTGTGAACAGAAGAAAACCACAAACCACAGGGAACAAACCCACATTTACAAAAATATCTGCCCCCTGCAATCCCACTATCAACAGCAAATGTACCAGTATTAATAAAGGTATAAGGATATGAAGACTATTGGAAGAAAGGAGAGAAGTAAACTATAGTATATATTCTTGTGACTTAATAGGCACAAACTCGCTGGACAGGAAATGAATGTTAAAAAGCTTATTATATGAAATGTTAAAGGGACTTATCTAAGAAAAAGAAGATAAAAATATGAATAGTGAAAGGACAGCACACTCACAGTTATTAACAACCACACCTAAAGCAAAAGCAAACTAAGAGGACAGCTAGATCGGAAGTGGAAACACAGAAATGGAGATCACATGGACAGTTAGCAACAGGGGAGTGGGAGGAGAAGAAGGGGGGAGAATGTACAGAGAATAAGTAGCATAGACGGTAAGTAGAAAATAGATGGGGAGGGCAGGAATACTATGGGAAATACACAATCTAAAGAACTTGTGACACATGGACATGAACGCAAAGGGGGGAATGGTGGGAGAGGGGTGTACAGGGTGGATGGGAGGTAAGGGGAGGGAATGGGACAACTGTAATGGCATAATCAATAAAATATATTTTTAAAAAAGCTATATAGGAAAGAAAATTTCGCTAATCCCAGAGAAGACCACAGCTGACTTCATCTCAGTAGCCTGTAGTATTTACCACTGTTTTTTCTTTCTGGATTCACCTCTGGTGATGTCAGATGTTGAATTTGTCTGATCTTAGGCAGCCTGCTCCAAGACTGCCAGGGATCTACTGTGTGTGGCTATCTCTATTAATTGTTAATCTAGTCACTCTGCACTCAGCAGTGAGGCTTAAGCCCTTTAGGGTGGGCAGAATCCCTCTTGGGGTTGGTGCTATATTTTCCTCTTCAGGCTGCTGCTGCTTGGAGGGAAGTTGTCTGCCTGAGTAGAATGGCTCATCAGCACTGTGTTCCAGGTGTCTGTTCTCTCAGCTCTCTCCCTAATGATTCTGTCCACAGTCTCTTCTCAGGCATCTCTAGCCCACTCTGCCCCTGCCTTTGCTGGAGCTCCAGGTAAGTGGCTACAAATAAAATTTTGTGCATTGGCCCTTTAAACAACTCTTTGCATCTCCAGCTGTCCTGGCAGACAGTTTTTTGCTATTGGTTTTTTGTGTACTTTTTAGGCTCTGGTGCTCCAGGCTGGGGATCCTGGCTTAGGGTTTAGACCTCCATTCTTCTCTGGGAGATCCAGCCGGCTGCTTAATTATCCCTCCAGTGCTGCCACCTGTGGGCGCCCAGCCAGCTTTCTCAAGTCTCCACTGCGCTGCTTACTAGTCAGTTGGTACTGAAGCTGATTCTTCTGTCTGTCCAAGGTTATAAGGCTTCTATCTTGCTATCATCCAGTTGTTTATTCTGGATGATTTCTCCACAATTTAGTTGTAATTCCAGATTGGTCCTGGGAGGGGGTTAGTGTGGCTTCCATTTACTCCTCCACCATCTTGCCTCTCTCTCTCTCTTTCTTTTTAATAATATAGAAACTAAGATGGAGAGATGGAGTTGCCAAAAATTGTAGTGTTTTAGCATCAAAATATGCAGGCCTTCAGATTCCCTATCTAGTTCTTTTCCACAGATTTCTTAAACATGTTTTCTGCTTTTATCAGTTCAGAAAGCAAACCTTCTCATATATTTAATATTTTCCTAATTTTTCTGGAAAAACAGAAATCTACAACTGTGGGCACTGATATTTCTAGCATACAGTTGAACTTTAAGCAAAGTGATTTTTAAAATCTTCACTAAAAATTTATGCATTCCTAGTATTATAATGCACTTGGTTAATGCTTCATTACAGATAAAAGCAGAAAGTAAGTTTTCTATGTGCCACTCTGCTGACTTGGACACCGATCTTCAACAGTCATCTGAGCATTTGAGTGGAAGTCATCACATTGAAGGGCTTGACCAAGGTTGTTGAGTTCATGTGTACAACCTAATCCAGTTAAAGCTGATGAGAAGATGTCTGTCTGTCCTGCTTTTTAAACCCAGCAAGGAAAGAAATTCTAGAGCTTCCTGAATAAGTTATTCCTGCATTCCATAACTACTACTTTAAAGAAAATTTAGGACGTTTCCAATCTGCCTTATTTCAATTTTAACCATTTCTTCTCCTTTTCTTCAGTTTATTTAAATGTACATTTGCACATATACTTAAATAACAATCTATTTTTATTTCATAGCATGCAGACTATTTCTTTTTAGACATAATAAGAAACATTTATAAAACTTAACTTTAACATATTAATCTGGACCGGAACTTTTTCCAGGCATTTCCTTCCCTGAAATGGGCTTGGACCAATAAATAATAATTCTAACATCTTCAGTAGCTATTTTGGCATCCAGTGCAGAGGAAAACAGAAACAGCATGCTTCCTTAGAATTTTACAACCTGTTTGGACTATTGCATTTTTACAATGATGATGGTGTATTTAATCACATACAATGCATTTCATTGTGCTGGAAACAAGGAAAACCACCATGAACAAGAATGACAGAGGAAATTTGGAGGGCAGTTTCTCTGTCCTCAAAATGTTCCAGGTAATGAAACAGAGGCCTTAGTAAGTGATGTGGACTGCTACAGGTCATATCACTTACTAAGTCCAGTCAGGACTGGACCCTGGGTTCCCTCTTTCAAATTCAGTGCTTCCTCTGTTAAATTATACTCACTCAACATCCACCAAGGGAAAGAAACAGAAAATATATTTATTATTTTTTGAAGGAAGAATGCTTGGCATTGCTAACAGTACACACACACTCAAAATCCACAAAAATTCCTCAAAATATCTGATTCTTATAATGAAGATGTGACACTACTACCGTACTGTGGACTTACCAGTGTTTGCATCCCCATGTGAATGGATAAATTTCACTCAGCCATCCACAATGTACATTCATTTATCTATCAGAGTTGCAGCATGGATAATGCTTTTTCTTCAGAAGACAAAGAACTTGCTAATGACAACGAAATGTATTCTTTATTTTATGTTGCCTTTGGAAAATACTATGTGTGAGCAAGTTCAGCTAAGTCAAACTTCTTTATATAAAATCAAAGTGGGGTCTGCAAGCTCAAATTAAAATTAATGTGTTTCTATCAGTATAAGATGTTGATCACTTATTGATTTGTATGTATAGGTGCAGTTTTATGTAGTGATGAGATTCCGACATTTCTCAATGCTTTGTTGAGTGTTAGTTTGGGGGCTAAGCCCTTGGCATGCGAAAATGTAAGAAAAAGTCGAATGTGGCATCTGACTTCCTACCAATGTGTAATCACTCCTCTTTCTGGGGCTTGATATTTTTTTACATAATAATGCTTCAAAACCCATTTCTAGTAACGGTGCTGGCAGATACAAGGATCCAGAAGAAAAAGTATTTGAAAATTAATGGGGAGGAAAAGAAGTGTTATGCCATTCTTGTAAATTCCTGAAGGTTTACCCTATATAAGTGAAGCTGTGAGAGAGCTAATCTCCAATTTGTATCTGAGCAATAACAATAACATGGAACAAGTACCACTTCCTGAGTGCCATGCTACCAATCTGCTAAACTGCCCAAGTGAACCACGGGCTGAAGCAGGCAGCAGGGATGAATACAGCCTTGGCCAAGGAATCAGGAGGGTGGAGGTTTCAATCAAACTCCATCGGACATTACTTCCTTTGTCTACAACCCAAGAGGACTGCCTGAGATTGCTAAGGTTCATAAGCAGTGGACTTGTGCTCTGCTTTCATCATGACTTCTGATCTTAGCCCAGTGCCTCTGCCCACACTGATAGCCTCTCTAACACATTAGTCTAACACATCAGATGTGGGCAATGTTTCTCAAGCTGGTCATTCTTCGATGTCACACAGTTACCAAAGAATTTTAAATTTGTTTTTTTTATTTTGATAATTAGCCTTTAAAGAACAGCAATGTGACCAAAATAGCCACACATGTTCTTGTGTTTCTGGTTAAGTGAATGCCAGGTGAAGACCATATGAAAGTGTGGCTACGTATGTGGACAGATGTTTCCCAGTCACTCAAACACACACAAAGAGTAGCAGAGGTGAATCATCGCCTGAATCTAAAGAACTGGCATGCTGGTGGCTGGCACCATGGTCTAGTCATTGGGAAGCTAATAAGCAGGAGTTCACTATTAGCAACTCTAGACATAAATAGGCAGTGAAAAACTTTTCCTTAAAAGGGAGGTTTTTCAACATGATATTTTTGGAATACAACATTAAATTAACCTATCATTAATTTAAGCCACTAGTGGCTACAAACAATTAAATAATTAAAAAAATGTGAAACCAGCAAACAGTGACAATGGCTAAAAGAGTTGTCCATCATGCTGACACTCAAGAAAATCAAGTTAATCACAAGTAAAGTATAAAACTGCAAACACATTGTACTGTGATTATGTTACCTAATAACTGGAATTTTGTTTCTATCAAATGCCATCATTCATCACAATGAATTGATGTTGTTATTAGAGTGTTTTGGTTTTGTAGTTGTGTCTGGATTAATGTGTATATTTGCATTGTTTTATTTATTCTATGGAAACACAAAGCATAAAAAAGGTGTAAATAATTTTTGGTAGCTATATAATAAGTAAAATTGTAATAGGAATAATTTTGAACACCAAAGGTCCATGGGAATGTTTTTCTTTCAAAAAGGAGTATATTCCTTTAAGTCTGAGAAACAGATTTCTTTTCTTTCAGCCCTGTCCTCAGGACAGGAACCCAGTGCCAGACAGGAAGATCTATTTGAAGGCAGGCTGTCTCCTGGTTCACTGATCTCACTAGTAATTTTGATTGTTCTGGAACTCTTTAGTCTCATTTTCCTTTTGGTTACTTTAAGTGGACTTATGATAAAAGGCTCTCTTTTTTTCTTAATACTGACTGAGAGAAAAACACCCAAGCCAGCCTGAACTATCTGGAAATCTCAGAACCAGCTTGTTCTTTAATGAGATGTTTCTGGTTCCCTTGGTCAGCCTGGATGCAGACAGGAAAGCTGTGGAGGGATGATCTGGAGAAATAACTGTCCCTGGGGTAGCACAATGTCCCCTTCTTAATCTAGAGCTGGAGGGGTGGGAAGGGCTGCAAAATGAGGTTACTTTAGGCAAGTCATTGAGTTCCCTGGAAGGCACCAGGCCGCCAGAGTCCAGATAGGATTACTATTTTAGTCCTAATAATCCAACATAAACAAAGAAAATCTTTCATTCAGCACAACTTCAAATATGCTACAAATTGATTATAAATCACAAATTGTAAGTCCATACAATTTGTAATACCAATTAAACATTAAACACTGCTGTCTGGAGTGATGGGTATAATGTATGAAAAATCTAGTTCCAGCCAGTCTGTGTATCTTATTAAAAGAACACTTTCAAAGGGCAAATATTTCATTTGTAACCCATGGGTTAACATTTTTCTCTAAGGATGTTCTTAAGGCCATTGCTATTAATTTCTCAGTTTTTTTAGATCTAGATGAAATATAAATAAAGATTCTGGATTATTGCTGGGTTTCTGCAAATTTTACTTCTTACCTTACACCCCATGTAGTCAAAGTATTCCTTGTTAGGTTTAAAGGTGGGATTAACTTCCCTAAATTATGCAGGCCCTGAGGGCACAGGGAAAGAAAGGAAAAACAAAAGTGCAATTTCTGGTGATTTCCTGGGATCCTGCAGTCAAATGGGATGTGGCCTCCAGGCCACAAAAATTAGGATTCTTGAATGCTGCTCTAAGAAAAACTTCCTAGAAATCACATTATGCTCAGAAAATGAGAACGGCATTTTACTGTTAATAATATGCTTATCAACTTCAATTCACATGTGAAATTCAGTTATCCCATTAATCTTATTCATTTTGTCAGGCATTAAAATACATGTTTTTATGGGGTCGAGCAGGTTTTCAAGATATTGGGACTTCCAGGAAATAGTTTTAAAACTGGTGAAGGGAACTTGCAAGAGAGTCTGTTGTCAGCATGGGCGGGCCAGGAGCAGCATGTGAAAGTCACATTAGCTTATTTCTACCCTGGGTGAACGGGTCTCTCCTGCCCAGACATCAGGGGTGAAGGCAGGCCTCTGCCTCACTGGACCTGAGATCACTGCCCATACACAGCCAGCCCCACCCTTCTGTGCAGACCTTGGTCCACTCTTCACAGGCCCTCGTTGCCAAGAAATGCTGCAGAAATTTTCAACCTGGATGCCAAAGGGCCAACCTATGTGAGTGCCTAATCTCCAAGATCCGAAGTGCTTTCCATTTGCTGCTCAGGAAATAACCACAATAGTGCCAGTTATGCAGACAGGAACTCTGGGGTCTCGTTTTCCTGGTCAGGGACACAGGTCCCATAGTTGAGGATCTGGCTGGGAATCACAGGGACCTGGCTTCAACTCTTCTTTCTGCCACTTTGAGTCCTATAGTCTTAGGCAGATCTTTTATCCTTTCCATACTTCATTTCCTCTTGTAAAATGGAGATAATATTTTGCAGTATGCTTGTGAGGATTAAAGATTATATATACACACACCACCAGGCACCAATAGGCACCATATGAATTGTTGCTGTTATTATTATAGTCCTTGACTGAAATGTTGCCTGAACATATAAATTCCACATTCTTCCCACTAATCAAAGTGCTACCACTGCTATTATTAGTGCTACTGCCTGCTCTTCATGAGCATTTACCTGTGCCAGGGACTTTACTATGCACTTTCCCTGCATAGTCTCAATTTATACTCCAATAACCCCACAAGGTACTATTTTTAGGTCCACTTTGTAATTGATAGAAATGAGGCTTAATTAGGTTTTATTGCCCAAGGTCACAGAAGAAGAAGCTGGCTCTGGGTCTTCCTGACCTGAAGTTAAGGATCTGTGGATCATGCTACACTTTTTCTGAAGGTTAAGACAAAGCTGCAGCCCCCCAAACCGAGCTGTGCTCCTCCTCCCTCAGGACAACCCTTCCTCATGCTCCTTAGACTTGCAGCCCTGGCCTAGCACAGAATCCTAAGGGTCTGAGGGCTGAGTGCTGCGACAGGGGGGTCTCAGTCCATTCTGCTCATAGAATTGTCTCTGATTCTTATCTGAGCACTATCCTCAGGATCTTAGTTTGGGATATCTGAGGCAGGAAAAGTATAGATGTTTTTTTAAAAAATGCTGCAGGCTTGGAGGCATGTGCTTGATTGAGTATCCTTGAGAGAAAGAGATCCTGGTTGCCTTGAGAGCAACTGTGGAAATTTAGGGGACTCACCGGGCCTCCCAGTTTTTCATATATGAACCTGAGTAATTAAATGCTCTCTACTGCCCCAAAGAGAATCGGTGAAAAGGGAAAAGATCACCTATGTAACTTGGAAAATCCACCTGAAAAAGCTATGCTCTGACCTTCTTGCTGTCTCCTATTTCCTATCAAATCGAGAGAAAAGACTTTGCTTGACTTCCACGACATCTAGAACCTTCACAGTCCTCCAGGTGTAGCCTGTCCCTTTCCTTTCTTTGCTGCCATGGTGACACCCTGTGTTCATTTTGGCTGGATTTTCAAACCTGTCGGAAATGCTCCCAATAACCAAATCATGTCACTTTACAATAACTTTCAAAAGGACAAGAAAACAAGAAAACTTCCCCCTCATTTCACTGTCCTAACAGCAATAAAATCTCTATACACTTTGTGTGTCTACCTGAAAGCAGGATCATCAAGTAAAGTATGTCAATGTCCAGAAAAAAGTGCCTCTGTGTTGAAGAGAACTAATCCCAGGTTCAAGTCTGTCACCGCCTCAGGTGGGAGCTCTGATGCTCCACTTTGGATGGGGCCAGGAGAGGATTTCAGAAGTGCCCCTACCTGCTGGTCTGGGTCAACTGAGGCCAGAGCATCCCATAGCAGGGTGAGCCCACAGCCTGACCTGGCCTCCCCTGCTGACCACAGTCTTTTCCAGTGTGGCTGCCCTGATCTTCCCTCTGTGTATTTGAACCAAGTCTGAAGCAGGAAGACATGTCCACTCAACAGAACATGAATGTTGCATCATTCAAACAGAACAGAGATGCCATCCCTTTCTCACTTGGGTTACCCCTGCAGTTGGGATGGGATGAACAGTGTGTCAGGGGAACACAACATTTGAACATTACATTTGATTGGTTTGTTTAGCTCCTATGTCCTGAGATTGCATCAAGAACTTTTCCTTCTGCCTGAATATTAGGGAGGGAGGCAGAACAAGGCTGACCTTGGAAATGGGGTTTTCATAAAACAAATAAACTGGATGACAGCGAATAAAAGTTACAGACCTCTTCAGAATGCCATATGTGTGCAACTTGTAAACAGTCTATAAATATTACCTTCTGGGGCCATTCGTGGGAGCTAAGGCACAGTCCTGTCCCAGCACATTTTCTGCAACATGGAGCTATCTGGTGATGACACTTTAGTCTCCAGTTGGCATAGGACTATAATTATAAAGCATGTTACTCCTGACTTCTGTCTGGGATCAGATGATCATGCTTACCCTGCAGTGTGGATACAGCAGGCAGGTGTGGCTCAGAGGTCACAGGCAGGCTGGGCAATGCTTGCAGAGGGACTGAAAAATTAGAGGGGTGTTTGTGCAGAGTCCCCTTTCCACTAGTGGGGTTTCCGCTGCCACCACCACACACACAAAATTTTAAAGAAAAAATGTTCCTTTTATAGTAGTGCCTAACTTTTCAGCCATGTTTTTTAAATGTGCGCAAACACTTGAGTCATGCTTGGACAATAAGTATAGAAAAACCATAGTGAATAATAGTAACTTTACACTTTACACACATCTCCTATTTTCAGTATCTTAATTATTAAATGTAGAATAATTAATTCTGTGCAGGATAACAAAGTCTGCCAGGTTCTGTTTCACATACAGAATAACAATAATATTAATAATAGAATGAAGTTTGATTGCCTTCCTCCCAAATAGATTTAGCACAGAGTTTATTGTGTAGAAAAAATATTCCAGGTTTCTCCGAAGTGGAAAATAATGCAACAAGGGAAGCAGCACTGAAGAAAAAGGCCAGCTAATAGCTTTATCATTACAAATCCATACAAAAACTAGACATGTTTTAGTGCCATTATCCCCTACAAGTCCAACACAAACCTCTCCAATTATGTTTTTAATCAAGAATTCCTTCTTATGCTGTTACTTCCTGCCCTCTGAGTTCCTATGATATGCAGTTTCCATCCTGGTCTCATCCTGTTTGGTCCCTTTTTGTAAAAACTAAGGAGCCTGGCCCACACAGCTTGCCAGGGCTTTTCAAAGGCCCAGAAGTCCGTAAACAGGAAAGATTTCCTGAGGCCAAGAGCCCCTCCTTGATCAAAAGATGTCTCTTGGATAAGGATTTCCCCCAAATTCTCAGTCATTAGCACTTTCCAGAGCAGAGGTTCTCTGGGAGGGCACCTTGCTAGCTATCCATGACACAAGTGCCAGGCCTCTTGCCAGAAGGCCAAGGGCTTCACAGAAAGTGCAGGAAGAATACATTGCAGCTGCTATGTTTGCTGACAGTAGGTGGAGCCTGAGAAACACAAGGCTATCCTCTGAGCAAGAGCCCAAGGTTGGAACCCCTTCCGTTGAGCTACCAGGGAGGGCACGCTAATCTGCCTCAAGTTCAGCAGAAGAAAGTGGACAGGAGAGCTTCTTGAGGTGCTCAGGCAACCTTGGGGATCCCAAAAATGGGATAGGATAATGAGTCTAAACAAGATTGCTTTTATCCTGTGGTTAGTAAGTGGCCTGAGGACACTTTAAAACTATTTTTGGGAAATGGGAGTATACTCGACGACTTTTTAGTTGGAGGCATAATTCCATGTAAAAGTTTGGGTTATGTTTGTTCTTAGAGTCAACTTTATTACATCACACTCATAGCTCATAGTTTCACAGTTGAGTACATCTTTGTCCAAGGCAACTAATCTTTCCCCTGTAATTTTATCATAACCCATCAAACTCAGTCAAAGTCTGTCCCTCAGCAGTCACAGTATTTTGCATTCCTTTCTACTTAATCACACCTGTGAACCTCAATACATAAGAGTGAAGTGAGAGAGCAATCAAGGCTACCCAGTTGTTTTTTTTTTTTTCTGAATTGGGCAAATAGATCAAAATGTACCAAAAGAAACAAACATTTTTAAAAGGCCTTCTTTCCTGTGTTGGTCTTATCTATAGATCTCACTCTTTTTTTTAATTACCTGCTTCCCCCTGCCTCCAAAAAAAGCGTGCTTTGAATATCAGCACACTTTTCTCTATAGCACTCAGCCAGCACTTATGGACTAATGTTGTTTCATTTGCTACCTCATTATCAGGATACACTCCATCTTCTGAAATAGATTAGAAACTTACAAATTCAAGGCATTCTAGTGTAATTCTTTGCCTCTCCCTTCCATACTCCATAATAGGTACTAAGAGGTCAATAACAGTTTCATGTTTAAACTCAACCTCACTTCCTTTCCTATTGATAATAAGGGACTTATTTCAGTATAACAGAAAAACAAAGTGATGAGGCCAAAACTTGTCAGTGTGAATGGATGTTCAGTCACAATGTCCTGAAGACAGAGGCTGGTGGTTAATTATGATGAAGGTGGCATGAAGAAGGCGAAGTTTTGCCCACACAAACAAAACTGAGCAATAATTTAGAAAACATCTCACTGACATTTCAGTTACAGCGTTCACCATCTCGAATTTCAGTATCTCTGTTTACAAGCCCTGCCTCCACCATTCCCTAAGGACCCTCCAGGACAATAATGACGCAACATTCATCTCTCCATGCCTAAGACCCACTGTGGTCCTGGCACATGATATATACCCTCCAATTTTTGTACCAAATAACATAAAATAGTATTGGGATGGTGATAAGAAAAACGAAATTGTGGTGTTTTCCAAATTTTGAGAATCTGTTTTTCCATGAAGGTGTATATGGGGGTTTCAACCAGATCCATAAGGGGACAAACATTTCCTGTGAAGTACTTAGCTGTTCTTGGGAAATAATCTAATGTAATTTGGTTAATACATAAACAAGGCTGGAGGGTTAGGAGATGCAGGGCAGAGGGGGGAATAGACAGGGAAAATTGGGAAAACTGTAATAGCATAATCAATAAAATATACTTTAAAAATAAAATAAAATGTAATAAATAAATAAATAAATAGATAGATAGATAGATAGATAGATAGATAAATAAATAAAACAAAGGCCAAACAGTTGAAAATAGCTGAAACACATCATAATAATTAGTTTAGGAGTTGACCTGAGACACATTTTCATTTAAATACTTTCTGTTCTTGGCCTTCATTTGGCCTATTTCACTGATTTACTTTTCTTTATTTGAATGGACCCCTACTCCCAAGAAGGACTATGTGTATCATTACTGAAAAAATTTGAAAAAGCTCAGATGAGGAGAAAGAGCATGACACCATGACAAGAGAACCTTGGTCCATTTTGTCATTGAGGTTGTTCCATATGCCATCTCTGTCCTTCTCTACAAGACCCCTCCTGGCTGGAATGTTTTCTTCTAACCAATTATTGACTCATTGGTCCCTGTGCTCGTCAGCACCCAGGAGCATCAGAACTCTGCTACATGATGACTTCCCCTCAGCAGCCACTCTAGTACCACTACCCCATTCAAACTTAGCTTTGAGGTGAGCTGTGTCTTTCCTTATGTGCTCTGGGGAATGAAATGAAAATGACTCCACCTCAACAGGTGGACACTCAATCTACCCATCTCCATTTATTTGTGGACCCAATTTAGTCTAGGTCTGAATCTTTACAGAAATGCAGGGCACTCCTCACAGATGGCATCAGACACTTGATTGAAAGCTTCTGGGAAGGGAACTTGCAGAGTAGAAATAGGTAGAAAGCCATATGTCTTGAGTCTAAGCCATGAAACCCCTAAAAGCAAAAGCATTCATACAAACAGATTGATTTGAAGTAATGTATATAATTAAATCAATTCTTTGTAACTGAATAGTGATTTTCCTTGGAACAATGTGCACTTTGACTGTGTATTCTGCCAGGCTACCAATGAGTGCTGTGACATTACAGCATCCCAATTCACAGCACGTGGGAGAGTAGTGGGAATCAGCGACTTCAGGTTACTTAATTGGTAACTTCATTCTGAAGATTCGCTGTCACATATTTAGATGGGTAACAACTAATACAATGTGTTGAATTACATCTGTACAAATACATATAATATACTAAAACCACTTTATTTTAAAGTGTGAATCTTTCAAGTTAAAAGATTAACTTTTCAAGTTAAAAGATGATACAGAACCCCTTGGTGAACTAGCAACAAAAGGGGTGTATATACCCCAAAGCACTGCCTCAATAATAGGCACCACCTGACACAGATAACAAACAGGAAAGATACATGGCTGAAGAAGAACAGTGAATAGGTGAGGAAACAGGAGAACAGAATTTGCACCATAGACCCACTCACTGGGCAAATCACTCACTGTCAAAACTCTAGTTTCTTCCTTCATTAAATTGATGGGTTAAGAATATAAATCTGAGATTGTCTTCTCAGCTAGCTGCTGAGCAGTATATGTGTGTTTGTAACATTTTACACATTTTCATTTTTTAATTAATTAATCATTACTATTATTTTTAATCCTCACCTGAGGACATTTCTCCATGGCTTTTACAGAGAGAAGGGGCAGAGAGAGAAAGAGAGAGAGAAACATCGTTGTGAGACAAAAACATTTATTGGTTGCCTTTTCATAAGCACCTCAACTGGGAATTTGACTCGCCACCTTTTGGTCTATGGGACAACGCTCCAACTGAGCCATACCAGCCGAGGCTATTCTACATATTTTTTAAAATGTGATTATGCCTAAAAGCTTCTTATGGAAACAAAACTTGGGGTCTTTAAGTGAAAAAGTATCTCTAACCAAAATTGTAACTGCAGCTGTTACACATGTGTATGCAGCAAAGTTACTGTTCATATTAATTTGTTAAGGTCAAATCCATTTCCCCCCAACTCTTTGTTACTTGCTTGAGCTGATCAGAAAACACATTTCTATTATTGGCAGAGAGCTGTGGACATCTAGCTCCCATTGTTTCTCCAGCATAAATCAAAGAGAAAGAAACAATGAGCATGAAACCACTGCTGGACTCAGAGGTGTGTTTACCAAGGCAGCTACTTTGTATTTTTGAGGTCAGAAGGCTGTGTGTGTGTGCATGTGTGTGTCCACACACACCTAAATTAGATTCCACTAGTCACTGATAGCAACTTCCTTCCTTCCCTATTTTACCATAAGAATTCTGAATTCAAAGCACCTTCGGGAGGGAGGTAGACAAGCACTAAAATAATATGATGAAACACATTTTATCCCTGTGGTTGATTTACAAGTTTTCTCGATAGCTAATTGCTAATGATCTATGACATAGTAACTTTATTTAGGAGATTACACTTGGTTTAGTCTCTTTGTGTTTTGAACCTTTTTAAAAGGTAGTTGATATCTTTTAGCTGCTCTACAAAGGGTCACCTGAGGAAAAGCAATTATGTGTTTAACATCTGGGAAAAATATTCTCTGTTGGGTAGGTTTCATGAGAACAAAGCTATTTATCAGAAGATTTTTTTCTCTTGCAGCTTCAGCTTTGTTTTCCCAGGAATTATGTAGCAATGCTGGAATTAATGAGTGACGGAGCCCCTGACTAAATCACTACTGAGTGAGGTTTATATACATGGATGTGAGTACTTTTGTGGGAGTCAGAATGAATTTCTTAAGAAAGCACACTAAGATAAGATTCAGGGCAGAGGTACAGCAGTCCAACCAGGGCAAACAGAAGCCTAACTTTAAAGACTTCTCCATACACGTGTTGAAACAACAGGTTGATTCATAGCTTCCTTGCTCAGTCCATAATTGCTTTGCAACAAAAGCAGATTTACTCCCCTCCCTAAGTATTCACAAGCCTACAAGCTCCTATTACCAAAAAGGAAACTGCACAAAGCATGGCTTCTAATTCTTGGTAACTATACATTCACAAAAGAGCAAAATTTTCAACTAAGACAAGGGTTTGCAAACTAGGGCCTGCATGCCAAATCTGTCCATCTGACTGTTATTGTACATAAAGTTTTATTGGAACACAGACATGCTCATTCCCTTATCTACTCTCTCTGGCTGCTTTCATGCTGTAATGGAAGAGTTGAGCAGGTGAGATTGAAACTGTCTTGCCAAGGAGGCCTAAAATATTTACTATCTGGTCCTTTTTAGAAGGTGAGCTAATTCATGATTTTAAATATCAATTATGTCATAAAAACATCAATTTCTTTGGAAATGTAGTTACACTTTTAAAGTAAATGTCATCAACTTTCAACCCCAAGAATTACTTTCTCAAGCATGACATCAATTTGTATCAAGAGTCTTAGCCCCGCTACCAGTGCCTTTGCGGTGTCCCTTTCCTGACCCTCTGCACTCGGTGAAACCAAGGAGAGGACACCGCCCTCATCTAGAGCAGCCAGACCTGGAGCATAACCGAGGGGAGCACGAATGTGAGAGGGAAGCTGCGTGCAGCGGCCCTCTCACCGGAGTCATTCCTGAAAGCAGTTCATTTGTGAAGGTGTGAGCTGGGAAGCATTTTCTGTGCCTTGATCACTATGCTAGGGCACATTAAGATTGGTTATGGAAAAGAATATACCATTATGAGCATCATCGCCTACGAGGTCGTAGTAATGACGATATCTTGAAAATTTAAGAATGAATGCATGGAGCTCAGGAAGAGCTTTTGGGCATACTGTATCATCCTTGTAAAACCACAAAATGTGAATCTTTGGGCTTCAGTGAAGAATATTTATACCAGACACTGTGACAAAGTGGAGTTCTTCAGTTCTGAAAATGTTAAAGTGTTTGAATCAATTAACATGGAAACAAATGACATGTAGTTAATGATGAGAAAAATCTTACAAATATGTGTTTGATAAACACAAAGACCAGTACATCTGGCTCTTTCTTGCACACCCCTTAACATTTGGTATTATTGAAAACTTAAATTATTTTTTGTTAAAAAGGGATCCATCACAACCTTTCTATCTGGAAACCTTGAATATGTGACTGTGGAAGGAGGAACTGTCCTAAGCATGGAATCAATGAAAAGACTTAACAGCCTTCTCAGTGTCCCTGAAAAGTGCCCTGAACAGGGAGGGATTATTTAAAAGGTATCTGAAAATAAGCAGCTAGCAGTCTGCCTGAAATATTCTACAGTGTTTGCTGAAAATTTTGAAGTGAAAGATGTATTTAATACCAAATCTGTTAGGCTTTTTATTAAAGAGGCAACGACTAATCAACCCAACTTGGTAGTAGAAGGATGTTGTTCAGATATGGCTGTTACTTTTAATGGACTTACTCCTAATCGAATGCATGTGATGTATGGAGTATACTGCCTTTGGGCATATTTTCAGTGATGCACTGGTTTCCTCACCTCCAAATGGTTCTGACAATGACTGAGAAGTGAAACAAGAGCATGTATGTGATCACCTTATAGGACATGTGTTGTCATTATTTGTAGTAACAACTACGTACCTAATACAGTAGTATGCTTCTTTTTTTCCTTTTCCATTTGGTGATACTAATTTAATCACACATTAAAATAATAATTTTGCAAATAAATCATGTATTTGTAAATATATTTATGTGATAAACTCTAAATTATGAACATTAAAGTCTGTGGCACATATTTTTGCTAATTGGTTAAAAATTTAACATCTTTTTGGCTTTCTAAGATATGCAAATGAATCTGTAGTTGTGAACTCCTGATTAAAGTAAAACTTTTAGCTGTGTTTTCATTACTTCTAATGTTGGTTTATGTTCTAAGCCTGTGCAAGTGGCAATGAATTTGCTTCCTGAAAATACATAACCAAGCAACAAAGGAAATGTTCCCAACCAATATAAAAATGGAAGGTGCAAGCTATCCTTGGGAGAAAAAGTGACAGTTACTTATAGAGTTTAATAATTTTCCCGGGAGCTAATCTAGTGTCATTCCTCAGCATACACCATTTCAGTGTAACTCCTGTACTTCTCTATGCAGATACTGAAGTTACAGTGATGACTATGAAGAATGTAATGTCATTTAACTGTGTTGTTTCCCAGTTAATCAAGCTCTCAGCTGTGGCTTGAATAAAACTATGTCAGTTGATATTTATATACTCTTGCTGGGCAAATTAGTTCTGTGAAAGTTTCCTTTGAAAAACTGCTTTTGATCATGTCTCAAACCTTTTGGCTAAGATCAAGTGTAGTATCTGTTCTTGTCAGTTTAACATTTGATACGTCCTCTATCTGAGGACAATATAGTAGATGGATTTTTGGAGCAGGAGCTTGCTGTGTCCATGCTGTGCATTCACATGGTATTGTAGTACCTCTGGGAATGGTGCATGGCCTTGGGGGCAAAAAACCCAAAGCTTTTGGCAATCAGGCAGTTTCACTTAGCTGAGTTAGTTGAGTTTTTCTTGTTTTTGTTTACCTGCTAAAATTCTGAAATTTTCCCCATGTTTATGGTTACACCATATCCAACTGTCTTTGGTATAGAAGGCACCTTGGATTACCATATCATTTGCCTAGTTTCAGTGGTTACCCAGAAGCTTTAACCAGTGTTGAATACAACAGCTCCTGTGCTCATAAATGTATGACATACTTGGAGCTGACTTGTCTTATAACTGGGCCTGTGTGTTCTGTATTATGTCAGATCCATAAGCACCTATAGGGTGTTTATGGATATGAGACCATGACAGGATATGAGACCAATGTCAGGGTATGAGACCATGACATTTTAGAAATCAATATTTCTTGTAACTGGGCACATGATATTAAATTGTCTCACACAGCTTTTGCAAACTAGAAAGAGAATTTCCTCAAGAGGACTTTGGGCATCAAAATGTTGATCAGAGTAGTATGTAAAAACCATTTCTTTTAATTTATCTAATTTTCCTTATTGGGGCTTTTGGTTAAAATGAAGAGTTATTCATTTTGAAAAATAATAAACCGCTTTATCAAACACCCTAATATGTGGTCTCAGATGCAATTATTATAGATCAAATCATGTTCAGTCTAAGCCCAATGATAAATAGTATCTCATTGACTGTAACACCCTGTGAGTGCTCCCGACACCACTATACTACATTTCTACTATATTTATCACCTTCGGCTATGTAAGTGTATTGAGGTGCAGTTGTAAAAACATATCAGTGAATGCTTTCCATTGTTTGATTTCCTAGTGGGCGCTAAGATAATAATTGCTTTTTAAACAAAATTGATGCTCTTGATTATATTTTAATATATAAGTATTTCTCTATAAAATGTTAGTTGTCTTAAATAACAAGTTGTCTCTTTGAATTTGTTTATACCCAGTCTTGTAGATAAAATCTAATTCTGTAAAACAGAAAATAGTATTACTGAGGTTAGGGTTACAGATTTGATCATCGTACATTCAACAGCCAAAAACTGTAACTCTAACCCCACTCTGTTACTTCTGGGGAGAATTGGGAATAATGAAAGTCTAATGGAAATTGATCATGATAGTGAATGTATTTTACACACGGCTAGTGGCTACCATATTGGACAACACAGGTGTAACACATTACAGAAGTGTGAGACCCACTGACTCAAATATGAATGATAAAAACTTGAAAAAAAAAGAGTATTAATACTGTCTTATTATTATTCAGTTCAGGAACCACACTTCTAGAAGTCTCTTCAAAAGAAATTCTCAAAGATTCATAAAGACATGTGTACAGACATTCATCTCAGAACTATTCCGAATTACTTATAATTTTAAGTTATTTGAAAACAATGTAAAAATCCTAAGCAGTGTGCATAAAAATTATTATTTTGAAAAAATAATATGATTTGTGCTGTCATGTTTTAAAAACTATTTAAGGTCCTAAATAATGCTTTAAATGTAAATTTAAGAGAAAATGGTAGGATAAAAAGTGTGTTTACAAAATCATCTCATTTTTTAACGTATGTATATATATATGTAAATGTACAGGAAAAGGCTAAAGAAGATATATAAAAATGTAGATAGTATTATCTATTAGTGGTAGGATTATGGGTTACTTATTTTCTTGTGGTTTTTCAAACATGTTTTTAAGGGGAAAATAGACATCATGGTTTCATCATACACATACAGTTCTGTACATGTCTCCATAAAAGGCCTATTGTGCAAAACAGAATATGAGATTTGCCGAACCTCAGAGGAAACTACAAAAGTGATAATAATTTTTAAAAATCTGCAAACACTGAATTTTTAAAAAGTAAAAATGTGTATATACATTTATGTATATAAATATATAATGTGTATATAGAATATACAAATTAGACTTTATTTAATGCAAAAAAATCTAAAATTGTAATTGGGCTTACATAACAATTAGATTTAAAAATTTACTTCTGGACTTCCGCCAAGATGGAGGCATAGATGGAAACACTGTGCCTTCTCCCACAACCAAGTTTGAATACAACAAAGGTTTGGAGAACAAAGACACAGCCAAAGAACAGAAAATTGAATTATATGGAAGTCGGACAACAACGACCGTTCTACATGAACAGTAAGAGGGGCGGAGCCAGCAGTGGAGCAGGGTCGGGCAGGAAAGATCCCCAGACCTAGGCGCGCAAGTAGCCCGGACCCAGTCAGGGTGTGGGGCAGACTGACCGCAGTTGCACATTCACGCACAGTGAGATGGATCACGCAGGCCCCAGGGGGCGAACCCAGTGGTGGAGGGCTGACTGAGGTGGCACACTCGCGTGCAGTGGGACTAAACGCCCAGGCCCTAGTGATGGTGGCAGCTGTGGCACCGGTGGGGGCCTCGGCGGGAGGCGGCAGACGAGACCGCCTTTGCTCCTCTTTGACCCCGCCCCCACATACAGCGTCACCACCCAGCGACTGAGTTGCCCCACTCTGGCCAACACCTAGGGCTCTGATCCTGCTACGTAACAGGCACGAACAGCCCAAAAGATGGCGCAAGAAGAACTCAAAGTCCCAGAGCCGATAACTCTAAGCGACCGAGAGATTACCAGCCTCTCAGAAGCACAGTTCAAGACACCTGTTTATCAGGATGCTCACAGAACTGGTTGGTTATAGTCACAAATTAGAGGAACATATGAAGGCTAAACTAATTGAAATGAAGGGAGATGCACAGGAAACCAATAGTGATGGAAAGGAAACTGGCACTCAAATCAATGGAGTGGACCAGAAGGAAGAACGAAACATCCAACCAGAAAGGAATGAAGAAATGAGAATTCAAAAAAATGAGGAGAGGCTTAGGAACCTCCAGGATACCTTTAAATGTTCCAACATCCAGATTATAGGGGTACCAGAGGGGGAAAGAAACAGCCATGAGTGGAAAACTTATTTGAACAAATAATAAAGGAGAACTTCCCCAGTCTGGCAAAGGAAATAGACTTCCAGGAAATCCAGGAAGCTCAGAGAGTCCCAAAGAAGGTGGACCCAAGAAGGAACACACCAAGGCACATCATCATTACATTAGCCAAGACGAAAATGAAGGAGAGAATCCTAGAAGCAGCAAGAGATAAGGGGACAGTCACCTACAAAGGAGTTCCCACCAGCCTGTCAGTGGATTTCTCCAAAGAGACCTTACAGGCAAGAAGGGGCTGGAAAGAAGTATTCCAAGCCATGAAATCCAAGACCTACAACCAAGATTGCTCTATCCAGCAAAGCTTTCATTTAGAATGGAAGGACAGATAAAGTGCTTCTCAGATAAGGTCAAGTTCAAGGAGTTCATCATCACCAAGCCCTTATTATATGAAATGCTAAAGGGACTTATCTAAGAAAAGGAAGATGAAAAATATGAACAGTGAAAGGACAGCAAACACACAGTTATTAACAACCACACCTAAAACAAAAGCAAACCAACAGGACAGCTAGATCAGGAGTGGAACCATAGAAATGAAGAACACATGGAGGGTTAGAAACAGGGGGGTGGGAGGGGGAGAAGGGGGCAGAAGGCACAGAAAATAGCATAGATGGTAGGTAGAAAATAGATAGGGGGAGGGCGAGAATAGTGGGGGAAATATAGAATCCAAAGAACTTGAGACACGTGGTTATAAACTAAGGGGGGGAGAATGGTGGGGGAGGGAGTGTGTGGGTGGAGGGGAATGAAGGGGGGGAATAGAACAACTGTAATGGTATAATCAATAAAATATATTAAAAAATAAATAAAAATAAAAAATAAAAATTTACTTCTAATAACTGCTCAAGAAAAATAAATATGTATGCCTTTTAATTTAATTAACAAAAATATTTGCTCCAAATAAACTCTTCTCTACCCTTCTACAATTAGCCTATTTTCAAAAAAGGCCACATCTGTGCATGGGTTAAAAATTGCAGATTTGCCTTGATTACTGTGGCTCAGTGGATTGAACACTGGCCTGTGAACCAAAGGGTCATTGGTGTGGTTCCCAGTCAGTGCCCAGGCTTGGGTTGTGGGACAAGTCCCTAGTAGGGAGTGCACAGGGGGCAACCACACATTGATGTTTCTCCTCTCCCTCTCTTTCTCCCACCCTTCCCCTCTGTCTAAAAATAGATAAATAAAATCTTTTTTAAAAAGTGCAGATTTGTAGCCCTTGTGGAACTACTTTTTCCTGAAGTCCATGGCAGACATTGTAGTCTAGGACACCAATCCTTCCCAAGGAGCTTTCTCAAGTGTACTACAGATCAGAGATATGCTGTGATATCAAATATATTTGCCATCCTTGAAAGGCTACAGAATAGTTTGAAAAGTTAACTCCAGTTTCCTTCCTTCCCTTAACAGTTAGTGGTTCAAACTCATTTTCATAGCATTGAACTTGATCATCTTACTTTAAAAGCTTTAGAATGTTGTATGTATATTTCAAACTCATCCCAAAATGTCTGAAATGAAACCTACTAATATTTTTTTACTATTTATGTTACTGAGACTACTTGTTTTTCAGATCTGAACATGGAGGCTGTTTAGTCATTGATGTCCCAGTCCCTATCTCCCCTCAAATCCTCTCACTGGTCAAGTTCTGTTCCTGTCTCCTTAAGAATGTCTCTTTATATTTCTTAGGCCACTAGTCATATTCAGGAAGTGCTTGGGGATCTTTTGTGGGGAGAGATGAGGATGGGGTGGTAACATTTATTTAGTAGTAAATATTTTTATTGAATCACTATTATTTTTATACCTTGGCTAGACATATGAGGTAGAAAAGACTTCTACAGCTTCTTTCCATCCTTTCTGTTTAATTTGTGTCACTTGAAGAGCCAGTAAAGTGGGTGCTAGGATAATAAACCAACTCCAAAAAGTCAGAGCTGACTGTGTTTAGTCCCCCACTGAGAGATTCCCATATATGAATCCCCTGCTGACCTGACTTCTGGCAAACACATCTCTTTCATTTTTTTATTTTGAATATTTTATTTATTTTTAGAGAGAGGGGAAGGAGAAAGAGAGGGAGAGAAAAATATTAACGTGTGGTTGCCTCCCATGCACCCCCTACTGGGGACCTGGCCCAAAACCCAGGCATGTGCCCTGACTGGAAATCAAACCCACATGACTCTGTGGTTCTCAGCCTGTGCTCAATCCACTGAAGTACATCACCCAGGGCAAACATATCCTTTTTAAAGTAACCCCAACCCATATGGGAAGCTCTGCAAGCCACATATTCCCTCTGTCCATGCCTACTGTGTTCTGAAATGACTCAAGTCCTGTGGAAGAGTGAAAGTTGGTTGAGTGGGACCTATAATAATAGGCCAAGAAGGCAATACCTAAAGTTAGAACAAGACAGTGAGTACCAGATGTGCAGAGAGATTGAGCGACCTGGGGGAACAAGAGTAGCTCAGCTGAGGTCTGAATCGTAGAGGGCCTGAAATCCCAGCAGAGGGTTGCAAACAGAGATCACCAGCAACCAGAAAGAGACTTGATGCTTAGCCAACAATTATCTCAGCCAAACTATTTTTATATGCATCTTGTCTGGATGAAGCAAGGGAGCCTACTTTGGAGCCTGCAGGTGAAGGTAATAAGGATGCACAAGCCAGAAGGGTAGAGAGAGAGCATGAAAAGGGTTCTAGATGTAGCAGATCTCTTTTGTTTACCATTGTCTTTCTAGAAGGTAAGTACCATGAGGGCAGGGAATGATGTCTACTTTGTTTACTGCTTATCACTAAATGATAATTGGCACATTGTGGGTGGTCAATAAATACTTCTTGGATGATTAAATGAACAAATGAATGAATAAATAAATGAGGTGTAGGCAACATTTGGGGTATTCAGAGAAAGAATTCTGGTATCCAAATGAATGATTTAAAAAAAAATACCTGAATTTACTCCAACTCCCAAGTTGTGAGTTCCAAATTTATTACCATGTACAGTTTTTTCTAAGTGTATGTTGTGATAAAAATTTTATAATGCACTTATGCCCACCATCAACCTCAGGGCCCATGCAATCAATATATAAATCAAACCCTAAAACAACATTGATAAGAAACATGAATAGTTTAAACCTCAAGGTCAATCCTAGGAAAGATGTAATGAAAACAACAGTGAGAGTTGACGGTTTCAGTTCTCTTTTTATCACTGTGTTTAGAAATACTAGACATTTCTCAGTCAATGCTGGGAATCAGCTAAATAACTTTAGGTACTAGTCTACCCATTAATCATTTGCTTTAACAAAAACATGGCTCAGGAGGACCAAACAAAAGAAAAGTACAATTAATATGATCATTCATGTCAAGTCCTATTTACACTTAAATACTGATGACTTAGATTTATTTTTTCAACCAAGTTTCCCACCTGTAATAGAAGCATTAATAGAGTTCTTTAATCTTTATTGGTAACACATTTATGTTTAAAGTGTTCAGAAGTTCCTAGTCAGATCTCTGAAGGAAAGGACAAGTGTTAATCACATCTTTGTCCCTGGTTAGCCCTTGGAAAGTTGCTTTATCTTTAAACATTTAGTGATTTCATTTTAAAGTGGGTCTGGTACAAACAACTTCCCAAGGATGTGTGAATTAACCAGTGGTTATAAGGAGGTTGGAAATGATGGTATGCTATGAATGCTAAGTCAAATTATGAAATCACACCTTTGCAAAAATGCTATTGTAGGAATAAATAAATCTGAACATTGTATTTACACTGTAATTTGCTTCTGAAATAGAATATTCATAATGGGCCTCAGCAGGCAACAAAAAGTACCATCTTATCTCCTGTTGATAGACCACAATTTCAGAAAATTATTTTTACAATAGCAACTGAATAAGCTCCTTAACTCCAGACTGTTTTACAAATAAATACATAGCTTATTGCATAGCTTATGCTGCCTTTGAGACATGAAAAGTGAGGTTCATTAACAAAATCACTGTTGTCATTCCTTTGTATTTTTTCCAATGTAGTTTCTATGCTTTACAACCTAATTTTAACAATTTATGTTGAAGAAAGAGATGAGGTAAAATCTAAATCCAAGTGTATGTTAAGATCCAAGTTATCAACTGCTATTAAATTGCACCTTGAACTTGGCTTGTGGCTCATCTGGTTTCAAGGACAAACAACTCATTCCTACATAAAATTCCCACTGCCTGCAAGTGTTAGGGTCAACAACAGCAGAACAATAAAGTATTTCTGAGGACCGCATTTTTAGTTCTTGTAAATCAGTAATTAGATAAAACATACCTGTCAATGGGTAAAAGTCTAGGTGAAAAAGTGGATAACTCCTTGGAATAAAAATTGCCAAAAATAGAGTCTAAAATGTCATATAATTTAAGGGTGTAAAACTGACATAAAATATGTGTCTTGTAGGAAAAAAAGAGTAGGAAAAGAGAAGAGTGCTGTGTTACAAAAGGCAGGGAGGGTATGGGCTGAAGTAACTCAGATCTAAAGAAACAAGGAAGAAAACAGGGGACTGGGTGGTTTTCTTGTCAAAGACCAGAGAAAGGCCCTAAACTCAGAGTTATTCTAACCATTCAGAAAAGCTATCTTTCAAATTTTCTCTTCTGGCAACAGCATTCTCCACACAAACAGAATCTTGTTATATTGGAGACAAAAGGATTTAAAGCACAGAACCCACACTTCTCATTTCACAGGTGAGAAAATGAAGGCCTAGAGAGATTAAACACCAGAGCCCACAGCTACTCAGAGGCTGGGTCACTGCTAGAACTAAGGTTCAGGATGAGTTCCTGGAGGCATCACATGTAAAGGCAAGCATCCTGAGGTAACTATGGTCACCACAGGCTTGACCCAAAGTGGAATAAGTTGAGGGCATGATCTGGTAGCACTTCTGCCTCTGCCCAATAAGTCTTTTACCTGCCAGAAACACAGAATTGAGCATGTAAACTATTCTGTTCTCTGGTTGCAGAGAAATGATATAGTTTTGAGAAGAAGGAATAACTGTGGGATTCTAGATCAGAGAGATAAGAGAAACATTTAGAAACATCCAAGAGAACTCGGTGTGAGTGGCACTGCGGCAAGAAAGAAATATAAAAACTCAGGGTAGCCACACAACTGCTACTTCCTTGTGTCTTCCTCTTGGGTTGGCACAGTTTTAAGACATGCTTAGGAAATGCTGCTATGGTGATGCTGCTATGGTGACTAAGGAGGAGCCCCTGAAACTCATGATTGTCCATTTCAGAAAGTGTCCCACCACAAGGACCCTGGGCTGGCTCATGAGCACCTCTCCAGGGTGGCATATTAATGTGGCTGCAATGAGACCTGCGGCCTGGTATTTATCAGTTGATATGGACTGACATGTTTACGTCCTTCTTTGGGGGCTACATCCCATGTTAACTTCTCTAATGCAGAAGTTCACTTTACCCACCTTCCCTAGCAAGCCTGCTGTGAAGTGTACAGATGCATTTATTGGGGTTGCCAACTGGAGGAGAAAAAGACTCTAAATTATTTGTGTTAAATTTATGCAAATGTGGTTTGGATGTAAGCCCAGACATGGACATATAATTCGGAAGTTTACAGAATTGTGACACAAAGTCTCAAGAGTTGTTGGGTAGGGGGGTGTCAGAAAATACTCAGCAATCAGCCCTGGCTGGTGTGGCTCAGTGGATTGAGTGCCGACCTGTGAACCAAAGGGTCACTGGTTCGATTCCAAGTCAGGGCACATGCCTGGGTTGTGGGCAGGTCCCCAGGAGGGAGTATGTGAGAGGCAACCACACACTGGCGTTTCTCTCCCTCTCTTTCCCTCTCCTTTCCCCTTTCTCTAAAAATAAATAAACATTTTTAAAAGAAAATACTCAGCAATCAGAATATATGCCTACAATGTTAATACAGTTTTTGCCTCTAACTCCAAAACAGATTATAAAAATGACTGTGAAACAGAAAGAAAATCTTTGAGTTAACTACTACCTCTAAATATTTTTTGAGATCTAGCTGAAACTACTCACATGTAGAAAGCGAGGCTTTTAAAAAGAGGTTTTTAGAAGAAAAAAATGTCAAATTGACTCTACTACCCAGGAAAATGAAGGGTTTCTCATGTAGATGAGAAGATCAAATGTAATTGTTAGAGCCTGATTATCCCAAAGAGCTTTACTAAACAGCTGACCTGATACTTCCACGCTAGATGAACACACTGGAGAAGACTTGTTAAGTGTCAGTGATCAGTTCAATTAAACAACTATTAATTAAGCACCTACTTTGGGTAAAGCACTGTGATAGGCTCTGCAAGTCATAGAAAACAATATCCATCTCTGACCTTAAGAACTTGAATTAGTTGGTGAATAGTAGCAGAATATTAATAATTTCAGCATAATACAGAACATGATAAGGAACATGAATGATGTATAAACATGATAAGGAATATGAATGATGTATAAACACAGTTCTTGGGGGTGTTAGAAGACAGAGAACAAGAGACTACATTTAACTGGTAGTTGGTTGTCAGTAATGACTCTATGAAAGAAGCATGGCTTCAGAAAGAACAAGGAAGATCTGTGGGGTTTGGAAAGGTAGACCACAGGTATTTGAAGGAAACACTCTGCGACTAGCCACGAAGGAGAAAAGCAAGAATGAGTCTGAAGGACTATAGGTGAGCATGTAGAATACACAGCGAACCCCAGAAGATGAGCCAGAGAAACAGGTGGGAGCTACACCATGGAAGGCTGAGAGGCACAGGGAGTAGCAAAGGGGACCTGGGGAACTGAAAGTTTCAAAGCAGAGACGAGAAAGGAGGGAAGGTCCTTGAGGAGGCTAAGGCACTTGCACCAAGGATAGGCTACGAAGTGTCAGAATCTGAGTGGTAGTGATAGAGATAGAACAGAAAAGATGGATGTGAGTGACATTATGAATATGTAATTTAGAGGCCTTTAAACAGACTAGATTTAAGGGACAAAAAGGAATCCAGAGATGATCCAGTTTCAAATTTGGATAAATAGGGAAGGAAGCAATCAACAATAGAAGAAAAATGCAGAAGTCATTTTAAGGGGAGGAATGCAATTTGATTTATTTTAAAATATATTTTATTGATTATGCCATTACAGTTGTCCCATTTTCCCCCCTTCATTCCCCTCCACCCTGCACACCTCCTCCCACCCACATTTCCCCCCCTTTAGTTCATGTGCATGTGTCATAGTTCTTTAGCTTCTACATTTCCCACACTACTCTTGCCCTCCCCCTGTCTATTTTCTCCCCACCATCTACGCTACTTATTCTCTGTAACTTCTCCCCGCCTCTCCTTCTCCCACTCCCCTGTTGCTAACCTTCCATGTGATCTCCATTTCTGTGGCTCTGCTCCTGTTTTAGGTGTCTGCTTAGTTTGCTTTTGTTTTAGGTGTGGTTGTTAATAACTGGGAGTTTGCTGTCCTTTCACTGTTCATACATTTATCTTCTTTTTCTTAGATAAGTCCCTTTAACATTTCACATAATAAGGGCTTGGTGATGATGAACTCCTTGAACTTGACCTTATCTAAGAAGCACTTTATCTGCCCTTCGATTCTAAATGAAAGCTTTGCTGGATAGAGCAATCTTGGGTGTAGGGCCTTGTCTTTCATGACTTGGAATACTTCTTTCCAGCCCCTTCTTGCCTGTAAGGTCTCTTTGGAGAAATATGCTGACAGTCTGATGGGAAGTCCTTTGTAGGTGACTGTCCCCTTATCTCTTGCTGCTTCTAGGATTCTCTCCTTCATTTTAACCTTGGCTAATGTAATTATGATGTGCCTTGGTGTGTTCCTCCTTGTGTCCACCTTCTTTGGGACTCCCTGAGCTTCCTGGGCTTCCTGGAAGTCTATTTCCTTTGCCAGATTGGGGAAATTCTCCTTTATTATTTGTTAAATAAGTTTTCCAATGGTTGCTTTTCCTCTTCCCCTTCTGGAACCCATATAATTCAGATGTTGGAATGTTTAAAGATGTCCTGAAGGTTCCTAAGCCTTTCCTTATTTTTTTGAATTCTGTTTCTTCCTTCTTTTCTGCTTGGTTGTTTCTTTCTTCCTTCTGGTCCACTCCATTGATTTGAGTCCCAGTTTCCTTCCCATCACTATTGGTTCCCTGTGCATTTCACTTAGTGTAGCCTTCATTTTCTTCATCTAATTTGCAACCCAAATCAACCAGTTCTGTGAGCATCCTGATCATCATTGCTTTGAACTGCGCTTCTGATAGGTTGGCTATCTCTTGGTCGCTTATAAGTATTGGCTCTGGGACTTTGATTTGTTCTTCTGTTTGAGTCATTTTTGGTCAGGTCACACCTGTTACATATGAATGGCAAAGCCTTAGGTGTTCACCAGGGCGGGGCAACCGAAGTAGCTGGGTTGTGATGCTGTATGTGTGGGCAGAGTCAGAGAGGGAACATGGCACTTGTTCTGCTCTCTCTCGGATTTCAGTCCCCTCTGCCCCGTCCCATAAGAAAATTGGACCCTTCTGGTGCTGGTTCCCGGGTGGTGGGCTTGTGTATGTTCTAGGACCCTGTGGGTCTCTCCAACAAACTCTTCTGTGAGGCTGGGAGTCTCTCCTTGCACCTTTTCAATCGGTGCTTTTGGGCTTTATTTCCTGTTGCTGGGGCCCTGGGTTGTGTGGTCTGTCTTGCTGCCCGTTTTTGCCTAGTTTATCTGCACGAGAATGTGTGACCGTGGTCAGCGAACTGCCTTTTGCGCTCTGCTCATTTCCTCCCTGCACCTGGTGTCTGCTAGACTAGCACAGCCTGTGTTTCCGGGTCCGGCATCCACCGCCTTTTCCTCCCTCAATCCCTCTCTGCTGGCCACCGACTATGCTCCTCTTACCGGTTGGGTTGAATGATTGTCGGATGTTCGTGCAGTTCAATTTTCTGTTTTGTTTTTTTTTTTTGTTTCTAAATCTTTGTTGTCCTTAATTTTTGTTGTGTGAGGAGGCACAGTGTTTCCACTTATACCTCCATCTTGGCCAGAAGTCCTGATTTTTCATTTGTGGCAATGGTATATCATCCAGGCAGTCAACATCATCCAGAGAGAATTAGAAGTTTGAGTCCAATGCTTAGTTCAAATTTAGATGAATGGCTAAGATCAAAAAAAATAAGTCAAGGATAAGATACTTGGAGTAAAGGCAAAGCCTTGCCAAATGCCTGTGTTTCAGTATCAGAGAAGAAAAAAAACTAGCCAAAAGCAGAAGTGGTCAGAGAAGTGGAGAGAATATCTAGGTGGCACAAAGTCAAAAGATGCAGAAAACAAATAAAGCTCCAATGCATAGAAAATAGCCAATTATGTTTGACTTGTACAAAAGTTGAAGAACTGAGGGCCAAGAAAAGGCCAATGAATGGTTTGGGGCATTAGAAGAGTAGTTTGAGTACAACATTGAAAGAAGCAGTTTTAGTGAACTGAAGGGGACAGCAATTATGCTGAAAAGAGGTTAGTGAGAAAGTTCTGGAGTGCAGACACCATGTTCAATACCCTTGACAGCAGTAGGAAAGAGAAAGAGAGAGAGATGAAATTGTTGCGGAGGGTAAAAATGTCCAAGGAGGATTTCTCTTACTTATGAGTGGGAAAGTCCTATGGAGTCTATTTGACCCCTTGAGCCCAACAGTGGTCCTGTAAGAAGAAAAAGCAAATGCTTCTGCAGGAGCTCCCAGCCACACATATCTGCAGACATTTCAAATGAAAACAGAGCTGAGAGTACTTTGAGAGGCTTCAGATATTACTGTATCGTGTGAGGCCATTCACATGGCGAGGTGTGAATGAGGGAATAAAGTAGTAACTTTTTCTCTGCCACTGTTCTAAGGGCCTTCCTGTGGACAAATTCTTCACTGCAGCCACTGAGAATCACCCTCACTAGTGGGAAATCTGTCACAACCAGAAAGAAGGGAAGGAGAAAGCAAGATGAAAGGACCCAGGCCAACTAGGGGCAGAGAAAAAGGGATGAGATGGAGATGGACCATCAATTTAAAAACATTGGTTTTCTTGGCTGCTTCCTCTACTAACTTACACTTCAAAATCCACGTAGTTTCCTCTTTCTTGAACACTAATATGCTGGCACTATTTGGTTAACTGATTGGGAAAGACTGTTGTCCTTGCTGTAACAACCACCACGATGTTGATTTCTGCCTTAAATAAAGTACAGCTGGTTTAGGGTCTGAATGTACTGAATATATTTATAAGCCCTCAGGCACACTTGGGAAAATAATGATTTCTAAGCCATTGATGTTATTAGCAATTTTGTAACATTAAGATAGCATCTTTCATGAGATTTTCCAGAAACTCCATCATATAGATTTTTACAAGACTGCAATTGTAACACACTTAACCAGGCAACTTATTATAAGACATTCAGAAATTCTTGTTGGCTAAATACCTGCTGAGCATTAGATACCATCTGTGTTGTGGATGTGTACAGTGTTTTTGAAATATTTATCTGTGCCTCCTCCTAAGGATGCAGGCGTTATTGTTTACTGCCTGAATGTATTTTAAGGAACAAAACCTGCGGATGCACTTCCTGTTATAGTAATTCCTAGGCTTTATTTAACATGTGTTCTTGCATTGATAAGATGCTTCCAGCTACATCATCTCATTAACACTGTGTTTTTGAGATAGGTAGAGGAAGGAAAGCTTATTTTTCCCCTTCTCTTTTTCTTCAGAAAGAGAAGGGGGGAAGATCGATTAAAGCTGTATCTAGGTCATGTTCCTCCATCAGGCCCTTATGTTGTTACATCTTCTTGAGATACACTGGTTAACATAGTCAAAACCACAGTATTAATGGTGTCATAATCAAACCATTCATAGATTGCGAATCAACCCATATGACCTGTGTCCTGTCTCACAGATGTGAGTGAATGGCAGAGGTGCAATTATAACCCACATCTGTAATTCCCACTGGAACACCTTTTTCACTGGGAGCTGCTAACACAGTCCCCTGGCAATCAGAAATCCACAGTGGCATAAATGAACTCACACACACATCACATATGATGCAGGGAGAGCTAAAGAGGGAAATGAGGATGTGTCTTAAAGGACTAAACCAATACATCCTAACAGTTACTCAGTACTGTCCCCAGCCAGGGACAAAGAAATTGGCATTGGAATAAAGGATAAGGAAAATGTAAAACTTTATCCTTGGGGGGAAAAAGGAGAGAAATTCTAGTTAGTGCTAAAAAAAAGCCCACTTTCACTTACTGGCAACAACCTTTATTGAAAAATAAAACTATGGAGCCCTGGCTGGCATAGCTCAGTGGACTGAGTGCAGGCCTGTGAACCACACGGTCGCGATTCAATTCCCAGTCAGGGCACATGCCTGGGTTGCAGGCCAGTTCCCAGCAGGGGACTCACGAGAGGAAACCATACATTGATACTTCTCTCCTTCTCTCCTTCCCTTCCCCTCTAAAGATAAATAAATAAAATCTTTTAAAAAAAGAAAAATAAAACTATGGGCTACCCCTTGTCAAGTGAAGAAGCTGCTGGACAGTTTTCCTGATATTTTGGTTTGGATAAAGCCTGGGCTGAACTCTGTCCCAAATGTACGCAGTGAAGAGGGGCAGGCCATTCCTGTGGAAGAGCCTGCTCCCACAGCTCTGTCAATATCCAGGTGATCTGTGGTCTTTGCCTCTGCTTCTGAGATTCAGTCTCCAAAATTTCAGTTCTGATGCCTCTAACCAAGTAAGTGGTGGGCACTGGGGAACCTCCGTATTCTGGCTGTCAGAAGTCCTTTCTGAAAGGTCTTTCAGACTGACCACACAGTTGTTAGTTATCTAAATTGCCCCATTCACTGTCTCTTCACCCAGTTTTGCTCTACATTCTCCAGGTTGCCAACTGTCCAGAAAAAGTCCAGCCATTGTTAATGTAATGAGAATAGTTTTTGCAACATGCATGTAACCTGGCAGCCAAGGAGAGTGGACTGGAATGCACAGGTGTGAACAATAGTGACTTCACTAAACTAGTCAATGGGAGCAGTAGACACTATTGAGTGAGCATGTCTACAGTGTGGCTGTCACATTCAAAATGACTGAGCTAGTAGAGCAACACGTCTGCATCAAATTTTGCTTTAAGTTTGAACATTTCTCTGTAGAAACTATTCAAATGATTCAGAAGGCTTATAGGGGCAATGCAATGAGTGCAGCACACAAAAAAATGTGGCACAAATGCTTCAAAGACAGTCAAGAATCTATTGAAAGTGACTCACATTCTGGAAGGCTTGCAACCAGCAGAACACCTGAGAATGTTGAATGTGTACATGCTGCGGTCAACAAAAGATCAGAGACTGAGAGTGCGAGAACTAGAAGCTGATCTGAGGATTCCAAAAACTACTGTGTCCAAGATTCTGATGCAAGATCTTGGCATGAAACGTGCCACGGCAAAATTCATTCTGCAGCTTCTGCTACTAGAGCAGAAGAAACATCGTGAAGCAGTTGCTAATAACTTGATTCAAGCCACTAACAATGAACCAGATTTCTTCAAGGTCATAACTGGAGATGAATCATGGGTCCATAGCTATGATTGGGAAATGAAGGCCAGGTTGTCCTGATGATAGTTGCCTGGTTCTCCACACCTGAAGAAGGTGCAGCAAAGTCACAGAAAATTCAAGATCATGTTAACTGTTTGTTTTGATTGGGAAGGTATTATCTACCACGTGTACACTACTACAGGCCAAACATTTAATAAGAAGTACTACCTCAATGTCCTTCATTGGTTTGACAGTTACAATGTGATAAAAATGGCTGCAGCTATGGGCAACTGGTGATTGGCAGCTTCATCATGACAACACACCTGCTCACGACAACACACCTGCTCATGCATCATGTCTCATGTAGAGTTTTTTGGCAAAACATCAAGTCACCCAGGTGATTCAGCTCCTCTACAGCCCACATTTGGTGCTCTGCAAATTTTGGCTTTTCCAAAAACTAAAATCACTTTTGAAAAGGAAGAGATTTCAGACTGTGGATGAGAATAGGGAAAATACAATGAGGAAGCTGATGACTATTGGGTGAACTGTGTGAGGTCCCCTACTTCAAAGGGGACTGAGGTATCATTGTCCTATGTACCATGTTTCTTGTATCTTTTTTTGAAGATTTTTTTGTTTATTTTTAGAGAGGGGAAGGGTGGGAGATGGAGGGAGAGAAATATCAACTTGTGGTTGTCTCTCTCCTGCTCCCTACTGGGGACCTGACCCACACAACCCAGGCATGTGCCCTGACTGGGGATTGAACCAGTGACCCTTTAGTTCACAGGCTGGAACTCAATCCACTTGAGCCACACCAGTCAGGGCCAATGTTTATTGTATCTTGTATCTTCTTCAATAAATGTCTTTATTTTTCATATTACATGGCTGGATACTTTCTGACAGACCTCACGGATCCTGCTCAGGGAAACACTTTTTATTTCCCTTTATTCTTCATTACCAGATTTCAAGTTTGATAAAACTATCAGCTATTTAATCAGCTGTTTAGTTCTATTAAACTGCTGTCTTTTATACAAAAAGTATTCTACTGAATTGAGAATTAGAAATATGTAAGATGTGGTTTCTCTGCCTTCATAGGGTTTGCCACCCATCAGGGAATCAAACCCTTATTGTTCACTTAGAAGAAAGAACCCAAACACATGGGTATTAGAACAGAGGTGCACATAGAGTCAGACTGTCAAATCAGTGAAGATTTGTTATTTTTATTGGCTCCCAATTTTTTTTAAAGATTTTTATTTATTTATTTATCTTTAGAGGGGAAGGAGAGAGGGAGAGAAACATCAATGTATGGTTGCCTTTTGTGCGTCCCCTGCTGGTAGTTAGCCTGCAAGGAACCGGCCTGCAACCCAGGCATGTACCCTGACTGGGAATCGAACCGCGATTGTCTGGTTCACAGGCCTGTGCTCAATCCACCGAGCTATGCCAGCCAGGGCTTCTTGGCTCCCAATTTTTTAAAGAGTGGATTGATCAGAAATTAAAATTTTAAATTTGTCCAAATTTGTTAATTTTTATGTCCAAATTTGTTAATGAATATATATCCACTTTCTTGAAGTAATTCCAGAATGAACAGATAAGTATGAACCAAGATAAAAGGTCAAAAAGTGGTCTAAATTGAGCTAGGTGTCACTATATCTAAAAAATATCATAATCCCAAATCAGACAAAATCAACCTGTGGTACCAAGTTGGTGGGGCTTTGTGTCCTTCATTTTATGTGATTCAAAGTGTGTTCTTTTTTCTTTAATTTGGGAATTCTGTTTAAGTTCCTGTTTAGGACTAAGATTTAGATAACACCTCACTTTTTACATGCCATTTCACTGATAGCTTACATCTTACACGATAGCTGCCCAGCTAGTAGCGCCCATTGCTTGGAAAGTTAGGCAGGAAGTTGGAATGGTGACTGTACTGACTAGCCGTTGTCACTTCTGCCTGTTCCAGAGAAATTTAAGAACTTGAATAAAGAGACATTTAGATCCTCTTTCACCCCAGGACTGGCCCGTCTCCCTGTGACATGCCAGACATCACAGAAGCAACAAGCCATCACCTCCAACCTGGCTGACTAATTATACAAGAATCTGACCAGATAAAAACAAAAATACTCTGCAGCATCTGTTTCTTCTCAAAAAACACACTTCTACTTCTCACAGGAACCCAGTGCTTGAAGAAACATTCTCTCTTTAACCCTTACTAAGTCACCAGTAGCAAATACAAGTATCAAAATGTTCCAAGTAGGGGACCTAGGCAGGGTGAAACTTTTGGACTATTTGCCTGAGTTTAATGAAGTCTGTGAGCAGTGCCTGGAAAAGAATGCAGCCTCTTTACTTCCCAGCCTGTGAGGAAGCGCCAGAAGTAGTCAGAATCTATGTGTTCCCTGAACCAACTGTATACATTGCACCCTTGTGCTGCCTGGTTATCAGCCTTCAAGTAAAGATCATATTTGTGTGTGCTTTGTGCTTTCCAACTCCATAGACCAAAGGGATCAGAATTCAGATATTTTCCCCTACGACGTCAGTTTCTAAGTTAAGGCAAATCTTAACTTCTTGACTGAGTGGAAATCACCCATTCTTTGGAAGTTTCTGGGCACAGTTTTTACCAGAGTTTACTTGAACTAAGCATTTAAAAATTAAGTCCTTATTCAGAATTAGTTGGTTCATATTTAAACTTTTGTGTGAGGTATTTGACAGAAGATGACTGCTTGAATAAAAATAAATTGATAATATTTCATAAAAAGTCTTTCATTCAAAAGGCGTATCTCAAGCCCCTTGGTCACAAAAATGAAAAGGTATTTTTGTGCAGCAGGTAAGTGTTCTGGCTCAGGTATCCAACCTTTCCTAAGCCTCAGTGCTGCTATCTGTAAGGTAGGGATGACAGGAAGAGGAAGGAAGATGATGTGCACACAGTGTTTAGCAAATGCTGTTGTGTGGCAAATAGTGAGGGCCCGACAGTTGGAAGCAGCATGATCATTCCTCTCTAAACTTCCTATTGATTATTTAAGTTAAAGAAGAAAAAATATGTTGAACCAGTAAGGTGGAAGATGTGAACACTGTAGACCAGGGCTTGATGAGGAGAAAAAACACACTTCTAAGCAATTGAGTGGACAAAAGCCAAAAGACTTTCTTTTTCCTCTCTGCTCCTCTGCAGAATTTAGTAGAGTTCTGAATGAATGCAATATACTTCCTAAACTCTTTGCGAAGACTACATGATGTCAACCATAAGCCAGCACATGTTTGACATGCTTCACAGCCAGCCTGGGAGTTACACTGACCTTCTGCCATCCCTCACTGACCTAGACACAGTTTAATCAATCAAAGACTACGAGGAAAAATCTTTTGAGGTGCTATTTTCTGCTAAGTCACTGACTCTTACAGTCAAGATTGATTACAAACACCCAATTATGAGGCATTTGGAACCTGATCAGAACACTAATCTTGTCTCTTGTTTTTGTTCAGGCTTAATAATCATCCTTCTTGAATACTACAGTGGTAATTTGGTAGCCTCCTTTACAAGTGCTGAACTGTGTTAGCATGCATTCAAGTATCACATTTTAAGCTGGAAAGAAAGGAGCTGAGAGTATGCATGCCGGCTGAAGGCATATGTCTCACTTGGATCAATTTTTAAGTGCTTACTCCTCAAAGTGAAATCTGGAAATGCCATGTACATGCTGATTCAATCTGAAAAGATTTCAATGAACCTTCTTTTTTAGCTTCTCATAAAGGTTGCTTATTTCAAATTACAGAAATGCCTAACACACAAACAATCTTGTAATATTCAAAATTCATTGTGATCAAATGTGATTGCTTATAGTAAGAAATAATAAAGAAAATTAATTTTATAAATACATGGAGTTCTTTTCAAATTAAATCAGTGCTAATTGCAGGGTGTGGTGGTGGGGGTGGGAAAGAAAGTAGATAATTTTCTGCCTGAGTAGTAAGTAAGAATGCAGCAGGTGGTAACAACACTGGCCAGCAGTTGTTTTCTGATGGGCTGATTCTTACCACTCACTAGTTTTATTATGGAACCGGGCTTGGTGGTGGTGACCTCACATTGCCCATATGGGGAAGTTACTTGAAATCAAAACCAGTGACAAAAAATAAGGAAAAATAAAGCAAAGGAAGAATTTTTCAGAATTTGCCTTGCATATAAAGGAGGATCCAGACTGAAAACATTTTGTTTATTTTATAAACCATAGTATATACAACAAATACAGAATGTTTCTAGAATAGTCACCAAAAAATATAAAATTCTTCAGTAGGACTCTGTTTTTTTTCATTGGAAAGGGAACATCACACAATTTTTAATCTAAACTCCAAAGAATTTCACTTTAGTGAAATAATACATATAAACACCTAAGACTATAGTTAAGTTTTGTCTGATTTTGAAATTTACAAAAATGTAATCATACAAGTCAGGAGAGCGGCTGCCCTTGAGGCCAAAGGTCAGTGACTGGAAGTGAACGTAGGTGCTTCTTTACCCAATGCTGGGAATCTTTACTTTGTCTTGGTTGAATAAATGGAGTCACATTGAAACCTTCATCAAACTGTACACTTACTTTGTGTATTTTTCTAGGTATAGATCATACTTTAATTAAATGGCATATACTCCTATATTACATATAGAAAATAAAAGTATTATAGGTTAAATACCCACTATTTTCCATAAAACAATGTCTTTCTTTGTTTTGGTCAGTGTGATGTGACAAGACCGGAACCAGAAAGAGGCACTTTCCTTGGATACAAAAAACCAAAAAACTCATTCATCAAGAAAATAATATTTTAACAAAAATTAAAAAGACAAAACTACTGTAAAAGTCCATGCTGAACAAAGTGAATAGTGACAAAACAGAAAATATTACTTAGGGAAACCAGAAATGGAACTTAATATTCCCCATATTGCCAATAAATGGCTAAGTGGCCATAATTAATTAAAGTTGTAGAAATAAAAAGATTCAAGAAACTAAGGGCAGATTTTTATTCAGTGAGTTTATATTACATTAAAATAAATGAAGTGAACGGTATTTCAAAGTTTGTGATTATTAGGTAATTTGAAGAGTATCATTAAAAAAAGAATTTGTATTTTAACAAAATTCCCAAACTTGAAGATCATCTGTTTAATTATAATTTTATTGTAAATAAACTTCATATGAAGTTATGGATGACATCTTCATTTGATTGCATTAAATTAGAAAAAAGACATCTATTATTGGTTACAAAAAGAAGAGGTTTAAATTCTAGACAGAAAAGTATCCATGCATGTTAGCCTTGCATCTTGAGAAAATCCTACAAAACAGCACTGACAATCAGTCAGTGCAGTTGGGAACTTGTCAGAAGACCACTGCTGGGCTTTCTTCTCCCAACACTGTCACCTTCTTAGACTCTCTTTCTGGAGCTTCACATTAATTTTATTAATGTTTGTAACCCAATGTCTGTGAAATCTTTACTGCTCCCCAGATGACGACAACTGATCTGGATGTAACCGCACACCTCTTTGTTCAGTAATATTTGTCACAAACTATTATAAATTATCATACTGATAGGCGGCACTCCTGGGAAACTGGGGAAGTTTCATAAACTCTAACTACTGTATCAATGACATTCTTATTTGTTTATTATGCAGATATAAAGTTTTATACAGTCCAGGATGCCTGCCTTACCATACTTCACAAGCATGGAGCATGCTGCTGGTGCAAAAAAAAAGAGAAATCATCATAACTTCCATTTCCCGAATACCTCTATTTTCCTTCTACTCCCAGAACACTCTCTAGCCCCATCTGTGATATGAATGTAACAATGAAACCAGGCAGTATACCTAGCTAGAAATCCTAGCACAATGTTAGTCCTATAGACAAATGCTGCACTTAACTACTCTGCTGAATGATTGATCCATACCCCTTGTTCAATAAAATAATTCAAGGGGTTATAATATTATGTATTTAATGCTTATTTGTAATGATACATAATTCAGTGGTGGTATAAACTCATATTATTGCATTTTATAACTATTAGGTATAACTTGCACTTCACTTTTCCCTAAGGAAACCCTTTGTACTCACTGTAAGAACTTGTGAGGGTAAGTCCATAGTCTGTTTAAACACTGGGTCAGTCTTGGCTTTATTCACACAAAAAGTTGTGATAAATAAATCACATAAATTAAATACATTCTATTGTATTGTTAAATTATGAAATAGTTTTTATTTAATTGTAAATAAAACAATAAAATCTAAATTAAAATATTTATTCTACCATAACTAATGTATTTAATGACTTATCCACCCCTATACCTTACAGAAAAATGATTGTTTATTTGTGTCTAAAGGATGTTTCTCAATAAACAAATGTGCCAAGGAATCAATTTCCTGAACTTTCACATGGTGAAAGCTGATGAAACAAATACTGACAGTATTATCAGAAAATGCATGGTGTACTATACACAGATCATCCCATTACTGGGCCAATATATTTAGTTTGACATATGCTTAATTTTTTATTTCCAAATGTTTTAGCCATCACCAAGTTGTTAAAAATATTACAAAATGATAACTTCTTTTGAGGGGAGCTTCTAACTTTTCAAAGGGCCGTCATACCCACTACTTCATTATCCACTACAGTAACCTTATGACATTGGCACAAGTACACATAATATGGCTGAGAAAGGTAAGGATAGTAAATATATCAAGACAAAAGTTTGTTCTTAACAGAAATAATAACTAAAAGCTCTCTGAATGTGGTTGATTATAACTAGTTTTATATAATTTCAAATACAATTTTGGAAGTAGGCCAATAGAAGTCATCAAAACAACAACAACTAACACCGGAAGCCATAAAGCTATGTTTTTGTTCATCTAACATAAACTTTTGAAGTCTGTGAATATGTTGTTCAAGAGTTTCTGCTGGTTTTCACTTTTTGTAGGAAAGTCTAACCTCCTGTAAATTTTAAAGCTGTTGATTCTTTTCACAGTTTTTTCCAAAGAAGATAAGAATTGGCCACATTTGAAGAATTTCAAGTACAACCTTCAATGACAACCAGGAATCGTGTGGACCAACGAGGAAAGTCAGTAACTGCAGTGTCTTAAGTTGGTCTTCCAATATCGGTTTTTGAATTTTCATTGATAAAACATTCAGACAACAACTCTTCAAAACATGGCACAAAGAACTTTCCATGACATAATGTTCATTGACTCCATTAAAAAGGCTAAAATATCAGACTTTCAAGGCTGGCCAGGAGATGGCACCTTCACAGAGAAAAAACCCTCTGTTACTAATTATAGATAGATATAATTAGTAACTATATAGATAAATTAAAAAATCACTTTATTCAAGCATTTAAAAAATCTCGCCATCATTATTACAGAAACAATATTCTTGGCCATGTCAGTTTCTTGAATACGTTGCTAACATCACTAAAATTATCTCTTCCTATAAAGTATAATTATCTGGTTTTTTCTCATCTTAAAAAAAAAAATGAAAACTACCTAAAATCCCACCACATCCTACCTCCCATCATGGTCTGAGAAATCATTGTTTAAGGCTTACTGTGGGCTAAACACTACTGTAAGTACTTTACATGTATTAACACACTCAACTTGCTTTCTCTTCTCACACTTCTACTCCAGTTGTGCCCTGAAGCTGGCTTGCACCAGCTCATAACAACTAACTGTACACATTTCTTTGCAAGTCTGTGAATAGTGATATCACATGGGTAGTCAGAAATTGGCCATGGAGGGAGTATTTATACTACTGAAATTGGCAAATATCACACATCAGGACTTGATTCCCTCCTCCCAAGATTCAGTTGTCAAACATTTACCAGCATTTCTTTGTTATTAACTACTGACTATTCTGAATTTGTTAAGTACTATATTACATATACATGTGGTTATGATATTCAGATCAAGAAATAGTAAATATAAGTTTATTGAGATTTAATAGCACCTTATTTGGGGGAATAATGTTATTTCTTGGGTATGTTTATTCAGTTTTTAAAAAATATCTCCTATAGCAGTTTAAATATTGCCAAAAAACAAAAATAAAGTAGAGTACAAGTCTCTAAATTGTCTAGGTGATTGATATTGTAAAACTCACTATCCAGAATATTGTAGCAGCCCCTGTAACACTCTATAAATGACAAGTTTTACACAAGATTAAGAAGTCCATTTAACGCCCTGAAGCACTTATGAATCACCGAACAGATTAAATTATAATCAGCATAATTTTATTGCACTGTAGTATATGCTGATTATTTGGAAATTGATCAACAGTGTAGGAACATATACTAATCCTCTCGGCACTAGGATGTTGAACTGACCAGATGAACTCATTATCCTGTCCATGAAAAACTAGTTCACCCCACCAACTCAACAGATCGTTGAGAACTCCCTATAAGTGGAAACGTTTTCATATTAATGTGCTCTTACCTAAAAGGTTATGTGTTTGCAGATAAAATAGTTTTAATAGTGAGTGTGCCTGCATAATAATATTTATATCTAATGAAAGTAATAACCTATCTACATTACACACAATTATATCAAATTGATCCATTTTAAAACTTGTAATACCTTCCATATGGTGGAAAACTGCATAGTAGTTTTTTCACATAAACTGAGGAAATATAATTTAGACTGTATACTGAGAATGTTTTCATAATAATAAAATCTGGCACAGTAACCTAACAATGCTTAGTAACTTAATAGAAGGAGATAGTAAGAGTAAAGCAGATGGATGAAATGCCGATTCCTATTTGTGTCCCATTGTATTCATTGTACATTAATAATTATTTTTCACATCTCCAATAAGAGACTTGTAATCATTACTCTACTATAAGAATCCCCTCATCCGACTCACCCTATATTCCTTTTATTTTCAATGACAGTTATTTTATCTTCACCCAAAGACATGCTTATTGATTTTAGAGAGAGGGGAAGGGAAGGAGAGAGAGAAGGAGAGGAACATAAATAGGAAAGAGATCAATAATGGCCTTTCATTTGAGCCTCAACCAGGCACTGAACCTGCAACATAGGCATGTGCCCTGACCAGGAATTGAACACCTGACCCCTCCCAACCGACTGAGCCACATCAGCAAGAGCTCAATGACAATTTTCTTTTGTCATGCCAATAAGATAGAGTTCTTAAATCACAAAATGTACCACAGATTTGTTGCAAAAATATCCAGTCTCACTGTCTTTCAATGCAATGTATGTTAGTAGCTTGTCATATTTAATAAAAACTCAAGTGAGAGTTGGGTTTTCTAATTCTTCCCTTTTCCGTGGGTGGTGAGGTGTGGGGAGGGAGAAACATATATACATTTCTTAAAAGAGTTCCAAAACCAAAAGTGTTAACAGAAAAAACACGAGAGAGTGCATATTTAAATACAATCTTCCTAGTTTGGAGAACTCAGAAATCACTTCATGTAATTTAATTTCCATGCCATTGACATATGATCTGTCCTAGATTGGAATTCCTCCTGGATCCATTTATATCCCAGATCGTACACACAGGCTGTACCGCCTTAGACATCTGTGACCACTAGATGGTGCTGTGGTGCCCTGTTCAAATAACGTCAGCACTTACTTGCAGTCTCGGTCTTCCAAGTCGAAATGAGGGTTGAAGTTGATCATAATTCTTTGGTATGGGTCGGGAGCCTGAATCAGCCATTCACATTTTTCACTTGGATGATAAGAATGAGGGTAACCAGGAGATGTAAGGTATCCGGGGCTTTCAATTTTTATAGTATCACCACATTTATCTGTAATGAAAGTAACACTTTAGTAGCTGTTTCCCTGACAACCAGTTAGGTGTTCTAGCTTTGCATGCCAATAATTGGCTATTAAACATTCCATAACTTCTCATGGGGAACTCTGAGAGGTTCTTGCAGGTCCTTCAGGTGACACTGATAGCACATCTCACCAAGAAATGCTCTGATCCCAGGAAGGTTGGATGAGGAGGAAAGTAAACTGAGATCTAAGAAGACTAGACCTCCATCCCCCACAAACTTCTGTCCCAGGGAAAAGGTCTTCTAGTATTAAAAACATTAAACTGCTCAATGGATGTTAACACGGTCCCCAGGGAGCTTCTTCTAGTTTCAATTACCACCCCCCCCCAAGTGTAATTACGTTAAATAGTGAGTTCTGAGTGAAAAGTGACTGAATGATGCTACTCAAACCCTATGTAGCTTTTGATGATAAGCCTGGTCTCTGTCATTGATCAGTGCGGATTGTCTTCCAAGACAAACCTTTTCTTTTGTTGTTTTATCTACCCATAAATCTAAGTGATTGTGAGTTATCTCTGCTCCTGAGATCCAAATCAACACAGAACAAAGTATATCTCATGGAGCAGGGATAATTCTATTCTACTTCTCCAAGTAAAATTGCTCAAGCTTGGAGACCGGGTCAAAATAATGGGGCAGAAAGAAAAATAAATTAGCCACACGGTATTAATTCCAATTACCCATGTACTGAAAAAATCCCCCCCCCCACTGGGATCTGGTATCACATATGGTAAGCCCCACTCTTACATCCTGGGAAAGATGAACTAACCGATTTTGAGCTTTCATTTAAAAGAAAAGCCCAAATGCTGAAGTGATTCACTAAGAGCCAAATAAACCAGTCTCTGTCTGAGCTGCTTTCTTGTTCAGCACAGATTCTCATTGTCACTTTTTGTGATGGATTTCATGCTGAAGAGCCTCAGCCTGAAACGCTGCCACATTTATTGATGCTTAATTTTGAGCAATAAAAATTCAGTGCATAAACTACTTAAGAGGGACAGGTATGAAAGTGGTGAAATACATAAGCCTATCAATCACAAATATTCAGTAATGGTATATATAGATTTTAATATTGCATCTAATAGATTCCCTGTGGGAAAAAATAGCATTTTTTGCTCTCAGCATGAATTTATAAATCTACAGAATTATATTACAGGAAAACCAGGTCAAATGGAAATGAAAGATGAAGTGCACATCAAAAATGCATAAAGCTACATGCATTACGGAAATTATTGTCCATAAATTAAAAAGAACATAATATAAAGTATATTGTTTTTCTCAATTGCTAGATGTTTCTATGTTTCTTAGACCAGGAGTGGCCTTACACTGATTTCCTCTGCCTTTTCCTCTGCTTTTAAAAGCTTAAGGTTTGTCAGGAAGAAATGATCTTGCAACTGGAGTTCAGAATCTCAGCTAATGATCATATAGGACTTTGTTGTGTGATTCTGCTCAGGCTCTTGCATTCTGTTAAATGTGTAGACAACTTGGAAAGTGACCCCATCTTGTTAAGTCTCCTCCAGCACTCTATGAACATCATGACAGACTCTGGCATCTGTTAGAGGAGTGAGATAAAACAGCACTGCTTCTAGTCACTCACCAGAGTCACTTCAGAAGACATTTAGGTGGACTCAGTACCACACCAGAGCTCTTTAATCTGTGATTTCTGAGAAAGTGACAGTGTAATAAGATAATGTGGACTCCTAGACTCCTCGGCTCTGTTCAATCTCTCTAACAGTTTATTAAGAAAAGAACAATTTCTAATGATCCTGGACCATTAGTCCTAAATAAGGTTAATGAATTAATTTAGCAGTCACAGAGACTCAGAGGAGGTGGACATGGCTTTAAGAGGTCTGCTGAGTTACAGAACCTGCGGCCCCTGTGAACACAGCAGCATGGCTTTACCTAGTCAAGTTCACCAAACAAAACTCCGGTTCTTTGCATTCCCCAGATTTCTGCTAAGAAAATAAATATGTATCCATATACATATTTCATACACACACACACACACATATGGAGAGAGAGAGAGAGAGAGAGATGGATCACAACCTAAAGTCTGAAAGCTTTTTGCATTAGGTTTCAAATCCATCCTATGAACATCTCCACTACTGATTTAATTCAGGAGTTGGGGAGGCTGAGTTGCTGTAATTTCTAAAGTCTAACCACCTGACCTACTTCAGCTGGAGGAGAATGTTACTTTATCCCCTACCAAATTATAGAAATATGCCACCAGCTCAGGTTCATTAATAAATTGAATCCACATTCAATTTTGTTTGTATGGATGTGTGTGTGTGTGTGTGTGTTGCTTCTAAGCCTAGCCTTTAGAACACTACTTAGCAGCTGTGGGTCGGGGAGAAATCTATTGCTTCGATCACAAAACCTCCAGAGAGCATATTACAGAGATTAAGTTGTATCATAAAGACAAGATTTAAATTCCTCCTGGTCTACACACCCTCCACTGTGGTGTCTTATTAAAACAATATACCACAGTAAGTAGTAAATGGGCTTTTCTTATAATTACTCTGACTGAAATCTGAGCCAGACAAAAGTAAATGTTTGATAATAACAGTAATAATTGCTGAGGACTCACTGTAAAGATAATTTCATAGCCTGTCCTTCACACTTCACAAGGTTAATGAAACATGCCTACAACCATATCACATTTTAAAATACACTATTTAGGTTGCAGGATAGTGTTTGTAACACACAGCACAGTCTTCCATTTACTTAACAGTGAATGGTTGTACAACTCAGTGGAAGCTGCAGCTAGGCTAGGGATTTTCAGTGTCTTTCACTGTATGATTCCTGTATCGAAACGGTGTAGTTTTCATTCATGCTCCAGACTGTTCAGGGACGATTCACACAGGCGGGAGAAGGAGTTCCATCAACCCACAAACCGCTATCTGTTGCAGGCAACCCCCCACCCAGAGGAAACAGTTTAGGGGGGCTGAAAGAGAACCAGGAAGTCCCCGTAAAGCCTTCACTCACTTTCAACAGCCATCCGATTTTTGAAAGGGAGTCTCCTCTAATTGCCTTTGGGAGGAAACATTTTACGGTAATTGGTGTGCTGATCTAGGAAGGTAGGCAGCGCTGCCTCCTAACACAGATGGGAACCCCCCCACCCCCCGCAACCAAACCACCAACTTCAGGAGGAAGCCGGAGGACTTGTAATTCTCCTGCCCTAAACTGGTTGATCTGATTTCTGTATTTCTCCTCCCGGATACAAGTTTCCTTCGCCCAGGAGGTGGTTGTACCGGCTTCACCCCGGCCGCCGCCAGACTCGCAGCTGGGCGGGAAGCCGAGCTCGGCCGCTTCGGGCGTGGGGAACCGGGGACCGGCGCCGCCGAGCGCGCCTCCGCCTGTCACTTACCGTTGCGAAAAGCGCTGGCCGGAGCGAGGGCCAGGGCCAGGGCCAGGGCCAGGGCGAGCTCGGCGCCGAGGGGCTGGAGCCCCCTCTCCATTCTCCCTTCGCCGGACACCCAGGCAGGTTCGGGAGAAAAAAGACGTGCGGGGAAAACGGAGCGAAGAGGGAAGGTAAACCAGCCGAAACGCTCCAACTCCGCCTAGAGCTGTAAAATCCTCGGTGCGGCTCGGAAAAAGGAAAGCAGCAAGGCAATGACTTGATCCAAGAGCAATGCTTCTCTTTTTGTGTCTCAAGTCGCCTGCATCCTGTCATTTAGCTTCGGTTTCCTCTCTCTTTTCCCACACTTGTTCTTCCAGGAGCCACTGCCCGGTCCGTGCCTTAAAAAGGGAGGGGGCAAAGGGGAGGGAGGAAAGCACACACCAAAGCCAATTTTCAGAAAGGAAAAAAAAAAATCCGGCTTGTCGTTGGACCCGCAGGAGCCGAGGAGCTGGCGCCCAGGGGAGGTCCCGGGTGTCTGCGCGGAGAGAGGAGGAAGCAGTGAGAAGAGCGAGAGGCAGAGGAGTTTAGCCAACTGCTCCCCTCCCCCACCGCGTGCTCCCCTCCTCTCGAGCAGCCCTTCCCCCTCCTCCTCCCGCCCCTCTCCCGGCACTGGCTAGCCGTCAGTGTCTGACCGGAGACAGGAGGAACAAGTTTCTCTGGGTGTGCCTTCCGACTCGCGCCGTCCGTCTTCCCGGCGGCCTTGCAGGGAGCTCCAGGGGCGGGAGGCGCTGGGTCTGCTCTCAGCGCGTGCGTATTTGGGTAGGGGGCGTCGATGTGGCTGCCTGCGACAGGGCAGGGACAGCTTACCTCGGCGTGCTCGCTCGAGACCCCCGGGTACAACAGGCAGCTCTCAAAGGATCTGTAGGATCCTGCCGCAGGGAGGGCGGAGCGCCCGGGAGGCTAGAGGCTGCTTTTCACAACTCAGAATCCCCGACCAGCGTCCGCGGGTCGAGGAGAACGGAGCCAGCTCCTGCCGCTCCCGCTGGTGCCGGCTGGAGACCTGGGTCAGGGAGCTGAAGGGCACCCTGGACGCCCCAGGCCAGGACTGCAGGGACCGGGAGAAGAGCGAAGCTGGAGAGGGAGACGCACTCTGGCGCGGGGCCGGGGTCTTCGGTGTAGCTACCACGTCAAGCCGAGTCAGACCGACGCCTCCCTGCCCCGCGTACCCCTGGCACCCTGCTGCCCAGATACTTGGTATCCTCTCTTTCGGAACAGAGGGAATGCCGGAGGGCAGGAGACTGTGCTCGGATGGGAGGGGAGGTGGCAGCCGTCGCCCGACCCCGCCCAGCCCCACATCTCGGATCCCAAGCATCTAGAGTTTTAAGTGAAGGGTCCAAAGTCCCCAGTTTCTGTTGTATCCCAGGGGAGAGGAAACAGTCGCGGCGGGGAGAGGGGTTTGGTATTGTCAGGACCCTAACGATGCCTCTTCCAGGCCGCAGGCACTGTTGCGATGGCCCTCTAGCTTCTGCCCACCTTCACTTGCCCCCGCGGCAGGGGGCAATTCTCTCTGCAGACCGGATGCCCCCCAGGTCCATCACGGAGGCTTTCCCAGAACGGCAGCAGAAGGCCTCTGAGGGTCCGAATGGCAAGGACATTTCAGGGGAGAAACTGGTTTCGGTTACCAATTAGGTCCTGGAGTTGGGTAAACACCCTGGACTCCCTTCGAATTAGTTCGTGGGAAAGGTGTAAAGGTCACTACACCCTCTGGGAATTGGCCTTTTCTGTCCACATCCGGAAGCAGAACGTTATTACTAACCTGGTGAAACGAGCTGGCAAAGAAGATTTAGGAATGTTGGCAAGGATACTCTGGTCAAAAGTTTTGGCAGAAGGACTAGGGGCGGGACAGGAAAAAGGGAGCCCCGGACGCTCGGTGAGCAAGGACTCAGCGCTCGCGGGTCCAGGCTGGGTGGGGAGACTGGAGTGCGCCGCAGTGCCCGCGGCACCCGAGCGCGCGAAGCTGGATCCGGGGCACCCGCACTCTCCCGCCCCCCCGTCTCTGGGTCAAGCTTTTCTTCCCATCTGCAGATTATAGGGAGCCCCCGCCTCCAAGCTGAAGACTCAGCCCCCTGGACTCCGCGAGCCTACCCGGCTTGAAAGCGCCTCCTTTCCTTCACCGGGGTCGTGCTTCTCTGTCCCCGGGTTCCTGGAGGCGCAGGGTGAGAAGGTGGCACTATTAAGCTAGGAGTCCAGAGGTTGGGTCGAGTGGGAGGGGCGGTGCAGAGACCCGAGCCCCGGCCCCTGAGGGCAGGCTGGAGGCGAGGCTGGGGCGCCAACCGAGCCCAGAGAAGGCCCCCGGAGAGCAAATGCGGCAGAGGGAACCCTGGGGCCTCCTCTCAAACCTCTTCAACTGGGGCGCAGCCCCACCAGTCCCAGTCTGCAGCTGCTCCAGGCGAGAGGCACCGTCGTAGTCATGGTGACTCTGCTCGACCTCAGTCCAAGGCCCTGAGAGAGAGGCGCTGATCAGAAACTGGCAGGTTGACAGAACAGGGGGAACTTGGTGGGTGCAGCGGTGGGGCGTCCGGGAGTCACAGATATCTGCCTTTTTCCGAGTAGTAACTGGGAGGCCCACTCGATCCTGGAACCGGATTTGACTCGTTTGTGTGTCTGTGGGATGAGCAAAGGGACACAGGCAGGGAGACTTGAGCTGTGTTGTTTTTAGAAAACTAGCTTCAACCTCACCCTGCTGAGTGCGAATTTCCCAGCCTGGATCTAGCCGGCTAACACAGAAAGCCACCAGACCTTGCACTCAGGCACCGACGGCTCCAACCCCAAAACCTCGATCCTCTGGCTGCCCTCCCACCTGTCCCTGGGGAGGGCTCCTCCATCGAGCAGGTCTCTGCGCAAAAAATGCTTTTCTTGTTCACCAGCAGAGAAGTTTTGCCACACTTTCTCCAACCAACTGATAAAACATACATTATGTTTTCTGGGGGAAAATATTATAGGTAAGTTCTACCTCAGATTTTTCTGATCTTGGATGATCTGAGGCCTTTCTAGAGTCTTTGTTTCCACACAGCACTGAGTAATGGAGCCCCACAGCACTGGTTGATAATTGCCCGCCAGGGGTTTGGTGTGCAGGGCAGGACCAATAAAAAAATGGCGGTCTGATCAAGGTAGCACACAGCATACAAAACAAAGTGTAGTTAATCGTGTCAACTAAGATGACTGCTAGTCAGCCACAACATTTTGATTCAAGAGGGAAACTGCCTAAATCATGCTAGACACATCTGGCAAGGAGACACAGCCAGGATATTTGCACATGTGATCATTGATCAGAACAGCCACTATCTGCAAAGCAGGACCCTCCATAGATAGGCTCCTGGGAAATTCCCCACTCACTGTCAGTCCTGCTAAGACACATATCAAAGGACTGTGAAGGGTGGAGTATGCCACTTTCAAGATATAACTGAGACAGGCTCCAGACCACTGCCGAGACAGCCAAGCTCCACACATCAGAGTGCTGCTCCATGTCACACTTATCTCCCTTTGCATCTGGCCACCTGATGCTCTGCCCTGCTGGACTGAGGACTTCATCTGCCCTGCTTCCCACCTGGCTCCAGAGATCCTTCCTTGCAAGATGCTGAAGACTCTCTACCTGCTGTGCTGTGTCTCCCAGATCTGCAGACTGAGACTCTGGGACTCAGGGTCATTATTTCCCATTGATTACTGTGTACATGCATATGTTATATTTCTTTTAGATTATTAGAGTGTGAGTAGGATATTAATATACATTGATGTTCTACTTTGAGTGAACCTGTGTTCAGTAAAAGCTGAGTATGTGTGACTCTTGTCTATTCCTCTGTGCTGGGCTGCTCAGCAGGCAGCTAGCCAAGCAGTTGCCTGGCTGACTTATAGAAAAAGCTATATCACAAACATACGCTCATGACAGTTGGTACAGACCAAATTGTCCTTGCTAACAATCTCTTTATTCTGCTGTTGGATCCCACTAACTACTGAAAAGGGTCAATTTTGGATTTCTGAAATTCTTTAGCAAGGGAGATAGACCTACCTTTACAGGAGAATAAGTGATAGAGGAACAATTTGTCAGTATTTCTGAGTTGATTTTGTTGGGGTCTCATGAACATATCATTCTTCCTGACATCACAAATTCCCAGACTAGATAGGACCCAGTTCCAATTAAAGGTAGAGTCATGTACCACACCCCAGGATGCCAGGCAGAGGCCCTGGGTGATCCACACAAGGGACCCTGCAGGAATAAGGTTCTGGGCAGGAAACTGGCCCTTCCTTAACAACAGACTGGGTGGTAGATGTTTGGTTCCTTTCATCAACTTCTCACCAATTTGTCAAAAATAAGGTGAGATTTATTGCTCCCAGAAAGTCATTTAAGCCACTAACTTCCTCAAGGGTTTCAGACTTATGCAATGTGGAGATTCAGGTTGGTATTTCAAAACAGTATGAAGTCTAGACCATTTTTTCAAAGCACCAAACCCACATATTTCAGAAAAGCAATAAAATGAAACTGAAAAAAAATTAAAAATTGGAATTTAAATTAATTTACTATTATTTGAAATAACCTTATTAAAAAATGGCACTTCTATCAAATGATTTAATCATTCATGAGGTGTCTTTTGGACCTCATTTATGGATACCTCTTTAACTTGGATTAGCAGAGGAAGAAAATAAACATAAAAACCTTCACTCTCTGATCCTTCATTTTTGGACTTTTCAAAGTTACTTTGAAAAGTTTTCAAATATTGGAGAGAAGACTCCCATCTAGATTTCTTTCTCACTTAGTCACTTGTTTTACTTTATTTTTATTGTTGACATTATTACAGGTGTCCCCATTCCTGCCCCCTCTTTACCAACCTTCATGCAGTCAGCATCCCCTTCCCTGAAGCCAACACCACACTGTTGTCTGTGTCATGCATGTATGGGTCATTCATGTATGTCCTTTGGCTAATCCCTCACCTTCTTTCATCCAGTTCCTCCCACCCCGCATCCCCTTCCCCTCTGACAGTTGTCAGTCTGTTCCATGTATCCATGCCTCTGTTTCTATTTTGTTCTTCAGTTTATTTTACTCATTATATTCCACATATAAGTGAGATTATATGGCATTTGTCTTTCTCTGACTGGTTTATTTCACTTAGCATAGTAATGTCCAGGACCATCCATGTTCTTGCAAAAGGTAAGATTTCCTACTTTTTACAGATGCATAGCATTCCATTGTATAAATGCACTGAAGCTTTTTTTTATCCTGGAAGAAAACATAGGCAGTGAAATCTCAGAAATTTCTTGTCACCATCTTTTGCCAATATGTCTCCTAGGGCAAGGGAAACAAAAGGAGGAAAAAAAGCAAATGAGGCTACATTAAACTAAAAAATCTTCTGCACAGCAAAAGAAGCCATCAATGATATTAAAAGGAGACCCACTATATGGGAGAACATATTTGCCACTAACACATATTTGTCACTGAAAAGGGGTTAACTTCTAAAATACATATAAGGCACTTATACAACTCAACACCAGGAAGACAAACAATCCAGTTAAAAAATGGGCAAAGGACCTGAACAGACACTTCTCCAAAGAGGGCATACAGAGGGCATACATATAAGAATGCTCAATGTCACTAATCATCAGAGAGATGCAAATTAAAACCACAATGAGAGATCACTTCACATCTGCCAGAATGACTATCATCAATAAATCAATAAAGAACAAGTGTTGATGAGGATGTGGAGAAAAGGCGACCCTAGTACACTATTGTTTGGAATGCAGACTGATGCTGCCACTGTAGAAAATAGTATGGAGTTTCCTCAAAAAACTGAAAGTGGAACTGCCTTTTGACCTAGTGATTCCAGTTCTGGGAATATGTTAAAAAAAAACCTGAAACACCAATTCAAAAGAATATATGCATGCATATGTTCATAGCAGCATTATTTAAAATAGCCAAGAACTGGAAACAGCCCAAGTGCCATTTAATTTTTTTTGAAAAGTAACAATGCAAAGTTCTTGCACTCCAGTATGTAAGACAAGTTGCAGAAAGACAATGGCTAAAATTTGAATCATGTTATTGGATTCAAAACATCATTTGGTACTAAGGTTAGGGTTATAGTTTGAAAACTGTATATTATTTGCCCAAAATAATAGTGTTAGATTATTATGCCTTCACTAAGTAACTTTGTAATTAAGAATTAAAATAATAATAACCGATGGAAATATTCATCAAGCCAATAAAAATATCATTCAATAAAACTTATTCAAAATTTCAAAAGGATTATTTTAAGTAGGATGACATATAAATATAATTTGAGCAATCTAATAAGGAAAAGGCTCTCTATTAAAATTTAATCATAGTTTTAAATACAGAACTAAAAATTTAAGGAATTTTTAAAAATTAATAAAAGTAGTTTTAAAATATAAAATAAAGATAAAAAACACAGTCAAGAAATATTGGATTTAATTTTATTTTGTGTTTTTATTAGAAGACTATGGCTGTACATAGAAAATGGGTTATGGATGCAAGTGAAGAAGTGTAAATTATAAAGTTAAGAATATGAAGTTAAGAATATAAAGTTAAGGATAAAGGGAAGAAGTAGAAAACCCAATTATGAAATAACTATAGCAGAATATAAATGAGAGCATGAACAGGATCATAGTGGTGGAGACTGGAAAAAGATGTATTCCTGATGTATTTAGAAGATATAATTAACTAGATGATGAGATGGATATGCCAGTGAAAGAGAGAGTGTTGTCAAGGATTGCTGTTAAGATTCTAGCTTCAGAGAGATAGGAGAAGATGGTGGAAGAGTAGGACAAAGGATTCCACTTCCCCCCACGCATGGGAGAAAAACCAGGCCTATCTGCGGAGGAACACAGCAAATAGCCAATAGTGACCCAGCATATAGGAAAATAGGAGTCCAGAAATTGTATCGGACACCGAATGACCAGACGGTGAGGAGGCGGAGGCTGTGCCAGGGCCCAGGCCAGGTCTGCCACTAGCTCTTTGGGAGCCTAGGGCTGGCAGCAAGGTCCTTGGGAGAGAGCCAGGTCATCCGCTCCCTCTCTACCAGGCTGGGCGCAGTTTGAAAAATGCCAGGAGAGATCTGTTTGCTTAAAGTGTCAGAGAGAGGAATGGGCACCCCTGGGGTCTGTGGTGGCTGGCTTGGGAGAATTGAGAGTCATCCTTGCATTCCCCCATTCCCTCATAGCACTGGGAAAGGTTCACGCCCAAGCCTGCGGGACCAAGGAAGCCTGGCTGGGAGCTCCCTGCACCCCAGTCCAGGTCTGTGACTCCTGGGGAAAGTCTGCTCTCATTGGGGCACTGGAAAAGGTGCCAGTCTGGATCTTGGGAGAGCGCTCCTGAGACCTGCTGAGTCCACCCAGAAGGGAGAAAGGCCACACAATCGCCCCTCAGACTGCTGCAGCCAGTGTGACCAGACTGTTTGGCCAGCTGGAAACCAAGAAGAGGTTTTTTGTTTGTTTGTTTCTTTTTGTTGTTGTTGTTTTTGTTTTTTTAAATAATCTTTTATTTTTTAACCTTATTATTGTTTTATCTTTCAATACTTTTACCCTCTCACTTCTTCTTTCTTCTATCATGCCTTCTTCCTTTCTTTACAAACTTATCACTTTTTCCTCCTTTCTGTTGCCTTTTTTTCTACCCACCCCCCCCACAAGTGAGACAAAAAGCTTGGAACTGTGAAAAGACCAGAGTTGGACTCAAAAAAGGGGCATCCCAACAGTAGAGACAGAGAGACACATTTCACTTTGCTACAGTAGAAAAACTACAAGTTACTACATATTTGTATTTTTTCATTATTTTTTATTATTCTTACATCTTCCATTTTAATAGTATCTTTGTATTCCTCCTTTTCCTGTATAGTCTTCTTTGCCTTGGCTGGATATATTGTATCATTTGACAGGTTTCTCCTGTCCCCTCATTCATAGTATTGCTAATTTACTGTCCTTTACTTCCCCTTGCTCCATTAGCACACTATTGAAGGTCCATTACTCCCTAATCTTGGTATCGCATAAATTCTGCCATATGATTGTTGATCTAATATAATTGTACATAATAGCTGTTACATACTATTGTAAATACTACACAACACCCCCCCCCCCAGATCTGAGCCCACTTCATTGTTCCCTGATCTATAACACTGTAGTGGTTACCTCTATTCTCTCTCAAACTACACCTATTTACCATCTTTTATTCTCACCTTACCTCAGAATCTGACCTCCCTCAATTTCACTGCTTTCCAGATCCAAATCACAAACCTTCCCTCCCCCACAAGAGCCTTATCTTCCTTCCATCCTTTCTAAAAAGTGGCTAGTTAGGTTGAAGATTATGGTTATCGCAGTACATAGCTAGGGGATCTCCTATCTTTTCTCTACTGGTGGCTACTGTAAATATCATAAAATATTCCCTTGTTTTCATAAACCATTTTGCCTTCCTCTCCAACTGATCACACACACACACACAAAGAGTAGGTGGAAGCGGTGAACACCAGGACACCCACTGGAAAAGGAAACCCAACAACCAAGGAACCACCAACAGATAACAACAGAAGAAGGTGAAGGAGAGAGTGGAAACCACACAAACCTCAATCCAAGACCTATTTGGATATACAAATAAACAGTAAAGAAACTACCCAGGGCAAACAATGGAACAAGAGCAAAAGAATCCTCAAAGCCCTGTACACACAGAAGAACTAGCTTCAACACAACCTGCCCTCACCAGCACAACAAATTAAAACAAGTAGTGGACAGAGGGACCATCACTTCACCAGCTTGTGGGAAGGACCCACAAAAGAAAGACCCCAAAACAACGAAAACACAAAGACAAACTCAGAGCCAATGTAAAGGACAGCCTAAGACCAGAGAGCTGGGGAGATCAAGGAGACTACACCACTGAATCTTACAGGTATTATACCACAGAAGTTCACACCATAAATTCAGGAAGACAAAACAAATCAATTTAAGAAGCTGAAGCTAACAAGAAGAGTCTCACAAACAATGGGAAGATAAATAAACAACCCACCAATGAAATAAAAAGAGTAAGCCTCAGAAAGAATGCTAGATAAAATAGAGTCAAGTCAGATATCAGATATTGAATTCAAAGCACTGGTTATCAGGAAGTTCAAAGAGCTCACAATAAGCTACCAGTAACTACAGGGGAATCACAATGAACTAACTGAAAACTATATCAACATGAAAAGGGAAATAGAAACTATCAGCAAGAGCCAAGAAGAAATGAAGAATACAATTTCTGAACTGAAGAACACAGTGGAAGGAATCAAAAGCAGAATTGATGAAGCAGAAGATCAGATCAGGGAATTGGAGGACAAAGTAGAAAAAACACCCAGAAAGAGCAAGAAAAGAAAAAGAGGCTCAGAAAAAATGAAGAGAGATTAAGAGAAATGCAAGACAATATGGAACGTAATAATATCCGAATAATAGGAATACCAGGAGAAGAAGAAGAGCAAGGGAAAGAAAACCTATCTGAAAAGTAATGATGGAAAACTTCCCTAATTTGATGAGAGAAAAACTCACACAAATTCAGAAAACACAGAGATTCCCAATCAAGAGGAACCCAAGGAGGCACACTCCAAAACACACCATAATTAAAATGGCAAAAGTCCAAGACAAAGAGAGAATCTTAAAGGCAGCAAGAGAGAAACAGGAAGTAACTTACAAGGGAGCCCCAATAAGATTAGCTTCTTACTTCTCAATGGAAACGCTCCAAGCAAGAAGAGAATGGTAAGAAATATGCCAAGTAATGAGAACCAGAGGCCTGCAATCAAGGCTACTTTACCCAGCAAGGCTCTCAATCAACATAGGAGGCCAAATAAAGAGCTTCCAAGACAAAAGAAGTCTAAAAGAATATGCTTCCACCAAACCAGCTCTGCAAGAGATGCTAAAAGGACTGCTCTAAGGAAAGGAAGGAAAAGAGAGAGGCAGAAAGGAACACAGGTACAAAAATGGCAATGAATAAGTATCTATCAATAATAACCTTAAGTCCTGGCTGGTGTAGCTCAGTGGATTGAGCGCGGGCCTGCGAACCACACGATCATGGTTCCATTCCCAGTAAGGGCACATGCCTGGGTTGCGGGCCAGTTCCCAGTGGGAGGCTCATGAGTGGCAACCATACATTGATGTTTCTCTCCTTCTCACCTTCCCTTCTTCTCTAAAGATAAATTTAAAAAAATAAAATCTTAAAAAAATAACTTTAAATGTAAATGGATTAAATGCTCCAATCAAAAGACATAGAATACCTGAATGGATAACAAAGCATGACCCAAACATATGCTGCCTACAAGAGACCCACCTCAGGACAAAACACCTACACAGACTGTAAGTGAAGGGCTGGAAACAAATTTTCCAAGCAAACAGACAGGAAACCCGGGGTGGCAACACTCATATCAGACAAAATAGACTTCAAAACAAGGGCCATAAAAGAGAGACCCAGAAGGTCACCTTATAATACTCAAGGGTAGAATCCACCAAGAACACATAAACATGTAAATATATATGCACCAAACGTAGGAGCACACAAATATATAAAGAAAATCTTAGAGGACTTCAAGAAAGATATTGACAGCAACAGAATTATAGTAGGGGATTTTAACACCCTACTGTCAAGAATGGACAGATCTTCCAAACAAAATATCAATGAAGGTATTGTGGTATTGGACAATGCCCTAGATGAAATGGACTTAACTGATATATATAGAGTCCTTCGTTCTAAAGAAGCTAAATACACATTCTTTTCAAATGCATATGGAACATTTTCAAAGATAGACCACATGATAGGACACAAAACAAGCCTCAACAAATTTAAGAAAATTGAAATCATCCCAAGCGTTTTCTCTGACCACAAGGGACTGAAACTGAAAACCAACCCCAAGGGAAAAAACCCCAAACACTCAAAATCATGGAGACTTACTAGCATGCTATTAAACAATAAATGGGTGAAGAATGAAATTAGGGAAGAAATCAAATAGCTTCTGGAAACAAATGAAAATGAACTCAGGACAACCCAAAACTTATGGGACACAGCAAAGGCAGTCCTGAGAGGAAAGTTCATAGCAATACAGGCCTACCTAAAAAAGATAGAAACATTTTAAACAAACAACCTAACTCTATGCCTACAAGAACTCAGGGAACAACAATGAAACAGCCCAGAACAAGTAGAAGGAAGGAAATAACCAAGATGAGAGCAGAATTAAATGACATAGAGACTAAAAGTACAATTCTAAGGATCAATGAATCCAGGAGCTGGTTCTATGAAAAGATAAACAAAATTGACAAGCTTTCAAGCAGGCTCATCAAGAAAAGTAGAGAGAGGACCCAAATAAACACAATCAGAAATGAAACAAGAGATATTACAACTGACCCCACAGAAATACAAAGGAGTGTAAGAAATTACTTTGAAGAACTGTATGACAAGAAATTTGAAAACCTAGATGAAATGGACAAATTTCTAGAAAAATATAATTTTCCAAAACTCAATGAAGAAGAAACAGAAAGCCTGAACAGACCAATAACAGCAAATGAAACGGAAGCAAAGATAAAAAATCTCCCAAGGAGGGAGATACAGATGATCTGTATCTCCAAGGAGGACATACAGAAGATCCAGAGACAAATGAAAAGATGCTCAGTATCACTAGCTATCAGAGAGATGCAACTTAAAACCACAATGAGATACCACTTTACACCGGTCAGAATGGCCATCATAAACAAAGCAAGAAACAACAAGTGTTGGAGAGGTTGTGGAGAAAAGGAGACCCTAATCTATTGTTGGTGGGATTGCAGACTGGTACAACCACTATGGAAAACAGTATGGAATTTTCCAGAAAAGTAAAAATGGACCTGCCTTTCAACCGAGCAATTCCACTGCTAGGATCATATCCTAAGAATCCCAAAACACCAATCCAAAAGAACCTCTGTACCCCAATGTTAATAGCAGCACAAATTACAATAGGCAAGAGCTGGAAGCAACTTAGGTGCCTGTCAGTAAACAAATGGATCAAAAAATTATACTACATATACACAATGGAATTATATGCAGCAGAAAGAAGGAATGAACTCCTACCCTTTGCAACAGCATGGATGAAAATGGAAAACGTTATGCTGAGTGAAATAAGCCAGGCATTGAAAGACAAATACAATATGCTCTAACCTTTAACAAGAAGCTAAACAACAACAACAAAAAAAGCAAGCAAAATATAACCAAAGACACTGAAATAGAGAACAGGGGGGCAGTGACCAGATGGGAGAGAGGAGGGGATTTCAGGGGAAAAAGAGGAAGGATTTACAGGAACTAGTACGAAGGACACATGGACAACAACTAAGGGGGGTGGAAATGGGAGAGAGGTGGGGACCACTGTGGGGGTGGGCTGGGATGGGAGTAAAAGACAGAAAACTTTACTTGAACAACAATTAAATTAAAAAAAATTAACATAAAAAGGATTTTAGCTTCAATAACTGGATGGGTAGTGTGACAGCCTTTGTGAAATAAAGGAAGACTAGTGTAGAAAGAAAACTATGAATGTGATCTGATCTAGATTTAGTTTTTTCTTTTTGAGACAATCAAATGAGTTAGGAATACAGAGAGGTGGTTTGGATGTGCAGTTTTGTAATAATATTGTAATTATAATAATATTATAATTGAGGTGAAGGAATGGATGAAATTGCTGAGAATTTGGAAAATTGTTGGAAATTGGAAAAGGAGGCCAAGAGAGATACTGAGGAACATTCAAAGGCTGGATTGTTAGCATAAGACAACAAAAGACCTTGAGAATGAGTAGCTGGAGAAATAGGAGAAAAGTAAGGAGAGCCTGTTGTCATAAATGTCATATAAAAGGAAGATTTCTAAAATGAGGTGCTAGACAAAGAAATTAAATACCATTGAGCAACGATTTTCAACTGGTGTGCCACAGAATTTTTTAAACATGCAATACTTTACTATGTAGTCAGGGGAACTAACCTCTTTTCCCCTACCAGAGTGTCTAACCTGCAGCGCGCAGGCTGCATGTAGCTCAGGATGGCTAAGAATACCTTCCAACACAAAATTGTAAATTTATGTTACTTAAAACATAATGAAATTTCTTTTGTGTACATGTCACAATGTATTTAATGTGTGGCCCAAGACAACTCTTCTTCCAGTGTGATCCAGAGACACCAAAAAGTTGGACATGCTTGTTACTCTCAAATTGAAAAATGACAACAGCCAACACAATAGCTGTCTGGTATCAGTGGGTCAAAATTATACCTGTTTTTTGTCAGACTAGCAAAACATATCATACATTTTTGGTGTGTCACAGAAATTTAGTAATTAGTTTATGTGTGCCATGAAATGAAACAGGCTGAAAATTGCTGCCATTGAGAGTACTATTTGGATGAGGACTAAAATATAATTGTACATAGTGGCATGACTGTTACTGAGAGGCGATTTTAACAAGAGCCATCTCAATGGAATAAGGGAAAGACAGGGCTAGAGGCAAGAATGAAGTGGGCTAGGAAATGAATGGAAGTTAGGGAAATAGGGACAATGATCAAAGATAATCCTCTAGACTTCTGTCAAGATGGAGGCGTAGGTGGAAACACTGTGACTTCTCCCACAACCAAGTTTGAATACAACAAAGATTTAGTAAACAAAGAAGCAGCCAAAGCAGAGAAAATTGAACTATACGCAAGTCCGACAACAACAAACCATTCAAATGGGATGGTAGGAGGGGCAGAGCCAGCAGCGGAGTGGGGTCGGGCAGGAAGGATCCCCTGACAGGGGCTCACAGGCAGCCGGGGTTGCATCCTGGACCCAGTGAGGGCGCAGGGCAGGCTGACCGCGGTCGCACATTCTCGTGCAGCTAAACCAGCAGAGGAGTGAGCAGTGAGATGGACCGCACAGGCCCCTGTGGTGGGAGGCAGCAGAGGGGACCGCCATTGCTTTCCTTTGACCCTGCCCCAACATAGAGTGTCACAACCCAGCGACTGAGTTGCCCCGCCCTGGTGAACACCTAGGGCTCCACTCCTCATATGTAACATGCACAAACAGTCCAAAATATGGCTCAAGCAAAACTCAAAGCCCCAGAGCCAACAACTCTTAAGTGAAAAAGAAATAGCGAACCTCTCAGATGCACAGTTCAAAATACTGGTGATCAGGATGCTCAGAGAACTGGTTGATCATAGTCACAAATTAGAGGAACATATGAAGGCTAAACTAATTGAAATGAAGGGAAATGCACAGGAAACCAAAAGTGATGGAAAGGAAACTGGGACTCAAATCAAGGGAGTGGACCAAGAAGGAAGAACAAAATATCCAACCAGAAAAGAATGAAGAAACAAGGATTTAAAAAAATGAAGAGAGGCTTAGGAACCTCCAGGACATCTTTAAACGTTCCAACATCCGAATTATATGGGTACCAGAAGGGGAAGAGAAAGAGTGCCAAGTGGAAAACTTATTTGAACAAATAATAAAGGAGAACTTCCCCAATCTAGCAAAGGAAATAGACTTCCGGGAAATCCAGGAAGCTCAGAGAGTCCCAAAGAAGTTGGACCCAAGAAGGAACACACCGAGGCACATCATCATTACATTAGCCAAGATTAAAATGAAGGAGAGAATTCTAGAAGCAGCAAGTGATAAGGGGACAGTCACCTACAAAGGAGTGCCCATCAGACTGTCAGCTGACTTCTCAAAAGAGACTTTACAGGCAAGAAGGGGCTGGAAAGAAGTATTCCAAGTCATGGAATCCAAAGACCTACATCCAAGATTGCTCTATCCAGCAAAACTTTCATTTAGAATGGAAGGGCAGATAAAGTGCTTCTCAGATAAGATCAAATTCAAGGAGTTCGTCATCACCAAGCCCTTATTATATGAAATGTTAAAGGAACTTATCTAAGAAAAAGAAGATAAAAAATATGAACAGTGAAAGGGCAGGAAACTCACAGTTATTAAGAACCACACCTAAAACAAAAGCAAACCAAGAGGACAGCTAGATCAGGAGCAGAACCATAGAAATGAAGATCACATGGAGGGTTGGCAACTGGGGAGTGGGAGGAGTAGAAGGGGGAGAAGGTACAGAAAATAGCATAGACAATAGGTAGAAAATAGATAGGGGGGAGGGCAAGAATAGTAGGGGAAATATAGAATCTAAAGAACTTGAGACACATGGTCATAAACTAAAGGGGGGAATGGTGGGGGAGGGGTGTGCAGGGTAGGGGGTAATGAAGAGGGGAATAGAACAACAACTATAATGGTATAATCAATAAAATATATTTAAAAATAAAATTAAAATTAAAAAAACAAAAAAAAAGATAATCCTCTAAAACTTTCTACTGAAGTAGAGGAGACAGACAATAGCTGTGGAAGAAAGAGATGTGGAGAGAGGTCAATTTCTTTTTTCATTTTTGTTTATTTTTCAGATGGGGTATTTTTGAACGTTCTTAACCACTGATGGTTAGACTTTAATAATACATTGGAGATGTTGAAAGTAAAGCACAGAAAAGATAATCAGAGCATAAACTGCCTGAGAAGGAAGGAGTGGATATAATTGAGAGCCTAAAAGGACAGATTTACCCTAGATTGCTATAACTGTGTAAAAAAAGAGGAGTTGATGGGTGTAACTCCAAATAGGTTTGTCATTCTGGTAGGAGGCAATTTTCCCCTAATCTCTTTTATTTTACCCTGTGTCATAGGATAAGAGGAGAGGGAGAGGTACTGAAAGTCTAGGCAGAGGAGTGAAATTGGAGTGAAGACCAAGATGACCACAGAAGCTGCAGTCATTGCTGCTGTTGTCTTAATAATTCTGTAGGTTGGAAATTTGGGCTAGAATCACATTTTTTTCTTTTCACCTTTTAAATCTTCACTTGAGGATATGCGATTGACTTTAGAGAGAGAGGAAGGGAGAGTGAGAGAGAAACATCATTGTGAGAGAAACGTAGGTGGGTTGCCTCCCATAAACACCCTGGCTGGATATCAAACCCATAACTTGACCTGGCATGGAACCTGCAAATTTTGGTATATGGTATCACACTCCAACCAACTGAACCACCTGGCCGGGGTTAGAAATACATTTTCCTAGGAAAATTGGCTAGTCTTTCATGAGACTCACAAAAATCTGCTCAACTCCTACTGACATAGTGATGGAATATTAATGATATTATTTTAGTTTTAGCAACTCAAAGTAGGTGCTCAATAAATGCTTTAAAAAGGGGGAATTTCTCTAACTATTTTTTACAACAAGTTTATGATTGTGTCTGTTCATGTACAAGAAAGTATCACTCCAAATGACTCTTTGCAATAATGTCTTCCCCCTAACTGTTTTCTTCATTTTCCCAGAGATGGCCAAAGAATTTTAAATTGTTATTTACACCTGCACTAGACATCCACAGACTGGCTTATGAGGATAATTTATGTGAGACATACCAACATGTTTCTTTAGTTTTGTAAAGTCAACCAACCACAATTTATGTGCACTTTTCACAGATATTTATGTGAATTTTTTAGCTTGCTTTTAGTTGTTATACAATTTCCTGTCTCAGTAGTTCAGTCCAATATATTGGGTGGGCTATTATCAGTGGGCATTATTTTCAACACAGCCTTCTTTTTTAAATTTATTATGTTAAGCCAGCAGATTGTCAAAGTGCCTTGCCTCCTAGGTAGAAGGCAATAAATTAATTAATACTCATTTGTGGATTTTCAGCTATAAAATTCACTGCCTAGATGGACAAGCCCAATGTCACACAAAAGCCTGCGTGACATGAGAAAATCATGGCCAACAGGCTGGCCTTGTTGGAACTTTTGTATTTAAAAAAGTCTTCAGCCTATTAGTATCACAGGTTACCTTTTACAGGCACATTTGTCTCCTGCTCAAATGCTACAAACACCCCAGCAGACATGTAAATAGCAATGTAGACAGAGAAGAGGACTATTTGGTCAGAGACACTCCTGCACTTTCCCTTCTTGAGTTTTTTTAAAAATGTTTTGTTTATTTACTTTTATAGAGAGGGGAAGGGAAGGAGAAAGAGTGGAAGAGAAACATCAGTGTGTGGTGGCCTCTCATGTGTCCCCTACTGGGGACCTGGCCTGCAACCCAGGTATGTGCCCTGACTGGAAATTGAACCGGCAACCCTATGCTTCTCAGGCCGGTGCTCAATCCACTGAGCTACACCAGCCAGGGCCCTTCTTGAGGTTTTTTTTCAGTGTTAGTTTTGTAGAAACTGAAAATAATAGAAATATAGAAATTCAGACAGCAAAATGTATAGTGACAGGTGATAAAAAACAAAAATCGGGGTTTACATTTTGAAATGCTAAGCAAAAAAGGAAGCGCACATTGGGACTTTATAATTATTATTTGCATTGGGAGTCAAAGTAGACCTGGCTACTTCCAGCCTCTAAAAGCATTGCTTCACCCTCTTCTGCCACAGGTAGAAAAACCAACACACATTAAGAGTTCATATTTGGCAAGGTCATACAGCAATTATGTGATGGAATAAAATATAGGAAATAGATGTCTTGGATTTATGTTTGTATCTTAAAGAAGTAAATCTTTACAGTGAAAGAAGGTTGACTAGTATAATCAGTTTATTCTTTTGAAAATTCACAATAGCTTGTGTTTTATGAGGTCAAATGTTTCTTAAATTCATACTGTGCTGTTGCCTCTAACTTGGTACTCAAAGGCAAGTTTCCCCACTGTTGTTTTTTTTCTGCATTTTGAAACCTGTTTGTTACTTCACAGACTTTGGAATTATGTTGAGGCATGGACTGAATATTGTCAAACATACTCAAATTTAACTCATACTTAAAGTTACTCAAATTTAATGTTGTCTGCAGAGCAAACTACCATCTCATCGATTTTTAAGATTTTTGGACCTTGGTTTGAATTGTCTGCCTTGGGTTTTTAAAGTTGTCTGTCTTAGACAGATCAATTCTGATATCTATGTAGTTGGTATCAGTCCTAATCATGTCAGTTGAGTATCTTTTATTAAGCAGATAGAAGATAATGTAACTGTCCTGTTATACATAAGAAAAATCATCTCATAAAGTCCATGATACTCAAATGAGTGGTAATCAGAGCTGTCAGATGCATATCAAGAAACACAGTTTTACAAGTGAACCTTAATTAGCTTAAACAAAAAAGTGATTTACCAGTCATGATAGGGATAAGGAGCAGGTTTGGCCTCAGGCCCAGCTGAGGCCAAAGGTGTGTTTTCATCTGAGCTGGCTTCTCCAAGCACTTATTCTCAAGCAAGTACTCTCCAGGCAATGTCAAAGGTAATGGCTGCTCAATGCCTAAGTGATTCCTCCTTCTAGGATGTGATCATACAGAAAGATTCAAACATAGGATGCTTTCCTCCTCAGACTAGTTAATTATCTTTAATAAAATCCTGATTGGCTCTACTTGGATTATTTGCCTGTTCAGTTGTCAAGGGAGGTAGGTTATTCCTATTAGCCAGCCTGGGTCTCTTGCCCACCCTGTGGGCAATGGGGGCACACAATGGACAGAAGGAAAATAAGCAATTTCCAAGAGAAAAGTAGGACTTCTGTATTCTATGAAGAAAGTGGAAAGAATGCCTGGTCATCGGAAGCCATAGGTGTCCACTATTTAGCAGATGGCTCTCTTTGATACTGTTTTCAAGTGAGAGTAACGCAACTTGCAATTGTTTGTTTGTTTTTACAACCATAGAGGGGTTGTGCTTGTCTTATTTATCCTAATAGCCACCTGTGGCAGACAGCATGAATCCATAGTTTTTATTTCAGAGTCTGAGACTAGTACTTCATTAAGAATTTGCTGTCAGTTAAACTATAAAACAGGTGAAGGAGTTCATTTTTAACTCCATTTCCTTTTCAGGGAATTTCCTGCATTGTACTCTCTTCTCTGTGCCCTTTCAACAAAGACCTTTAAAGTCATATATCACTGTATGTAACAGCACTATACTTAAATCCTAAAAGGTGAGATTTCAGGGCCATCTTATCCAAATGCGGGAGGTTTTAGAGGCAAGGACCCTTCGAGGACTTCCTGATAAGAATACTGCATAAGGAATCTATGCATAACAGTGTTAGAATATATCACTGGGTTTAGAAATTTTAAGCTGCCTTTAAAAGGGGAATGAAGACATATTTAATCAGGGAGAGTGCCAGGAAGACATGGCCTAAGGGGTCATTTGTAAAATAATGCATTCTTTTCAACAATGCAAAGTGTTTGAGGTGACATGATTGGTGGACTTCAGGTGTAAACAGCATTGCATCATAAAAGGAACTTGGAACAGTATGTTTTTGTGCAAATCTTGTATGGTATGTTTTTCTGAGGTATGTTAAGCTTCATGGTACATAAGAATTACTTCACCATATTGAGATATTTTTAAACAGGCCCACATACATCTGATCTCTAATGCCAGTTTATTTGTCTGTTTATTTTTACAAAATATTACCCTTTTAAAAAAATTAAAGGACATTCTTAAGTGGAGATGGGAACAATATCAGGAAGAGTGTCACCTCTGAAACTATATAACAAAAAGCAAAACTGGGTTTCTGAGCACTGTGCTGTAAGTTCAGTCCCAGCTCTATCACAAGTCTGTGATTCTGAGTACATCGCTCCATCTTGTGGAGCTGCCAGTGTTTTTATCTATTAAAAAAAAAAAAGACAGGCCTTGAATCAAGTCATCTTTTAGGGCCTTATCAGTTGCACACTTGAATGACTCAAATGTTCTGTAGCAGTTATAAAAAGAAAACATTAGCGTTGGTATGTCATCATCCAATATTATTTGAGACCTTGAGTGTATGCAGTGCTGTGCCAGGGTATCACATGCCTCACGCTGACTGACTCCTTTGCACTTCTGATATTTGATACCTTCTCAGTGTATTTTCTGTATGAATTCTTTGTGTTCCTAACATGGGCCAAGAAGGTCTGAAGTGGACATATAGAACACTAATGGCTATCAGAGCAATGCCAGGGATTGACCAAAGCCACGAGAGAAAGCCAAGAAAAGAAACCACAGAACTCATAGGAAAACATCTTTTACCAAATCTCTTCTCTGACTGATTTCTCTTGTGTATAGAGGCAGTAGTCCTATTTAGCTGGGAACATAAGTTCTTACTTCATAAAGGATTTTTGTGAGTTAACTAAATTATAAATTTAGGGAAAAGATTTATTGAGAAAATACATATTAAAGCATGGCTGCTCTTCTTTATCATTCTCTGATTGTGTGCTATTGAGCTGCTGGGAATGGTCTGCCTCTCAAGACATTCTTGTCAGTGGGAGCAGAATGTGCACCCATCTGGGCTACTGCTCCTCCTTCCCCATTTCCAACCAGGAGAGCAGTAATGCAGCATCACTTGTGCTAGGTCAAGGCGAAGACAAATTAGAATAATTTTGATTGTGGGTCTACTTTTATGTTGTCTCTAGCTTCAATGCCAGGGTATATTATATTTGGGAGTATTTTTCAGACCAGTCTAGTGTTTAAAGGCAGAGTTGTTCATGAGGTTGGGTGCTCTACCCACTGAGTATCATGCTTTTGACAGAGAAGCTTTCTGTAGCAATTTCTGGTTCTTTTTAGAGATATTTGACTCATACTGATTCAGCGGTGGCTGAATGCAGCAAATATTCTCAGTATTATGGAGTCTGGGAAGCAGGTTTTGTTGTTAACATGAAAATATTTCTCAGTGTTGTGCTGGCCCAAAGCAGGAGGGGGTCATAGGAGTGTCTTCATCCACCTAACAAAGCATAACTTTGCTGCGGTTTTGACAACCATATTACTAGTGAAAATTGTCCTTGCAAAACAATATAAATAAAATAAAGTTTTATAAAGGCTTCTAAAACATTCTACCTTTTCCCCTGAGTCTATCCTGATTTTAAAACCCCTTTCTTGTTCCTCCTGAATTTTCCCATCTCATACTCCCTGGGAGTTTTTCTATAAAATACCTGTATAAAATGGGTAATGAGGAAATCATTTCCTTAATTGAAGGTCATATCTACAAAGATCAAGGTAGGTGCACACTGGCTGATGGAAAAGTCTCCCATAGCGATATCCTGCTGCCCTAAAAGAGAAGCTTCATTGTAATGTGTCAGTGCCACGCTGGCCCTGGTTGGTGCCCAGCACATTGTCTTTCTTAATCTCACAAGCATGTAATTTCCATTACTGATGATGCCCCACATTTGAAGGAGAAAATGGCCCCCACAGGCTTCCATAATTAAGCACAAACACTATTAAGGCATTAAGTCAAACCTTCCAAATTCTCTTGGTGTTGAGCTCATGCATGCTACCCAAAGGTGACCTATTATTACTTCAGTTCTGACTAGCTTAGTACCCTGACCTTGTTATTTTGCAGTTTATTCTAGTGTCTTTATTTTAAAACAACAAAGAGAGTAATGTTTTTGTTTATTTCTTGGCTTTATTTTCTTTTTGGTTATTTTTAACATCTAATGTTGACATGCTTTTTAAGCCAAAGCATAGAGAACACTCTATGAATACCAAAGACACTATGCTTTCAATAACTTGATTTCCTGGACCACTAGGGGATTCTGGGATCTGTTAAAATTGCAATGGAAGCATTTTATAGGGGTTCCCATGACAGCTTTATTAGCTACTTGTTTCACCTAAAAAGCCTTAATTTGCTTCCATATTTTTTCTGCCAATTTACTGTTTCTTTCTATATCTACAACTATTAAGTGTATGTTCACAATATCTTAGTCCCTCTTGTTTTTTTGGTGGAATATTTTCAATTGTGTAATTTCAGATCCTGCTGTGTATTTTGGATGATGATAAGTATTATATGTGGTCCCTAGGCTAGGAATGACTTATATACCCAGTATCTGTTTCAAAATTAGTTGGTTAGAATTCTACATGGTTCCCTTAGAAACATTGTCATAAAAGATATGCCACAGGCCAGTCTACCAAGACATTTTAAGCTCACACAATAGCTTTACTTTAATTATTGATGACCCTGCGCTGTGAGGCCCCTAATGACCCTAGACCTGGTTATTTTTAAGAGGGGCAAGAATGTTAACTCAACAGGGTATAAGTGGGGAAGGCTCACAAAAATCAGGATTTGGCAGCTGGGTTCCTCTCCTGAAATTGAAAGGGGAAATTTTTTAAAGCAGTGGCTTGGTTATAGTCCCAACACTGCTTGTATTTCTGGAAGGAAGAGCCCTAACAACTGAGAATATCAATTTGAAAAAGAAGGCCAGAGAGAATGAGTTATCATCAGTGGAGCTAGAGATGGCTTTATGGTCTAGAGGGGGGCAATAGGTAAGCAGAAATTGATTCTTATTTGTGAAAGGATTATTTGGAAGTTTAGACTTTAGTCAATGTGGGTACAATTATAACTTTAAAAGTAACTTATTGCACTGACTTGAGGCAACTTTTCAAAGGCTGTGATTACTTTTCTCTAAATCCAAATACATCTAGATCTCTTTTCTCAAATCATGTCTTGATGTTTTGCTGTTGGATGAAAATGGTCATGTACAATGTACTCTCTTGAAATTCTCAATAGTAGAGTTGGAGGATTATTACCATTATCCTTTACTCTTCCTTTCATGACACAGTAATATCTTTTCCCACTTTTACTTAGCCTTAAAAAGTAAAATAATGGGGACTTCCAGCCAAGATGGAGGCATAGGTGAAAATACTGTACCTCCTCACACAACAAAATTTAAGAAAAACAAAGATTTAGAAACAAAAACACAACCGGAACAGACAGAAAATTGAACTGTACCAAAGTCCGACAACAATGAACCATTCATCCAGACCTGAAAGAGGGGTGGAGTCAGTGGCAAGCGGAGAGGGGTCTGGGCAGGAAGAGGTGGTGGGTAGCAGAATTGGGTACTAGGAGGAAATGAGGGGCTCAAGGCAGTTGGCTGACTGAGGACACACATTTGCACACAGATAAACCAGGCAAAAAAAAGGGGCAGTGAGACAAACTGCACAACCCAGGGCCCCAGTGATGGGAAATAAATCCTAAAAGCACCAATTGGAAGACTTTCAGGGTTGAGGTGCTGGGAGAGGCTCTGAGCCTCACAGGAAAGTTCACTGGAGAAACTACAAGGACCTTGAATGTACACAAGCTCACCCACCCAGGAACCAACACCAGAAGGGCAATATTGGCTTGTGGGAAGCAGCAGAGGGGACTGAAATCCAAGAGAGAATGGAACAAGCACCATCGCTCCCTCTCTGACCCTGCCCCCACATACAGCCTCACAAACCAGCAAGGTGGGTTGCCACACCCTGGTGAACACCTAAGGCCCCATTCCTTGTATGTAACAGGAATGACCACACCAAACATTATGGCTCAGATAGAACAGGAGATCAAAGCCCCAGAGACAATACTTCTAAGCAACCAAGAAATAGCCAACCTGTTGGATGCACAGTTCAAAATACTGATGATCAGAATGCTGGCAGAACTGGTTGATTTTGGCTGCAAATAAGATGAAAAATGAAGGCTACACTAAGTGAAATGAAGGAAAATGCACAGGAAACCAGTAGTGATGAAAAGAAAACTGGGACTCACATCAATGGAGTGGACCAGAAGAAAGAAAGAAACAACCAAACAGAAAAGAATGAAGAAACAAAAATGAGGAGAGGCTTAGGAACCTCCAGGACATCTTTAAACGTTCCAACATCCGAATTATAGGGGTACCAGAAGGGGAAGAAGAAGAGCAACAAGTGGAAAACTCACTTGAACAAATAACAAAGGAGAACTTCCCCAATCTAGCAAAAGCAATAGACTTCCAGGAAGTCCAAGAAGCTCAGAAAGTCCCAAATAAGTTGGGCCCAAAGAGGAATACACCAAGGCACATCATAATTACACTAGCCAAAATTAAATTGAAGGAGAGAATTCTAGAAGCAGCAAGATATAAGGGGACAGTCACCTACAAAGGAGTTCACATCAGACTGTCATCTGATTTCTCAAAAGAGACCTTACAGGCAAGAAGGGGCTGGAAAGAACTATTCCAAGTCATGAAATGCAAGGACCTTCATCCAAGATTGCTCTATCCAGCGAAGCTTTCATTTAGAATGGAAGGGCAGATAAAGTGCTTCTCAGATAAGGCCAAGTTCAAGGAGTTCATTAGCACCAAGTCCTTATTATATGAAATGTTAAAGAGACTTATCTAAGAAAAAGGAGTTAAAAATATGAACAGTGAAAGGACAGCAAACTCCCAGTTATTAACAACCACACCTAAAACAAAAGCAAACTAAGTGGATGGCTAGATCAGGAGTGGAGACACAGAAATGGAGATCACAAGGAGGGTTAGAATCAGAGGAGTGGGAGGAGGAGAAGGGGGAGAAGGTACAGAGAATAAGTAGCATAGACAGTGGGGAGAAAATAGGGGGAGGGCAAGTGTGGGAAATGTAGAAGCTAAAAAACTTATGACACATGGACATGAACTAAAGGGTAGGAATGTAGGAAGAGGGGGGGTGTACAGGGTGGAGAGGAATGAAATGGGGAAAATGGAATGACTGTAATGGTATAATCAATAAAATATACTTTAAAAAAGTAAAATAATGTATCCAAGTATAAAGTCAATTATAAAGTGACACCAGCAGCTTTTGTTCAAAAACATTATATTGTGCTATTTATTACACCAATTGCTATTTTTTTTGGTAAAAATGGTCATTTCAAAATCATTTCAATAATCTAGAGGGATACTTAAGAAATATTACTCCCATCCTGCTATATGTTTTTCAGATGTGTTCTTTTTTGCTGACAGTGTTTTGTAAAATTTTTATGATCACTCCTCTTGTCTTGAATATTGTAGTCGATTCAGACAGTTTGCTGCGATGTCTGACATACCTTTTAGGCCATCAGAAAGGCTACATCCTTTCCCCAACATCAGTTGTTATTTCATATATCGAGGCTGGAGTTTAGAAGACCTGAGAACTCCTTTTTATGGTTCTATTCTTTAATAACCCATGAAATCAGAAACCCTGACATAGCACTCTCCAACGGTGCCACAAAAGGATGTTGGCGCTTTTTCTAGTCTATTTTTGTCCCTTACCAAATCATAGCCCCAGAAGGGAGCTTTAGAAGTCATCAATCTGTTTCGTTGCGTTCATTCTCAACAAAGGCTAGTCATAGGAAAGTATTTCAAAATTAAACTAGAAATATTTGTGCTTATATAGAAAATATGGAGATGAACTGAAAATTATGATCTCCCCAAGAATCTTACATTTCTCTCTCCTTCTTTTGGAGGAGAGAGATACGTATGTGTGCATTAAACAGTCTTCAGAGACTCCTGAATTTGGAGTAGATCTAACTTCTTGACCATTCAGAGATGCCCTCTTGACACTCCTGCCATTTGATCCTGTCAGTTCATCATTGGGAAATTCCAACTGCTAATAATTTTTATCCACTTCTAAATTCTAAGAGCTTTAGTATGTGATAATTATGTCTATAGAGGTTAAGTGACTATTCTAAAAAAATGGCCTGGTTGTAAATTTTGGCTTTACAAATAAATTAACAGTGTGGCCTTGGGAAAATCACTTAGTGCTTTTGCCTTTTGATTTCACATTTACAAAACAAGGAAAAATAAACTCTACCTTCTAGCACTGGTAGAGGTACATGTTAATTTTAAGAATAGTGTCTGACATAGGTAGGGTAAGAACCCATCATATGAAATGGTGTTTGTATAACATTCACTTAAGTATTTGGCTATATCTTCAAGGTCCCATTCCCCTTCCTTCTGCCTGCTTTTTTCCAGGTGATCCATTTGTGTGATTAATAATGTAACTATTCAATTGCTGATCATAGAATACAAATTCATAACTGACTGAGTTCTCCTTGATGGTTATTAATATCATCCTTACTCCAAATATAAATAGAAAAGGGTAGGTAAATTACTTTCTAAATACTCTACTAATGTTGCATATCAATTTTGCAAAAGTGTTTTAGCAAAAACTGGTGAACAAAACAAAATCTTTTTCCTCAAAGATCTTAAGTCGAGTAAGAATGGCAGGCACAGAGACCACTTTCTTACTTATTCATTCTTCAGTGTAAAGGGCCAACAGTGGATCACCAAACATTTGAGAAAAGCATGCAGCATGAAAGTGAAACAGCAGAAAAGGAATCCAACCCCTAATGAAGGAGAAATAATTTAGGTAGAAAAAAAACACTTGAACACTATGACTAGTACTATACCCAGAGAGATTTAAGAAGATGTTACACCCCTAGATGGGGCAAGGGACATGAGAAGAGAACATGAAATGAGTATCAAGAGATCACTGAAGACAAATAACAGGGACCTTAAATTTATTTTACCAAAAGCATTTTTAAAAGCTTAACTTTATTTTGGATTTTAGCTTCTAATTTTGTGAAACACTTGACTTGGTTCATGACCAAGTTACCACCATTTCAATTCATGTGTATGTTCTCTCCCAAACTAGGTTCATTGGTGAAATTCTAGTACTAGTGCGTTAATTTCTTTGGAAGATACCCAGTTTCATTTATTGCTAGAATATTGTGTGCGTGTGTGTGTGTGAGAGAGAGAGAGAGAGAGACAGACAGACAGAGACAGAGAGAATACCTAATATTATGCTTTTGTGTTGTTCTCTTCTGCTTTAGAGACTTATTTTTTTCTAGCTACATATATACTATAGCACACAGGAATATATGATTTTAGAGATTGAGAGTCTTAAAAATGATCTCATTTTGTAGATCAGAAAACCATGGCCCAGAGATGTTTCCAACCGGTTCAGGTCTATTCATCTCTGGTCTGATAAATACTAAGTAAAAACTATGGAAGGTTCAGAAAGGCAGAATGGACTTTAGTAGAAAAGGGACTGAGCTGAACCCTCGGGGATGTGTAGGAATGACATAGCAGGGTTTCTATTCATTTCTAAGTATAAGGTAAAGGAAATTAGGACAAATATAGAAAAACAATTAGAAGCATGAGTGTGTAAGATTTGTTTGTTGACAGTGAGTAGACAAGAGAGAAGATTCTGTTAATAGAGTAATAGAACATAAGATTGTAGCTTGCATATGAAGGATTGCTAATGACAAAGAAAAGGACTTTATACTTTATCCTACAAGCAATTAAGAATAATTCCAGGTTCTTTGAATAGAAAAGTAGCATGTTTGATAGAGTCTTAGAAAAATATGTCTTCTGTCATTAAACAGGATGGATTGTATTATAAAGGGTGAACACAGGAAGACTAAATAAATGTACATGGAGATCATCTAAGAATAAAGAAAGCTAATATTTTCTTCAGAAAAGTTTTCTATTTGGAGCCATTACATACTAAGACACAGAGGAAAAAACACAGATAAGAACTTAACCTTGTTTTTAAAATGGATTTTAGAAGTATAAATACATAGAAAAATATATAATTTAATGCCTCAGTTTATTTTGACCTTTCTGCTTAAAGCACAGTTGGTCTTGTCTGGCTTTCTCCACTGACTTCCTAGACATTCTTTTCCCTTATTCTTTTCCATTTGTATTATTCCTATCACTCCTTTCTTTTTTTCATACTACATTTCACACTGTGATGCTTATCACTCTACTCTTAGCCCTCTCTCTTTCACACTTCAATGTTTCTGGCCTAACCCAGTCACATTCTTGGCTCCACCTCTCACCTGTTACCTGCAATTCCCTGAGTCCATCATGGTTTCTCTACTGAACTTAACCTGCATTTTCATCTGGTTGAAGCAAAGCCAATTAAAATCCAAGCAGCCCCAAATAATTTTACCTCACCCCTCAATTCTCTTTCCCAAAAGTTTCTCCTTTTTTGACTCTTCCTTTTGGTCACAGTTTCCATTGAGATACCAAAACCAGAAACCAGGAGGTCTCTGTGGATCTTGGAGTCCTTCTCTGGTGTTCCAATCCATCCTATTGTACCACTGTTTAAAATATCACAGCAGCTTGAACAGCTCTTGTGGTTCTTCCTGGTGTATAGGATAAAATTAACACTCATAGTAGAATAAATGTCTTCCTTGATGACCTGGTTGCATACTCCCTCTGGAATCACGTTGTGTGACTCATCGTCTTGCTTTAGAAACTCCCACTTCTATGTCTCTGTGATTTGCTCATACATCTACCTCCTCATTCTTCAAAGCTTTGCTAAAATGTTAGCTCCCTTGGGACATCTTCCCAGATCTATCCAGGATTTCTTTTCACTCTCTGTGCTCCCATTAGTTTGTCAGTTCTTTTACTGACATGGCTTCTGCCTTTTTAAATAAGCCTTCTTTTATTCATCTTTGTGTCCTAGAGTTTAGCAAGTTGTCATACAAAATCTGTTAAATTGAATAAAGAAAAGGTTACATGGGAAATATTTTCTTTCTGATGTTACTATTCCAATTATTAGAAGGCATGGAACACCTGGGAGAACTGACATATAAGGAGCATGTATTTGGTACCATATACCACATAATGTGGTTATATATTCTCTCATGTGATCTTCACAGGATTTTTTAAAATGAATGTTATTATCCCCACTCATATGCAAGGAAAATGAAATTCAGAAAATTTGAATCACTTGTAGACTCTAATTTACAAATTCCAGGCCTTAGAAACCAGTGAAAGATAGGGCAAGGAATCAAACTAACTTATGTTACCCTAAAGACACAGATATATTCAATGACTCAGAAGAATGTGAAGTGATTTAGTTATATGGAAAGAGGTACATAAATATGATAATGCCACTTTTGTATTTAAAAATCCTTCAATTGCATTGTTACTGCAAACAAACTAAAATTCATTTCTCCAGGCTAGCATTTAAGAACCACAAAACTAGATTCTGACATTCATTTCTGCTCTTTACTTCCATTATTCCACCTATATACTCTGTCCTACTGGAATAAACTTCCTGGACCTATGCATATTTCTTTCTACGTTGCTCACTCTCTCACATGAGATGGACTTTGTCAGAAATATACTTGCAATGTTAATTAGCTTAATCAGTCTTAAAATTAAATATATGGTTTCTCTAATGTTTTCACAAAATATAATTTTTATTATTTTAATGTATATTATTGATTATGCTATTACAGTTGCCCCATTATTTTCTTCCTTTTATTTCCCTCCACCCTTCAACCCCCCTTCCACCAGCATCCACCCCCCCTAGTTCATGTCCATGGGTCGTACATATAAGTTCTTTGGCTTCTCCATCTCTCATACTGTTCTTAACCTTCTCCTGTCTATTTTGTACCTACCATTTATGCTTCTCATTCTCTGTACCATTTACTCCATTCTCCCTCCTCCTCCTTCCCCCCTCACTGGTAACCCTCCATGTGATCTCCATTTATGGGATTATGTTCCTGTTCTAGTTCTTTGCTTAGTTTGTTTTTGCTTTCTTTTGTTTGTTTGTGTTTTAGGTTCAATTGTTGATAGTTGTGAGTTTGTTGTCATTTTACTGTTCATAGTTTTTACCTTCTCTTCCTTAGATAAGTCCCTTTAACATTTCATATAATGAGGGCTTGGTGATGATGAACTCCTTTAACTTGACCTTATCCGGCAAACACTTTATCTGCCCTTTCATTCTAAATGATAGTTTTGCTGGACAGGGATGCAGCAATCTTGGATGCAGGTCCCTGCCTTTCATGACTTTGAATACTTCTTTCTGGCCCCTTCTTACCTACAAAGTTTCTTTTCAGAAATCAGCTGATAGACTTATGGAAACCTTTTTGTAGGTAACTGTCTCCTTTTTTCTTGCTGCTTTTAAGATGCTCCCCTTGTCTTTAATCTCGGGTAATATAATTATGATCTGCTTTGGTGTGTTCTTCCTTGGGTCCAACTCCTTTGGGACTCTCTGAGCTTCCTGGACTTCTTGGAAGTCTATATCCTTTGCTGGAATAGGGAAGTTCTCGTTCACTATGCTTTCCAATAAGTTTTCAATTTCTTGCTCTTCCTCTTCTCCTTCTGGCAGCCCTATGATTTGGATGTTGGAATCTTTAAAGTTGTCCTGGAGGTTCCAAAGCCTCTTCTCATTTTTTTTGAATTCTTGTTTCTTCATTCTGTTCTGGTTGAATGTTTCTTTCTTCCTTGTGGCCCAAATCATTGATTTGAGTCCCAGTTTCCTTCCCTTCACTGTTGGTTCCCTGTACATTTTTCTTTATTTCACTTTGCATAACCTTCACTTTTTTCCTCTATTTTGTGACCATACTCAACCATTTCTGTGAGCATCCTGATTACTCGTATTTTGAGCTCTGCATCTGATGGGTTGGCTATCTCCTCATTGCTTAGTTGTATTTTTCTGGTGCTTTGATCTGTTCTTTGATTTGGGCCAAAATGTTTTGTCTCTGTTCACCTGTTACATAGTAAGGGGTGGAGCCTTGGGTGTTCACCATGGTGGGGCAACCCTTGTTGCTGTATATGGGGGAGGGGGTCTGAGAGGGAACAATGCTGCTTGCTGTGCTCTCTGCTGACTTTCAGTCACTTCCCCCACTACACTACCCACAAGCAAATTGGGCCCTTCTGGTGCTGGTTCCTGGGTGGGTGGGTTTGTGTAAGTTCTAGGACCCTGTAGGTCTCTCCAACAATCTCTTTTATGAGGCTTGGAGTTGCTCTTGCTGCCCCAACCACTACATGTTCTTGCAAGTCAGAGGTTTTGAGGCTTTGTTTCTCTGCACTGGAACCCTGGGCTGTGCAGTCTGTCCTGCTCCCCAGTTGTTCCACACACAAATATAGGACCACCCAGTCTACCAGCCACCACCTCACCCATCAGGTCCTCCAGACTTGCTGCACATTCCTTCTGCCTCAGTGCTCCTTTCTGCCCCTCCTACCAGTCTGGATGAATGTTCCTTCTTTAACGCTTTGGTTTTTGGACTTCCATACAGTTCGACTTTGTGGCAGTTTTGGTTATGTATTGTTTTTCAATTTGTTGTTTGTTGTCCTTCTTTTGGTTGTGCCAGGAGGCAAAGCGTATCTGCGACTCCCTCCATCTTGGCTGGAAGTCCCTGGAAAGGTACAATTCTTAGTGTTCTCTTCCCCTTACAAACTGTGGTAGTTTAGGAATGTCAGGCTAGAAAAATTATCCTAAGAAAAAACACATTCACTTGAATAAATTACAAAGGAAAAAAAAAGGTTGTTACTTTCATCAACATGATCAAGTATTGCTAAGTGTTGGAGTAGAAACACTGTTTGAAACATGAAAATATTATTAAAATTTAAGTATATGTAAAATTTTTAACAACCCACCCCAAGAGATCATTCTGACATCAATTTCCTAATCTAAACTTTCATCACTATTTTGTTCACTTACCCCAAGCCTAGCTCATTTACCTATAGTTTTGGCCTTTGCAAAATATCAGGATTGTTCCATTCATCTATCTTCTGGATGTGGTCCAAATTGTTCACCACAACTTTTTTCAGTTTTCCAGTTTTCAGTCATTCTCTGGTCCAGCATATGTAGTACAATAATTATACAGTTACACAGTGAAAGATGATGTATATATTTCACAGGAAATTCAACTTTAAAAAAAATTACAATTCACTTAGTTGGGTAGGGAGTGGGAGACAGTATCTCTAACAATGCTGACTTCAGAGAGACTCCAGGTGGACAAGCTCTGGCGTAATTGCTTTCATTACTCCCTGTTCCCAGAAGCAAGTCTACTGTTGCTCACATATTTTTTATAAGAGGTTAAATTTCTCATGGTTTTTGTGTAAAATTTTGTTCCTCAAGATGAGCAATGATAAACACATAACATTCAAAGAAATAACACTTTAAAATTAGGCCTGATGTTTGAGCATTATGACTGCCTTCCTCAGGGAATATGTGAAGTCTCTTGGAGGAAAAGATGAAAGAAAAGAAAATAAAAAGTCAAATGACTTTGGCCCTGGATGGGTGGCTTAGTTAGTCGAGTCATCGTTCAGTACACCAAAAGGTTGTGGTTATGATTCTCGGTCAGGGCACATAAGTAAGTTTCGGGTTTAATTCCCAGTCAGGGTATGTATGGGAGGCAACCAGTCGATGTTTTTGTCTCTCTCTCTCTCTCTATTCCCACACCACCTCTTCTCTCCCGGTAAAATCAATAAACATGTCCTTGGGTGAGAATTAAAAAAATCAAATGACTTGGGGCACAGAGGGGTATTGTAGTCACAATTGCTTATCTGAAATTCCAGACTCAAATATCTCTGACATCTTTTTTATTTATTGGCTACACACTTCAGGCCAAATCTCACCAGATTTTCCAGACTAGCAAAATGACCTCATCTGACTTGGTCTGAGGCTATTAATAGTCCTTATTTATCTCACTTCATATGAAGAATTATAGCTTGCTACAGAAATATTAATGTGTTTGATTAGAGAATGTCACCTGTATCCCTTTGGAATATGATATGTACACCATTTTTATTTTCTGAAATTTGAAAAATTCTGATAGCGAATATATTTGGCCATTAGGACTTTAAATAAAACTGAATAACCTGTAATGCAAGAGAAACTACCTTGACTTTAAATATCCCTTTCTTCTCTAACTCACATGCTTTAGTGCCTTACACCAGAGATTCTTAAATGTTAGCTGCATCTAAGATATATGGATCTCCCTGCTATTCCTTCTTACCCATCCTCATTTCCATATCCCATCATTACAATCATCTTTCATTTGCTTGCCCTTCTATTCCTTTGTGGAACTTGCCTGGCATATCTGCATTCTTGTTTCAACTGATTATCCATCCACTTTTCCTTTACCAAAGCAGCTGAACATTGGGGAAAGAAATCACATAATAGTGCTGACTGGTCTCATTTAAATTGATAACCACAATCTCTATGAGACACTGCTGGACAGTTCTGCTTTGTTTCCTTGGTAATTTCTGTTTTTCTGCTTGCTTATGTAATTGTGTTACTTCTTCTTATCTCCTTGTAAAATATCCAAATTCAATGGCCTGTTGCACTCAGATGAAGACATCAATTCATACTTCATTAAAAATATAAGCAGAAAACAAAAATGAGTTTATTTATCTTCCCTCCATCAATTTATCAACCTAGTTTCTGCCTGTATTTGTCTAACCTAACCTAATCAACCTAACTACCACCCATACCTGTGCATTATTCCTTCTCTCCTATTGTAACAGAAGAAATATCCCTGTTTCTATCTAAAACCATCCTCTCTGTCAACCTCTCTGACCTTCTCAGAGACATTCATTCTTCTCTCTCTCCTCCCTGCATCATCAATGTTTTCACTGCCTTTTTCTCACTTGTATTCAAATATGCCATAGTATTTCCTATATCCCTTCCATGCCATTTCTCTGGCTTTCAGCAATACAATTTAAAACAGAAGTCATTAGCATCATTCCTTCTTTTTTCTGTCCTTGCCATAGTTCCAAAAGTCTATCACTGCCACCATAACTCTGACAATGCTCTTGTCAAGGTAACAATGACCTACCTGCAAGTGTCCATATGCAGTGGCCACTTCTGGAGCCTCACCCTGATCTTTTAGTTGTCCCACATTTGACCTTTCTCTTCTAGAACTTCTGTCTTCTCTCAACTTCTGTTGACAACACAATCTTCTGATTTTTTCTTATCTTTTTGGTTATTCTTTGCTGCCTGCCCAACCTCTACCAGTAAGAATGTCTCAGAATTCAGTACAGTGTTCTTCTCTCTTCCCTGTTTCACTGGATGATTTTTATTTAACCCCATGGCTTTGCATAAGACCCCAAACTTGACACACCAAGTAGCCCTGGTCTTGAGCATTGGATCCACATATCTAACTGTCATTGTAACTCTCCACTGGAAAATCTATTGGTCACCTTAAACAACAGTCAAACACAGAACCCTTGATATTTTTCCACCTAAGTTGTTCTTCCTCATTATCTCCCTATAAGTAAATAGCAAACACCACCATTCATCAGCTGTTCAAGCCAAAATCTAACTCCCTTCCTCTTAACTGAAAAATGCAGTCTATCAGCAAATCCTACCACATTCATTCCTAAAATATATCCTGGTTCTCTTCTCTTCTCTCCATTTCCCTACTTTAAACTCCCAATATGTCACACTTAAACAGTTACAGTAACTTTTGTATGCCTCCCTATGTATACTTTCACTTCTCTATAATCAGTTTTCTACATACCAGTTAAAACAACTTTTAAACATATACATGTATATGTCTGTCCTGTCTCAAACTCTTCTGTGGCTCCCATTTCACCCAGAAGAACTCCAAACTCTTAGCCTAGGCCCACAGGCTATGATGACTTGGACAGGCTACCTTTCCAAATAGTAAAAATGTGCTATTTGGAAAGCGCTTGCAAATAACAGCCTAAACATTTCTTTCAGATCATCATTAGAATTTAACAGTTATAAAATGAACCAGTTGATTTTTAAACTGTGAAGCACAACAACTCTAAACAGCTGCTAAAGTAGTCAATTCCTGATGTCATAACATATAAATTTTTATTTATATTTTAATCTACACTAGTCCTCAAATCACACACAGTATAATTTTGAAATTTGTTACTAAACCACCCCTTTTTCTTACATAAGTAAAATAAATCAAACAGTATTGTCACATTCCAATTGGAAAGTGTTAAAAATTGTATACATAGTATTAGTATTATAGAAGGCTATATTAAATACATTTTATAGTATAATTTTTAATAAAACATTAAGCTTAAATTTAAAAAAAACTTTAAAACTTAAAATTATTTTATACCAGGGAAACAATTTAAGGGAGGTGATTTATAAGATTGTGGTACGGGAGTGCAGCCCTTCCCTAGCAGCTTTACAGGTGGTGCATATAAGACTTAGTGCCAAGGGAAGGCCGAAAGGGACTTCTGGCCAAGATGGAAGCATAGGTGGAAACACTGTGCCCCCTCCCACAACTAAATTTAAAGACAGCGATGTTTTAGTAACAAAAATGCGGCCATAACAGTGAAAATCGAACTGTACGGCAGTCCGACAATAACAAACCATTCAGCCAGACTGGTAAGAGGGGTGGAATCAGCAGTGGAGCAGGGTTGGGCTGGAAAGACAGTTCGGTCTGGCTGACCCAGGAGCAGAGGCGGAGGAGGCAGTTGGTGGATCCCAGGTGTGGGGAGGTGACAGGTGGACCCAGTGAGGGCACAGGGCGGCTGGCGGACTGCAGTCACACATTTGCATGCAGATAAACCAAGCAAAGGAGCAAACAGTGAGACAGACTGCTCAGGCTAGGGCCCCAGCGATGGGAATTAGAGCCTGAGAGCACCAACTGGAAAGACTTTCTCGGGGTCAAGGGGCCAGGAGAGGCTCCCAGGCTCACAGAGAGTTTGTTGGAGAGACCCACAGGGTTCTGGAGAGTACACGGGTCCACACACCCAGAAACCAGCACCAGAGGGGCCCAATTTGCTAGTGGGAAGCTGCATAGGGGACAGAAATCTGAGAGAGAGCAGATGGAGCAAAGAGCCATTTTTTTCCCTCCCTGACCCCGCCCCCACATACAGCATTATAACCCAGTGACTGAGTTGCCCTGCCGTTGTGAACACCTAAGGCTCCACCCCTCATACATAACAGGTTCGAACAGACCAAACATTATGACTCAAGAACAGCTGAAAGCCCCAGAGCCTATAATTCTAAGCGACCAAGAAATAGCCAACCTTTCAGATGCACCGTTCAAAATACTGGTGATCAGGATACTCATAGAATTGGTTGATTTTAGTCACAAATTAGAGGAACATATGAAGGCTAAACTAATTGAAATGAAGGGAAATGCACAGGAAACCAATAGTGACGGAAAGGAAACTGGGACTCAAATCAAGGGAGTGGACCAGAAGGAAGAAAGAAACAACCAACAGAAAAGAAGGAAGAAACAAGAATTCAAAAAAATGAGGAAAGACTTAGGAACCTCCAGGACATCTTTAAACATTCCAACATCCGAATTATAGAGGTACCAGAAGGGGAAGAGAAAGAGCGCCAAGTGGAAAACTTATTTGAACAAATAATAAAGGAGAACTTCCCCAGTCTGGCAAAGGAAATAGACTTCCAGGAAATCCAGGAAGCTCAGAGAGTCCCAAAGAATTTGGACCCAAGAAGGAACACACCAAGGCACATCATCATTACATTAGCCAAGATTAAAATGAAGGAGAGAATCCTAGAAGCAGCAAGAGATAAGGGGACAGTCACCTACAAAGGACTTCCCATCAGACTGTCAGCTGACTTCTCAAAAGAGACCTTACAGGCAAGAAGGAGCTGGAAAGAAGTATTCCAAGTCATGAAATCCAAAGACCTACAATCAAGATTGCTCTATCCAGCAAAGCTTTCATTTAGAATGGAAGGGCAGATAAAGTGCTACTCAGATAAGGTCAAGTTCAAGGAGTTCATCATCACCAAGCCCTTATTATATGAAATGTTAAAGGGACTTATCTAAGAAAAAGAAGATAAAAAATATGAACAGTGAAAGGGCAGGAAACTCACAGTTATTAAGAACCACACCTAAAACAAAAGCAAACTAAGAGGACAGCTAGATCAGGAGCGGAAACATAGAAATGGAGATCACATAAAAGGTTAGCAACAGGGGAGTGGGAGGAGGAGAAGCAGGGAGAAGGTACAGAGAATAAGTAGCATAGACGGTAGGTAGAAAATAGACAGGGGGGAGGGCAGGAATACTATGGGAAATACAGAATCTAAAGAATTTGTGACACATGGACATGAACAAAAGGGGGAGAAAGGTAGGGGATGGGTGTGCAGGGTAAAGGGGAGTAAAGCAGGGGAATGGGACAACTATAATGGCATAATCAATAAAATGTATTTTAAAAAAACATTGTGATATGGGTTTATGACTCAAAGGAGGGTGGAAAATTTGGGACTGCGGCACAGGGTAAGTAGATGATCTGAGCTCAGGGAGAGGCAGGGCCGGGAAGGTAATGAAATTAATGGATCTAAGAGGTCTTCAGGTGGTAAGAGCTTTTAAAATTTTAAGCACAAGTAAAAGGCTTTGTTTTGGAAATACAGGTCATTTCTTCTGAGATAAAGGGGAAAGGGCACAATTTTGAAACATTTTCAAAATTACTGTATCAAAAGTCAGAATGCTAAGTTCTTTTTTTAATTTTTATTTTAATGGTTGTTCAGATACAATCTTCTGCCTTTTACCCCAAACCCAGCCCACCCCCCTCAGCCCTCCCCACCTCCTTCCTGTTTCCACCACTCCCTTGTTATTGTCCCTGTGTCCTCTATACTTGTTCCTGCAAACCCCTCCCCTTTTCCCCCAGAAATTCCCTCCCCTCTCTCCTCTGGTCACTGTCAACCTGTTCTCAATTTCAGTGTCTTTAGTTATATTTCTCACTAAGTTCTTTACATCCTGTGTAAAAGATGGTGAAACCATTGGTTTGTCACCTGTGTTCTGTGATTTTTTTTGTGTTCTGGATTCTATCACCTCTAGTCTCCTCCTTGTTTAATTAGTTCCTACTCCCCTCCTATGATAGCCATCTTCTCCTTTTTGTCCACCTTTCATTAGCATATGAATGGACACAGGGTTTAAACCTGTATTAGTCTGTTTGGGTTATCAAGAGCAATTATCACTGGCTGAGTGACTTAATAAAAATTTGTTTCCTCAGAGTTCTGGGGACTGGAGGTCCAAGATATAGGTGCTTCCAGGGTTGGTTTCTAATGAAATCTCTCTTCTGTTCACTAGCAGAAAGACATCTCTGGTGCTTCTTCCTCTTTCTATAAGAATATCATCACTTTTGAGATAGGGCCCCACTCTTAGGACCTTGTTTAACTAACCTTAGTTAACTGTGCAAAGGCCTCATCTCCAAATATGGTCACATTGGGAGTTGGACTTTCAACATATAAATGTGGGGGGAATATAATTCAGCACCTAACAAAATCCTTCTATCTGCATACCTTTGTTTTTCTTCCATCACCCTGACATGGCCATATTCAGGATGGGACAAAAGTAGGTTCACAGTTGTGAGAACTGGAAACAGAGTTTATCCTTGTGTTATTATTTATTCATTATTACATTATTTTTCATACAAAAAACTGTAAACCTACTTTTGCCATACCTATGCTCTTAATGAGTAGTTAAAGCATACTAAACCTATTTACTTTTTCTATTTTGTTTTTGGCAGGAGACGTTTTGTACACACATGAAATTGGTCACTACCTTCTCCTTATACCATGTAAAGATCAGAGATCAAGATAACATGATTTAATGAGAATCCTGAAAAGTGAGTCTTTTTCATGTTTTATAGATGAAACTCTCACACTATTACTAAGAGTAAATGTTATTTTAAATACACCCAGTTTTGGACTTCTAGCCAAGATGGAGGCATAGGTAGATATGTTTTACCTCTTGGAAAAAACAAAAGAAGAACAACAACAAATTGAAAAACAATACATAACCAAAACTGCCACAAAGTCGAACTGTATGGAAGTCCAAAAACCAAAGCATTAAAGAAGGAACATTCATCCAGACTGGTAGGAGGGGCAGAGAGGAGCACTGAGGCAGAAGGAATGTGCAGCAAGTCTGGAGGACCTGATGGGTGAGGTGGTGGCTGGTAGACTGGGTGGTCCTATATTTGTGTGTGGAACAACTGGGGAGCAGGACAGACTGCACAGCCCAGGGTTCCAGTGCAGAGAAACAAAGCCTCAAAACCTCTGACTTGCAAGAACATGTAGTGGTTGGGGCAGCAAGAGCAACTCCAAGCCTCATAAAAGAGATTGTTGGAGAGACCTACAGGGTCCTAGAACTTACACAAACCCACCCACCCAGGAACCAGCACCAGAAGGGCCCAATTTGCTTGTGGGTAGTGTAGTGGGGGAAGTGACTGAAAGTCAGCAGAGAGCACAGCAAGCAGCATTGTTCCCTCTCAGACCCCCTCCCCCATATACAGCAACAAGGGTTGCCCCACCATGGTGAACACCCAAGGCTCCACCCCTTACTATGTAACAGGTGAACAGAGACAAAACATTTTGGCCCAAATCAAAGAACAGATCAAAGCACCAGAAAAATACAACTAAGCAATGAGGAGATAGCCAACCCATCAGATGCAGAGCTCAAAATACGAGTAATCAGGATGCTCACAGAAATGGTTGAGTATGGTCACAAAATAGAGGAAAAAAGTGAAGGTTATGCAAAGTGAAATAAAGAAAAATGTACAGGGAACCAACAGTGAAGGGAAGGAAACTGGGACTCAAATCAATGATTTGGGCCACAAGGAAGAAAGAAACATTCAACCAGAACAGAATGAAGAAACAAGAATTCAAAAAAAATGAGAAGAGGCTTTGGAACCTCCAGGACAACTTTAAAGATTCCAACATCCAAATCATAGGGCTGCCAGAAGGAGAAGAGGAAGAGCAAGAAATTGAAAACTTATTGGAAAGCATAGTGAACGAGAACTTCCCTATTCCAGCAAAGGATATAGACTTCCAAGAAGTCCAGGAAGCTCAGAGAGTCCCAAAGAAGTTGGACCCAAGGAAGAACACACCAAAGCAGATCATAATTATATTACCCGAGATTAAAGACAAGGGGAGCATCTTAAAAGCAGCAAGAAAAAAGGAGACAGTTACCTACAAAAAGGTTTCCATAAGTCTATCAGCTGATTTCTGAAAAGAAACTTTGTAGGTAAGAAGGGGCCAGAAAGAAGTATTCAAAGTCATGAAAGGCAGGGACCTGCATCCAAGATTGCTGCATCCCTGTCCAGCAAAACTATCATTTAGAATGAAAGGGCAGATAAAGTGTTTGCCGGATAAGGTCAAGTTAAAGGAGTTCATCATCACCAAGCCCTCATTATATGAAATGTTAAAGGGACTTATCTAAGGAAGAGAAGGTAAAAACTATGAACAGTAAAATGACAACAAACTCACAACTATCAACAATTGAACCTAAAACACAAACAAACAAAAGAAAGCAAAAACAAACTAAGCAAAGAACTAGAACAGGAACATAATCCCATAAATGGAGATCACATGGAGGGTTACCAGTGAGGGGGGAAGGAGGAGGAGGGAGAATGGAGTAAATGGTACAGAGAATGAGAAGCATAAATGGTAGGTACAAAATAGACAGGAGAAGGTTAAGAACAGTATGAGAGATGGAGAAGCCAAAGAACTTATATGTACGACCCATGGACATGAACTAGGGGGGGTGGATGCTGGTGGAAGGGGGGTTGAAGGGTGGAGGGAAATAAAAGGAAGAAAATAATGGGGCAACTGTAATAGCATAATCGATAAAATATATTTTAAAAATAAATAAATAAGTATAGTTTTTAGCCACTAAAGAATGTTAATTTGATCATTTTACAGTAGATGAATCCCATGCTATTTCTTACCTTTATTACTTTTCTCAGTTTTTTGTTATAGAAATGGAAGGTCAGATGGTTCACATCTTCATACTGATGTAAAGGTGGACCCTTTGCTCAATATATAAAAAGAGAATGGGGGATGAAAACTGAATTATCAGTCTCTAATCATCACCTTTGTCATGAAGATTCAGACACCAAATAATATAGCTTTTAAATGATTCAAATATAGATATACTGGATTGAATTCTTTTTCTATGTATATATTTTTTGTTGGTTTAAACACTTGGGTACCAATTAGTGCACAGGAACAAAACAGATTACTCAGTAGTGCACCATGGAAAGCAACCTTTTTTAGGACTTTCAAAGATTCTTTACAAGGGAGACTTTAAATACAATATGTTATTGAAAATTAAAATTTGTACAAAAGAAACATTTATATGTTTATTACACATTATATTTTAGACTAGATAGTAACATTATATACACTGTATTTAAATCCATTAATATTCTTTTTCATATTAAATGCTCAGTATACTATTTAAAAATCCTTTTTAAAATTTTTCATATAAAGATAAACTAACCTGATGAAACTAAAGTAGGACTTTTTTAAAACTTTATAGTCAGCTATCTTGTTTAAATAATTTTAATAATAAGATGCATGGCTTTCAGAAAAAAAGGAGAGAGAATGAGGGGATAGAAACATGACTTATAAAAAGAAGAGAAAAGAAAAGAGAGCAGCTGATATTGCCAGTGCATCCTGCAAATTTCCTATTTTGACTTGACAAAGTGGGGTGATTATAGAAGTTCTTAAAAGGTCACTTGATAAAATGAAATAAATGACTTGAAAAAATGTTCTTAAGAAAAAATTGTTTTGAACAATTATATATAAAAATAATAATTTAAACCACTTTGCAATTAGTCTTTTTATAAACACCTACAACTCCAAAATGATATTTACAAAAATGAATCTTGGCAACCAGTTGTTTGATCTAGTCTAATTTATTTGATTTTCTTCAAGACAGGGTAATTTGAGGAAGATTCCTAGGAATAGTAGCCTTTTAACATATTCACACACAATATTATTTTTCACCATAGTATTTTTTCAAATGCATATTGCATAAATTTTTATTACAAATTTAAATATTATATATTCGTCTTTATGAATTCCTTTTCTTCATGAATTCTTTCTTCTCTTCTGAATACACTGTATTAACTTTGCAGCTATCTTCATTCTTAATAAACCTGCATGATGTAGACATGTGCTACATACATTGAGGCTTAATATTTTTATTTATTAAAAAGACAATTTTAGTAGCTATTGCTAACTTTATAAACAAAGTGTCACAAACTGCATTCTAATGATTGTCTTTATAATGAACTTGTTATGTTAAATGCAAAATCATCATTACTTAAATATATATTTAAATATACTTTAAGTAATGTAATAAGAATAAAGTTTTAATAATAGTGACTGTTAATGATATTTGCTAAGGCAAATACCTCCCATCTCTCTCTCTCTCTGGTGATTATAAAGCTAAGAAACAGATTTCATGTGTTGCTTATGAAATATCTTATTTATTACATGGAGATAACTGGCTTTCATGAGCTTGTACTAATATATGTGCCAATTTTTTAGTTTTATTCTTTATAAAATATATTACACTAAAATAACTTTTATATTCTTTAATAAAGATCCTTTGATGATTCCTCAAAATCAAGACAAAAATCTAAAATGAAACATACACCCCTTATTTTCTTCACTCCACACTTTGGAGGATGACAAGAATAAAAAACAGAAATTAATGAGTCACAATTTACAATTAAAAAACTCAACAATTGTCATTTATTTCTCAAATGATATCTGCAACCAAGAACTTAGTAATAGAGTTTTGTGGGCATGACTGTGTCCTTAAAGGAGGCGGAGTATCAAATACTCAAAACTGCATTGTCCCTGTCTTTCAGGGCTTGTGATTAAAACAAAAACAAGAGCAAATCAAACAAAAACATCCTTTGGTTACGGTTGCAAAACTTAGAAAACAACTGCAATGTTTGTTAATATTTACATCTCTCTTCCTAATCTGATTTCATCTGTTAGGAGGAAGAGGAAGAAAAAGAAGTGGGAGAATCAAGAGAAGGAAGGAGCAAGAAGAATAAAGAGAAATACGAGGAACTGGGCAGAGTGAATAATAGAGGAGCTGTTTTAGTTGACATTCCACATGCACTTTGGGAAAAAGACACAGTCCTCTTTATTTCACTCATTGCCTTTCTCTTGTTGCCCACTCCGCCCATCTTCCTGTTCCACCATGCCACACATCTGCTTGTGGGAGCTGGTACAGAGCAGAAGGATGACAGAGGAGGGCCTACCAACATTTCCCATGGAGCCCAAGTACAACTCTTTCAAATGTTTGTGATCTTGGGGAAGCACATGAGCTTTCTCTGTTTTCTGTTTTCAGAGAAACTGAAACTGTTTTCTCAGTTTCTCTGTTTTCTCTTTGCTAAAATGGTAAAACTGCTTATGTTGCAAAGTGTTTTGGAGGAACATAAAAAATAACACACATATGCACATGTGCATATATATAGCCCTTCTCCTAAGCCCGAGCAGCCATGGCCTGATACAGTCTAAAATATAGATAGATAAATAAATAAATAAATAAATAAATAAATCCCACTTCGCAATCATAGATTTGAATGATTACCTAAGTGAAATAGACACTTTGTAAAAATAAATGTAGAGATAGGTAACTCTCAAAATGGTCATTTTATGGTTTTTGTTATATTCTTTTAGAGTTTTTCTTCAGTGAATATGCATATGTATACTTTTTTCTAAAACACAGTTTCATATAGCATTCCTCAGCATGATTTTTGAGTGTGAAAGCACATTTTAGACATCTTTTCAGGTCAATACATACTGATTAATCTTGCAAATTCTAATGATTGTCACTGTTATGATGGTATTATAATTTATCATAGTAAATCCTTTTGGAGATTTGGGTAAATTTCCTTTTATGACTAATGCAAGCAATGCTGTGGTTAATGTCTATGTATATATACATGTATGTGTGTGTATATGTATATATAGTGTCAATTTTCTGTAGTGTTAATTTCTAGAGTAGAATATTTGTGTGAAAGGTAAGCTGTACTTAAAATTTTGATGTATAACATCTAGTTTCCCTCTTAAAAGATTACAACTTATTTCTAATACAGTTGGTTCTGCAACTTTAATTGAAATGGCTTATAACAAAACCAATTTTACGATAGGCTAATTGATATAAACAAGAGTTAAAGTTTTACGGCATCTCTTCAACACTGTAACAAAAAGACATTGAACTAAATGACATTATTTGAGGACTTGTGTTTTTCATTTCAGTTTTCTAAGCTAGAAACCTCAGGATCAATACCAAACTTCTTTGTTTCATTTCCTAGCCTCCTTCCAAACTGTCTCCACATTCTGTGATGATAGTTCAGGTCTCCTAATCCCATCCCCCCATCTTTATCCTCTTTGCTGCTGTCTCAGCTCAGGTATTGTAGCAAAAAAATCCCAACAGTTCTCCAAAATCTACTCTTTGTTTTCTTGAGAACTCCAAGGATCTGATGGTTCTTCCAGGCTCCAGGCTTGGCCATGCCAAAGGAAAGAGCACAACCAGCCCGTGCCCTGGCAAGCTTGCTCACTGAGAACCTGTTGCTCAGTGTCCTTCATCTTCCTTCATGCTCCTTCATCTTCCATGGATGAAGGCAGCTGATTCAGGCTCTGCGGTGCTGGAACCACAGGTGGCAAAGCCTGGATCTATGGAAGACTGTGTGCAGAAACGAGCCTCTCTGATCTGCTGCCTGGAGTGAGAGCTCCTGCGAGTTGTGTCACGTTGGGTCTCTGATACCACAGTGAGTCTACAGCGCAACCAAAGATAGATATCCTCATCTGTCACTCACACAATAGTAGCAGCCTGCTTGCTGGCCTCCAAGCCACTTGCTTTTTCTCCTTTCAGTAGTCCTGATGTGAGAATGGTCTCCCTCTGAACCACACTGATTGGTAACTCCCTACTTTAAAGCCTCCAGGTCCTTAAGATCCTTTTGTAATGGCAGCAGCCTTCTGCATGGGGCTGTCTGCTGCCCCCTTTCAGCCCTGGGCTGTGGTTTCCAACACTCAGTGGTGTTCAGTACATAGATGCAGAATGAAGCAATGCATGATGTTTGCTTCAGACACAAACAGCAACATCTAGGAGGCTATTTCATAATAACATATTTGTTTCATAAGACTATGAATTTGTGCATAATAATTGGTAAAAACTGATTTCTTGGTTCACCTCTTAAAGTGGGGTCAAAAGGCATGTTTCTGGTATTACTAATTTAGGCCCGTAACTTCTCAGCTTGAAAGGGCCTTAGACATCATCTAGTACAATTTCCTCATTTGCAGAAAAAAAACCCTGAAACCCAGACAGCTGAATGAAGTTGTTCCAGGATGTGCAATCAGAGGAACAAGTTCAAGGGCAGCTCCCAGGCAGACCAGTTCTCAGGTTATAGGTCTGTCTTTTCTGACACCAGACTGTCCCTTAGCATAGCAATCACAGAAACCAAGTGATATATGCTATCTACACTCTGCTCAGATTCAACTTACTCCCAGTCTCAATTTAAGGCCCTATTTCAAGCTTCTGTCCTGTTTCTCTGGTGGGTTACCCCAGGCTTGGTCTACCAGCCCACTGTGCAGGAGTTAGTTTGGTAGGTGTGGCCTCTCAGTCTGTATTCTTCCCTCATCACCAGTCCTGACTAAGTTCTCACATGGACACAGTCTTCCTCATACAGGATGGAGGCTACCAGAGTGTAAGGAAGGTAGGAGGGGGATTGGCAGACTTATAATTACCATTATACCCTAGGAAAATAACTGTCACTTAAAATGTGGGTTGTTTTGGTATATGGATCTAGAAGTTCAGTGATTGGCATGTTTAGAAATCATCAATGCACATCACATGTCACAAGATTGAGTAGATACAAATTTGGCAGGAAGGTAGGATGAACACAGTGGTGGTTTCTGCCAGAGGCATTGACTGTGTGAATGAACAGAAACATTGGAAACATTTCTGATGGCCTTGCGCTCATTCCAGTTCATTCACCTGCTCCAGTCCCTGTTGCACCCTCATTGACATGTCTCCATCATGGCTCACTCCATCACTCACTGTGGGGCACATAAAGGGCTCTCCAGAAGAGCTTATTGTGGTTGTAGTGTAAACCACATATCTGCAGGCAAACACTTTGACATTATAAATCCACTGAAGGAGGCACTGAAGGCAGCTGAGTGTAGTGAAAAGTCAGGAATAAACTCAAGGTAGTTAAATTGCAGGTCCCGCATGAGTCCAAGAAAGAAATTTAATTTTCAAACATGGTTAATTATGAGAAAAAACCTGAAATACCACCTTTATTTCTCTTTTTATGACAGTATTTAAAAGTACACAATGGTCCAGAGAAAGTTTGCTTGGACTAAGTCTGTGAGCTATGAGGTTGTTCATTCATACATATATTCATTCAACAAATATTTACCAAGAATATACTGAACACATTGCTCTAAAGAGTGAGATTATAGCAATGACAACGCAGTCCCTATGTGTACATGGAGTGCACATTTCTTTAGAAAAATATCAGTAAGAAAAATTTTATGTCGTTGGAGCTCTATTAGTTACATTCTGGTGTATAAAAAACCTACCCCAAACCAAGTGGCTTAAAACAACAATGGTATACTATTTCCCACAATTCTATGGATGAGCTGTGGGTTCTCCTGTTAGTCTCACCTGAGCTCACTCACCTGGCTGCTTTGACCCAGAAGCTCAGGTATTAGAGCTGGGTTGGTTGGACCCCTCTGTCCATGTGGTCTTTTGATGCCAGGTGGTTTTAGGGTGACATGGGAAGGAGCACAAAAGAGCAAGCACTTATTCAATGCATCCTATCTGTACATATCCCATGGGCTCAGAGCCAGTGTGGGAGGGAGCAACATGGGTACAGGTATGAGAAACTGTGATTCCTTGTGCATCGTTTTGGAAACAGTCTAGCACTTGGTAATAAGAGGTATTAAAAAATAAAATCACTTGGGATAGGATCAATAGAGAGAGAAAACACAGTTATTTTAGATACATAGATCAGGACAAGTCTCTTTGGAGAGGTGGGAGTGGAACACAGACCTGTGCCATAGGGGAGGGGATCACGTGAGTATGTGAAGAGTATTCCAGCCAGATTAGCAGCATGTGCAAAGACCTTGAGTGGGAGGAGCTCAGTGTAGCTGGAGAGTATAAGCAAAGTGAGAGCATGGACATGGGTGGGGAAATAGCCAGGACTGAATCACATAGGCTTCTGCAGACCACGGTAGATCTCACAAGATGTTCTAAGATCAAAGGGAAATCTGTGGGTGTTCTGGGGAGGAAAAGGATTTGATTTATATTTTAAAAGAACCTCTCTCGCTTCTATGTAGAGAATAAACCTTATAAGAGAAAAATGGGAACAAGAAAGTAAGGAAAGAAGAGAAAGTGAGGTGGTTTGGAATACAATTATAAGAATGAGAAAGAAAAAACTCATGGTGTGTTTAGGAATCAAGGCTCAGGGCACTTTGAATGGATTGAATGTGGGTTGAGAGAGAAAGAAAGTTATGGGAGATGTCTTCTAGGCTACTGGTATGACTACTGAGGTGACTGGTAGATAACATTAGTTGAATTGGGGTAGAAAGCAAGATAGAGTTTTAGTGAATTAAACATTTATAATCTAGCAAATCCTTTATACAAATCAGTTGGGAAAACACCTATAATTTATGCTTCACAGACCTTCTGTCTACATTCTAAAATTTCATTTGCAGTGTCTACAACATTATGAATAAAATAAAAGCCAAGGTTTTTTAAAAACTAGAATTGAACATTTTTAGAGATTTAGAGCTATAATAATTATATTTTCTTCTTCATTCCATTTCATCTCCTAACTTAAAATGAAAGATTTACAATTTGGTGAATTATAAGGATATTTTGTACTAGTTTTAGACTATGTTAAAGTAACTACTGGAAATTCTAAATGGAAATCGCCTAGTGACATCAGGTTCAAATTCTGTTGAACTAAGGCTTAGTTATTTGATTTTTACTAATAATTTACTAAATGTAGTTAGCTTTTGTGAATTATATTGAAAACATGTCCTTTTCTGAAATATTGAGACCAAGAAGGGACCTTAGATGGAAAGCCCAGATTTTCTGGAAATAGTAGAAAAGAAATTGCAAGTAGAGGCTTTGGACTCCCTGTCCTGGGTTTGCATTCTTGTGCTAGTCCTTCCTGGAGGTAAAATCAGTGAACTACATGGAATCCTGTTCTAAAGTTCTTCCCCACAGTAAGGCCTCTATGCCTCTCTGATTCTTTTCTCTGAATAGATGTCTCTGGGATCCCAGAGGGAGTCTATGGAGAGAACAGAGAGAAGAGCCAGAACAGAAAGCTCCTCATGGGTTTGACTAATTATTTAACAAAGGACTTGCAAAAGAAAGAAACTGAAAAGTCAAACAAATGAGTATATGCCAATTCTCGCACTCTTTTACTCCTCACATAGAGATTTCTTAAAACCAAACATGCTACGTTTCCATCACCATGCATATTTATTGCAAGGACAGGAAACAATATTTTTAGTGTTTGATCATATGAAAATCAAATGACTTCCCAAGGAGAAAAACACTGTATTTTTACAAAGTCCATATGTCATAAATGGGATCAGATGACAATATAGTAATACACAGGCCAGATATTAATGCTTCATCCAAAAGCTATGTGGTAGAGAGACAGCTAGATTTGGAGTCAGGGCATTGAATTTGTCACTGTCGGCATGATCTTGGGAAGGTTACTTCATCTCAGTAGTGTAGGCAGCATCACTGACCAGCCACCTGTCATGACTGACAGACCTTGACCTGGCAGAGTCAAAAACACATATACTAGAAAACAGTGAGCAAGCATGTGACTGTGGGGCGGCAGGCATCTTACCTATACTATGAGAGGTATTAGTTTGAGCTCTTTGGGAAGCAAACATAAAGCTTATTAGGATGAATTTAAGAGTGCCTAGAAACCAAACATAGAAATGTGCTAATTAATCACCAAGAGTGGAAAAGGATGAACATGAGCCAGAAAAATAGCCTAGAAATAGAGTTTACTCATGCCAGAAGTAGTTGCTCCTGGCTACTGATTACTTCCACTGGTCGATCTTTGCTCCCCTTGGACATTTCACAAGCAGTCCAAGCTCATAAAAGGCTTTTATCCTGTTACCTTCAAAACTGCCTGTGTGTCAGGATGGTTCCCAGGATCAAAAATGATTGACTTCTAGCTCTTCAGACATTTTAGTCAGGGCTGCCATTAAAGAGGACATTCTAAGTTGTAATATTTTAAAAATAGTTTTCAAAAGTCAGTTTTTCTTTTAGGTTGCCTTTCTTAATTAGACTTGAGACAAGATGACATTGTGAAAATATCATGGATTTCAGAGTAAGAATCATTGTTCTGTTTATGATTTGCTGATTTGAGGCATTTAACTTTTTTGAATTACCATTTCATCATCTTTAAGTAAAATTAATATAACTATCACCAAATAGTGCTGCAAAGTAGTAATAAAAATAGTAAAAACAACAATAATAACCACCTAAATAGGAATACTACCACTATGCCTTTATGGCTAGGATTTATTATTGTCAATTCTTTGACCTATATTACTGATCTTCACAGAACCTTGGCTTCAAAGATTCCTGCTACTTTTAACAGCCTATTCAGTAATTTGTACCACCCTGAAAGCCAGCCAGATGGAAAGATGGTATGGAAGAAACAAGAAAGTGTTTGGTTTCCTGAATTCATTAAGTCTGCAACTAATAAATATAAAGAGCCTTTGGGATGATTTCATCCTTGGGTTTTCAAATTCATCTTCTAAGAGACCAGTGAATTCAGCAAAAGCAAGAAGATGGTCATCCCAGGTCTTCCCCAACTTCAATCACAGCAGCTATGTATTTTTTCTGTTATTGACTGAGTTTCCACATAAGATATCAATTGAAGAAAGTTGTAACCAAACACTTTCAATTTACAAATGTCCCATAAACCTCTGCGGATTAAAAAAGAGAGAGAGAAAAACTCAAAATTAAAAAAATATTCTTTGATTCACAGATATGATTGTAATTACCTCTTCCCACCCTCCTTACTAATTAAGTTGCGATTTTAGACCTTAATTAAATAAATCACCTGAAAATGACCTTATTTCAAACTACTGAAACAGCTTCTTTATTAAACAATCTTTTTGAGAGTTTACCATGTAGAAATCACTGTTCAGGCACAAAGGTACCATAGAAGAAGTCCATACTCAGTATATTCACATTGAGTAGATGACCTAAACTTTTGAGAAGCTAGTATATAATGCCAAATCAGTGTGACTACTTTGAAAGGAGAAATGACTAAAAAATTGAAGGGATACATAGAAGTTTTTTTCTTTAACAGAAATTGGGTTTAGCCTGTCCCTTAATAGTGGTATTATTGAAGTAGGGGACTAAGGACAAAGCATTCCAAGTATAGACTATCTTTAGTAAAGTCACAGATCTAGGAAATGCCAAGACTCCCACAGGGAGGATGATAGCAAAATCAGTTTACTTCAAGCTACAGAAAGTTACTAAGAATGGTTTTGAGCTGCTAAGCATTAACTAGTGAATCACCTGGTAACAGCTGAGGTCACTCATTCGTATAAAAGAGAGAGAGAGAGATGTTCCAGTAGCCAATGCTCTAACTGTTAGAGGAGCAGTCCTTCCTTCCCTGTCCTCTGATGCCATCTCGCTCAGCCATCTCTTCCCCCACTGTTTTAAACTTACAGATAAGATTTAAGGCATCACTTCTAACACCTCTACCTTGCCGCCACCATTGACTAAATTCCCAATGTGTTGGCAAACAGGTAATGTAGAAAGCAGGAAAAAATAGAAAAGTTTTGAATAGGGTCATGGTGTCTTTGAAAAAATAGATTTAGTACTGGATAAGTTTAAACAGGAAGAACCCACTGGCCATTTGTAGTCAGGGATACTGTGTAAAAATCCATTTACACAAACATTTCTCAAGTTACTATGTAACAGGTATATTCATTTTCTAATTTAATTTTATTTCATTGATAATAATATTCCAACTTTATAAACAGGGAAAGTAAGGTACAAGGAGATTTAAGTAACTATCCCAGAATCAATTCACCAATAAATAAAAGCTGGGATAGAAAACTACACCTTTATAATGTTAAAATTTAGCCCACTTATTATTCTTTAATTTGAAGTCAAAGTAGATGGTTGTGTTAATCACTCTCCTCAGATCAAGGTACATTATCATCTTTGATCTATGCAAGACCACTTTCTTATTTTATTTATTTATTTTTCTCCTTTCCAAAAATTCTTATATCCTGTTTCCATTACTCTATTTCCATAGCCAAACATTTTAGTGTGTTTGCTGCGTATTTGTTTCTTGTACATAGTCTTTAAAACAAGTATTATTATTTTCTGTGCATATATTTTTAATTTATGTAAATGATATGAATTACATAGTATCTTTTCCTTATTGTTTTATTAAAGACTATATTTTTAAGATTCATCCTTGTTTCTATGGATACTTCTAATTCATTGATTCTAACTGCAACTTCTTCCCTTTCAATTCAATTAATTTCCTAAAGAGAGCACAGACTTGGAAGACAGCATTCATAAATATTAATTAACGGTTAGCATATTAAAAGCAATTTGGTAAACAAAACATTCCTTGAGTACTTACTACCAGACATTGTGGTCGATGTTGGAAATACTGAGATAAATAAAATCCAATCCTGAAGAGATCCAGTCCTTAAAATCTTATCCTTAAGAGATGGGGACCCAATCATGCAAATAAACAATTACAGTTTCATGGCTTATAGGCAGTTATAGATATGAGCTGAAAAAACAGTAAGAGCACAGATTGGGGTGTGATTGTTTCTGCTCAGGGCTCTAAGCAAAATGAGTGAAACATGGAACAAAAGAGTGACCTTTTCTGGGTTTCAGAGAATGAGTAGGAGGAGTGTGCTGAGTGGATGGGTGGGGAAAGGGTATTCTAGAAAAAAGTACTTTTGACAAGAATTGTTTCATTGTCTGTCCTCCCCATAGCCCCTTCTAAAGACCTGTGCTATTCACAGACTCTCAGAACAACAGCAGTATTTACCCCTGAGCTGGGATGATTGTCTGAGAGGTGGGCACTTGGGAGCTGACACAAAGACCACTTATTGGCGATTCCGCAACCAAGCACATATGTGGTCTTGATTAAACAGGTAAGTTGATCCAATCTATTCTTTCACTTGAAAGTTGAATGGAGAGGCCTTGGCATGTTGCCAAGTGGTGTAAGGAAGTGGAACTTGTAGGTCTTAAAGGTTGGTGGTCATTTGGTGATGAATAGAGAGAGAGTGTTGGCCTTCAAGTAAACCAAGGGCATGAAGCAGCTCTTGGGTAGAGAGAAACACTGCCTCAGTCCCTGGCCACTTTCCTGTTGTTAGCTCCTGGTCTGTGAGTTGGGCTTGGCTTCCTACCTTGAGTTCTATGAAGTTTCTCTGAATCTTTACAGTCAATTTCCCTTTATTGAGAACTTTTGCATTTCTATTACTAATTAATGAATAAAGCACATACTCCAAGGCCTGCAGACTTGAGAGACTGTGGTCTATTTACAGAGCTATAGTTCACTTGCTATTGCCAAGTATAAAATATGTGAGTAGGGTTAAGGGAAAATCTGAGGGAAGAACCAACAGGGCTTGGTGACTATAGATATGAACACAAAGATAACCAGCTCCAAATTCCAAGTAACGAGTAACAGGTTCCAAGCTTGGAAGTCCCTGGAAGAATGGCAATAACATTGCTACAAAACTAAGAAACTAAAGGAAAAGGAAAGAAGAATTCAATTTTAGATATGTGAGCAGACTTTGGGAAGTATATAAGTATCAAACAGTTGGAAAAAGAGGAGCTGGGGGGCCTACAACAACATTAGAGATAGGAAGGATGGACTCCATGAGGAGGAGTCATGAATAGGACCAGAAATAGTACAAGATATTGTCCTGGCTGGTGTGGCTCTGTGGATTGAGTGCCAGCCTGTGAACCAAAGGGTCACCAGTTCAATTCCCAGTCAGGGCACATGCGTCTATTGCAGGCCAGGTCCCCAGTTGGGGGTGTGTGGGAGGCAGCCACACACTGCTGTTTCTCTCCCTCTCTTTCTCCCTCCCTTCCCTTCTCTCAATAAATAAATAAATAAAATCTTTTAAAAAGTTAAAAAAAATAGTACAAGATGGGGGCTAGAGAACCAAAGGAGAAAAATTTTAAAAGTAGTAACAGAAATAGTAATGACTAATAATAGCAGTGATACTAATTATTAGTATAATCATTATAGTCTACAAAACATAGCCCAGGCACCACATAAATAAATAAGGACTAGAGAAAAGTAAAATACAAGTGCAACATCCCAGTAAATCCTCCCACTTTAGACAAATTTCCAGTGCCCTTAATGTCCTTCCACAGATCTGACTTTAACACTGATATTGTTTGGGATAGTAAAATCTGAGGTCAAGGATTCTGCTGTTACTTTATTTGATACTCAATACAATGTCATATGTACTTACCAAATATTTTTTATTAATAAGATGAGCAAGGTTTCTGTGCTAATGTTATCCTAATAACTTTATAGTTAAGAAGCCATAATCTTGGCATGTGAGGCTGTGGGGAGGGACACTGAGGCCTCCGTGTTCAGAAATGACCTGTAATGAAGCCTGTCCTCTGAGCATTCTTCAGAAAGTGGTGGCTAATTTACATCTGGAGTTTTGAGGGCATTTAAATTTGGGAATTTCCAATGGGAAGCTGTGTTTGCAATCACATGCTCAGCTAAGAATACTTCTTTTCTAGGAACACTCATACTAGTGACGTGTTGTTAGTTTGGAACGAGAATAAAGGACAAATGTGGTCATTCTCCATGTTCTGCAGACTTAAACCAACTAATTAAATCCATTTTGCTTTCTGGGCTTATGGTGACTTTGTGTAATTCAGACTGGAATCTTGTCACACCCAGAAGATCTGTCACTGTCCAGGTTACCATGGCAGCTAATTTTTTTTCTTTTTTGTAAAATTATCCCAGTCCTTGACTTCAGTTAACCACACAAGCTGGTGTATTATTAGCTTAATGAAGAAACCCTTTCTGCAGGTTCTTCCAATACTGTCAGGTAGCTGTCCAACTAGCATGGTGTTGCTGTGTTTAGTGTCTTATCTCAGCATCCATCTGGAGCTCTCTTATAAAGCTGGTGGTAGGTTGTGTGAGAGAGAACATTCTGCTGCTTCTGATGGAAATTCATCTCCTTCTTTCTTAAATGTGACCTATGACATTACATTGTTGTTCCTTTCACCCCCCAGCCTATTCTTAGTTTCATACTATGAGGAGCAGCTTTGGCACCACCTAAGCATTCATAGCTATTGTCTGTGCAAAGATTCATTTTTCATGTCTGTAGCTTTAATGCAACATACTCTGGGATCAGTTTCAAACTCTAATGATTAACACATGTTTATTCATTCCAAGTGGAGTTGTGGCTGCAGCCCCTGCTGCACACATGTTATTGGGTTTGGGTTTTTTTGTTGTTATTATCTTTCCTCCCTACATTGGTTCTTATATGGATCAGAAGAAGCAACCAACAATTAGCTCTGGAAATCTTGTCCTCTGCCTTGAAGGTACCTTTCTGCCGTTATTATGTACCCATAAGGTATGTATCCAGGTCACTTTCTGGGCATTGTGCAATAGTCATTGGAGTTCACCTTTATGCCTGGCATTAAGCTTTATTCTGTATGTATGCTTCCATAGCATAATGACAACCCACTGAAGGCAAGTTTACCCTCAGAAACTCACACCAGGGAAGGCAGGAATATACACCAGGGAAACACAGATGAAAAAAAGCAGTCTTTAGCTGAGTCTCAAATATGGTAGGTGAACATTTAATGATACAAAGGCAGACGTTCACAATGAGGTTAGAAAAATTAGGGACATCTTTTTTGTTAAATAAGAAAAGTCAAACATGGGGTTGCCATTACTAGCTGCAGCTGGTGCTCACACTTCTCTAGGAGGCTTGGTCAGGTTTGGGGGCAGCAGTGGGAGGCTGCTTACCCATCACCTTCAGAATAACATCCCTGGCAGCTCTACTTACTGACTCAGCAAGCAAGCTGTTAACCGATACATAAAAACACAGATAATTTGGAGTAAACTGTGATTTATTGAGGAATTACTTTTGGACAGATATTTTTCCCTCTTCTCTAAACTCCATCTTAAGTCCAATCTTGGAGAAAATTGAAGTTTCTTCAAATGTGTCCTAGGAGTGGAGGTTAAAGAGCCACTGTGAAATTTATTTCATCTCTGAATTTATAGCTTTGTTAAGCAAAACTATATAGGAACCATAGAATGAAAGAGACTAAAAATAAAAAAGGGAACACCAATTACAAATTAACTGTTCCAGCCAAGTCTTTTTCTGCTCAAGAAGAAACGAAGAAAGTGAGCATGACACATATTAGCCATTTGTGTTTTTTCTAGCTTTAATATTCTGTAAATGATTACAGAGAAGGGATATGTGGATTTCCTGTTTTGTTTTCTGATCTTAAACATTTTGTTTTCTGACCTCTTGGCATTCACCTCTTCTGAACCTGAGGTTTCTCTTATAGAACAATCAGTTTTAAGTCTTGAAAGAAAGTTAAATAGTAATTGTAAATTTTAAATAGTATCTAACACACTAGGAATGCAGACTAAATGCCAAGCTATAATCATTTAAACATCCTCTTTTATTTATTCCATCTCTCATGTGTTTTGTTGGACTGAAGACTCGGAATTTCTTCTTTTCATAGGGCACATCTAATCACCTGGTGGCAGGTGGTCTCAGACTGAGGCGTGAGCACAGCCTCCAGTAGGTTTTCTGCCAGGGTATTCATCCTCTCCATACTTTTCTGATTGCCTGTAAATAGCATCACTTGTGAGGATTGTTGAAATTTGTTGTTATTATTATAATGGTATTTCTAACATGTCGTAATCATATAAAATTATAAAAATAGAAAGATGCTATTTTGGAGTTATTTTTTATACTCAGTTTGTGTTTCATGTAAAGGAAGAAAGGATTAAGAATGCCACTTGTTTAGGGAAGGAACCAGCTGCGTCATAATAGGAGAGAAAGTGACATGTGGAAATCTAGTACTTTTTGAAGAATAGAGGTAGCTAGATACTTTGAAACTGATTTGGTTTTAGTTACCTTCCTCCCTGAAAAAGAAAAGAAAAGAAGTCTTCAAAGACTTTCAAATTTCATACATACAAGTTAAGACATGTGATGATCTTACTCAGCTTTTGGCTGAGAGCCTCAGCCAAAGCAAGTGACTAAATTTTTTTCATAGGTTTCATGGTTTTGATGATAATATCTCAGTTGAGGAGTCATAAAGATCTGAAAAAGAAATATTTAGGGTAGTTGTACTATAAGAATCTTTGAAAAAGACAGTGTATTTTGAGTTGACAAAATATTCCTATTGTTTCGAAATGTTCAGTCAACACCAATTAAAAAATATAAAGATCTACTGAGAAAAGGCTGTTTGCAGGTGGGTAAACAATCACATGTTTGATGACTGTGCCATGCCCCAACATTCTAAAATGGTGTGTGTTACCTATACAAGCGATACTAATTGACAAAAATATAAAGTGCCAAAGTTTTTTATTTTCTTTTGTTTATTTACTTTTTAATTCAGCTTTATTGAGGTGTGACTGACAAATAAATTATAATGCATTTAAAATGTACATTATGATGATTTTATATTTGTATACATTGTAAAATGATTCAGATAAGTAAGTAAGTTAACAAACTCACCCCCTCACATATTTACTTTCTGAAGGAGTGGGTGAGAACCCTTAAGTTGTTTCTTAGCAAATTTCAATTACACATTATGATGTTCTCAACTATAGTCACCATGTTATAGATTAGATTCTCAGACCTTATTAATCTTAAAACCAAAGGTTTGTGCCCTTTAACCAACCTCTCCTTAATTCTCGACCCTTAGCCACTGGCAACTTATATGCTCCTTTCTTTTTCTATGAATAACAATTTTTTTAAGATTACACATTTGAGTGATATCATACAGCATTTTGACTTATTTCACTTAGCACAGTGTCTTCCAGGTGAGTGATATTCCATTGTATACATATAACACATTATCTTTATTCATTCATCCATCCGTGGACACATAGGTTGTTTCTGTACTATGGCTACTGTGAATAATGATGCAGTGAACATAGGAGCATATATATTTTTCAAGATAATGATCTCATTGCCTATGGATATATACCCAGAAGTAAGATTGCTGGGTCAAACAGTAGTTCTAGTTTTAATTCCTTGAGGAAACTCTATACTGTTTTTTGTAGTGGCTGCACCACTTTATATTGCCACCACTTTATAGTGTATTAAGGTAAACTTTGCTTAGCATCCTCACCAACATTTGTTATCTCTGGTCTTTTTGATGATGGCCATTCTAATAGATGTGAGATGATGTCTCATTGTGGTTTTGATCTGCATTTTCCTGATAGTTACTGATGTTGAGCACCTTTTCATGTACCTGTTGTCCATTAGCATGTTTTCTTTGAAAAAAATGCCAATTCAGTTTCTTTGCCTATTTTAATATTAGATTATTTGTTTTTTAGCTATTGAGTTGTATGAGTTTGTTGTATATTTTGAATATTAACCCATTATATGGGTGATCTGCAAATATTTTCTTCTATTTCATAAGTTGTCTTTTTTACTTTTTATTTAATTCTTGTTCAAGTACAGTTTTCTGTCTTATATTCCCAGCCCTGCCCCTCCCCAGTGCTCCCCACCTCCCTCCCATTTCTGCCCCTCACCTTGGTTATTGTCCATGTGTCCTTTATACTTGTTCATGTGAGTCCATCCCCTTTTCCCCTATGATTCTCTCCCCTCTCCCCTCTGGACCCTGTCAGCCTGTTCCATAATTGAGTGTCATTCGTCATATTTTGCTTGCTTGTTTGTTTTGTTTAGATCCCTGTTAACGGTGATATCATATGGTATTTGTCTTTCACTGCCTGGCTTATTTCGCTCAGCATAAAGCTTTCCAGTTCCAACCATGATGTTGCAAAGGGTAGTAGTTCCTTCTTCCTTTCTGCAGCATAGAATTCCATTGTGTAAATGTACTATAGCTTTTTGATCCAGTCATTTACTGATGGGCATCTAGGTTGCTTCCAGCTCTTGGCTATTGTAAATTGTGCTGCTATGAACATTGGGGGTGCATAGGTTCTTTTGGATTGGTGTTTCAGGGTTCTTAGGATATACTCCTAAGAGTGGAATTGCTGGATCAAAAGGCATGTTAATTTTTAGTTTTCTTAGAAAATTCCATACTGTTTTCCATAGTGGTTGTACCAGTCTGCAACCCCACCAACAGTGAACTAGTGTTCCCTTTTCCCCACAACCTCTCCAGCACCTGTTGTTTGTTTCTTTGTTTATGGTAGCCATTCTGACTGGTGTAAAGGGGTATCTCATTGTGGTTTTAATTTGCATCTCTCTGACAGCTAGTGAATATCGAGCATCTTTTCATGTGTCTCTGGATCCTCTGTATGTCCTCCTTGGAGAAATGTCTGTTCAAGTCCGTTTCCCACTTTTAATTGGGTTGCTTGTCTTCTTTGAGTGGAGTCTAGTGAGTTCTTTGTATATTTTGGAGATTAAACCTTTCTCTGAGGTATCATTGGCAAATACGTTTTCCCAAGCTGTTGCTTCTCTTTTTATCTTGATACTGTTTTCCTTAGCCATGCAGAAGCTTTTAATTTTGATGAGATCCCATTTGTTTATTCTTTCCTTTATGTCCCTTGCTCTTGGGGACATATCAGTAAAAATCTTGCTGCCTGGAATATCTGAGATTTTCCTGCCAATGTTCTCCTCTAGGACTTTAATGGTGTCATGGCTTATATTTAAGTCTTTTATCCACCTTGAATTTATTTTGGTGTATGGTGTAAGTTGGTGCTCAAGTTTCATTTTTTTGCATATAGCTGTCCAGTTCTCCCAACACCATTTGTTGAAAAGGCTATGTTTACTCCATTTTATGTTATTGCCCCCTTTGTTGAATATTAATTGACTGTAGAGAGTTGGGTATATTTCTGGGTTTTCTGTTCTATTCCATTGGTCTATGTGCCAGTTCTTATGCCAGTACCAGGCTGTTTTGATTACACTGGCCTTGTAATACAGTTTGATATCAAGTATTGTGATCCTTCCTACTTTGTTTTTCTTTCTCAACATTGCAGCAGCTATTCGGGGTCTTTTATGGTTCCATATAAATTTTTGAAGTGTTTGTTCTATGTCTGTGAAATATACCATTGGTACTTTATATAGGTATTGCATTGAATCTGTAAATTGCTTTGGGTAGTATGGACATTTTGATGATGTTAATTCTTCCAATCCATGAACACGGTGTACGTCTCCATTTGTTTGTGTCTTCCTTGATTTCTGTCTTCAGTGTTGTGTAATTTTCTGCATACAGGTCTTTAACCTCCTTGTTTAAGTTTATTCCAAGATATTTTATTTTTGTTTTTGCTCTATCGAATGGGATTTGTTTTCTTGATTTCTGCTCTGCTGTTTCATTGTTGGTATACAAAAATGCCTTTGATTTTTGGATATTGACTTTGTATCCCGGTGTTTTGCCAAGTTCATTGATTAGCTTGAGCAGTTTTTTGGGAGAGGCTATAGGATTTTTCATGTACACTATCATGTCATCTACAAACAATGCCAGTTTTGTTTCCTCCTTTCCAATTCGGATGCCTTTTATTTCCTGTTCTTGTCTGATTGCTGTGGCTAGAATTTCAAACACTATATTGAATAGAAGTGGTGAAAGTGGGCAACCTTGTCTTATTCCTGATCTTAGTGGAAAAGCTTTTAGTTTTTGCCAATTGAGTGTGATGTTTGCTGTAGGACTTTCATATATGGCCTTTACTGTATTGAGGAATGCTTCGTCTGTTCCAATTTTCCTGAGTACCTTTATCATAAATGGGTGTTGTACCTTATCAAAAGCTTTTTCTGCGTCTATTGATATGATCATGTAGTTTTTGTCCTTGCTTTTGTTTATGTGATGTATTACAGTTACTGATTTACGAATATTGAACCATCCTTGTATCCCTGGGATGAATCCCACTTGGTCGTGGTGTATGATCTTTTTGATGTATTGTTGGATGCGATTTGCCAATATTTTATTGAGGATTTTAGCGTCTATGTTCATCAGCAATATTGGCCTGAAGTTTTCTTTCTTTGTCGTGTCTCTATCTGGCTTTTAAATTAGGATGATGCTGGCTTCATAAAAAGAGTTGGGGAGTTTTCCCTCCTTTTGGATTTTTTGGAATAGTCTGTGAAGAATCGGGGTTAGTTGTTCCTTAAAAGCTTTGTAGAATTGTCCTGTGAAACCATGTAGTCCAGGACTTTTGTGCAATGGGAGTTTTTTTGATTACTTCTTCAATTTTATTTCCTGTTATTGGCCTGCTCAGGTTTTCTGCTTCTTTTTCATTGAGTTTTGGAAGATTATATTTTTCTAGAAATGTGTCCATTTCACCTAGGTTTTCAAATTTCTTGGCATACAATTTTTCATAGTAATTTCTTACAATCCCTTCTATTTCTGTGGTGTCAGTTGTAATCTCTCCTCTTTCATTTCTGATTGTGTTTATTTGCATCCTCTCTCTTCTTTTCTTGATGAGTCTACTTAAAGGTTTGTCTATTTTGTTTATCTTTTCAAAAAACCAACTCCTGGATTCATTGATCCTTAGAATTGTGCTTTTAGTCTCTATGTCATTTAATTCTGCTCTGATCTTGGTTATTTACTTCCTTCTACTTGCTCTGGGCTGTCTTTGTTGTTGTCCCTCGAGTTCTTGGAGGTGTCGGGTTAGGTTGTTTTCTTGAAATGTTTCTATCTTCTTTAGGTAAGCCTGTATTGCTATGAACTTCCCTCTCAGGACTGCCTTCACCGTGTCCCATTAGTTTGGGGTTGTTGTGAGTTCATTTTCATTTGTTTCCAGGAACTTTTTTATTTCTTCCCTAATTTCGATCTTGACCCATTCATTGTTTAATAGCATACCATTCAGTCTCCATGCTTTGGGGTGTTTTGGGGTTTTTCCTGTGGAGTTAGTTTCCAATTTCAGTCCCTTGTGATCAGAGAAAATGCTTGGTATAATTTCTATTTTCCGAAATTTGTTGAGTCTCGTTTTGTGTCCTATCATGTGGTCTATCTTTGAAAATGTTCCGGGTGCATTTGAAAAGAATGTGTATTCAGCTTCTTTGGGATGGAGGGCTCTATATATATCAGTTAGGTCCATTTCATCTAGGGTATCATTTAATGCTGCAATATCTTTGTTGATATTTTGTTTGGAAGATTTGTCCATTTTAGATAGTGGGGTGTCAAAATCCCCTACTATAATTGTGTTGCTGTCAATATTTTTCTTGAGGTCTTCTAGAATTTTCTTTATATATTTGGGTGCTCCTATGTTGGGTGGATATATGTTTACGATGTTAATGTCTTCTCTTTATGGCCCTTTTTTTGAAGTCTATTTTGTCTGATATGAGAATTGCTACCCTGGCTTTTTTTTCTTGTCCATTTGCTTGGAATATTTGTTTCCATCTTTTCACTTTTAGTCTGTGGTGGTCTTCTAACCTGAGGTGTGTCTTTTCTGGGCAGCATATGTGTGGGTTATGCTTTCTTATCCATTCAGCTATTCTATGTCTTTTGATTGGTGCATTTAATCCATTTACCTTTAAGGCTATTATTGAAAGGTACTTATTCATTGCCATTTGTGTACCTGTGTTCCTCTCCATCTCTCTCTTTTCCTTCCTTTCCTTAATGCAGCCCTTTTAGTAATTCTTGTATAACTCATTTGGTGGAGGCATATTCTTTTAGACTTCTTTTGTCTTGGAAGCTCTAAATTTGGCCTTCTATCTTGATTGAGAGCCTTGCTGGGTACAATATCCTTGGTTGTAGGCTCTGGTTCTCATTACTTGGAATATTTCTTGGCATTCTCTTCTTGCTTGGAATTTTTCCATTGAGAAGTCAGTAGCCAACCTTATTGGGATCCCCTTGTATGTTACTACCTTTTTCTCCCTTGCTGCCTTCAGGATTCTCTTTGTCTTGGACTTTTGCCATTTTAATGATGATGTGTCTTGCAGTAGGCCTCTTTCGGTTCCACCTGCTTGGGACTCTCTACGATTCCTAAATTCCTGTGACTTTATCTCTCCTCAACTTAGGAAAATTTTCCGTTATTACTCTTTCAAGTAGGTTTTCTATCCCTCGTTCTTCTTCTTCTCCTTCTGGTATTTCTATTATTCGGATATTATTACATTTCATATTGTCTTGCATTTCTCTTAGACTCTCCTCATGTTTTTCTGATTCTCTTTTCCATTACTTGGTCCGTCTGGGAGATTCTTTCTACCCTGTCTTTGATCTCGCTTATGTGGTCATCTGCCTCATCAATTCTACTTTTCATACCTTCTACTGTGTTCTTCAGTTCAGAAATTTTATTCTTCATTTCCGTTTGGCCTTTGCTAATGGTTTTTATTTCCTTCTTCATGTTGGTATAGTTTGCAGAGAGTTCACTGTAGCACCCCTGTAGTTTCTGGTAGCTTGTAAGCTCTTTGAATTTCCTGATAACCAGTGCTTTGAATTCAATATCTAATAGTTGACTTGCCTCTATTTCATGTAACATTCTTTCTGAGACTTCCTCCTTTTCTTTCATTTGGGGATTGTTGCTTTGTCTTCCCATTGTTTGTGTTGCTCTTCTTGTTGGCCTCAGCCTCTTAAATTGATCTGTTCTGATGCCCTGGGTTTATGGTGTGAACTTCTATGGTAGGATACCTGTGAAATACAGTGGTGCAGTCTCCTGCAGGTATCTTGGTGTACTCCACTCCCACCCACTCCTCTTGTTGGTTTTCAGCTGTTCAAACCTTGTCTTCTGGTGTCACTAGCTGCAGCAGCCTGAGGGGCTATTAGTGTGGCCTTTCTCGTGTCTCAGTGAACTTGACTGGTCTCACCAGTACCCACCCAAGATCCAGACTGGCCCCGCTCTTCTGCACCCCACTGAGAGCAGGTTTTTCCCCAGTCTTCCCAGCCCTGGCCTGGCGTGAGGGCGTGCACTCCCAGCCAGGCTTTCCTGGTTTCAGGCTTGGGCTTGGACCTTTCCCAGTGCTGTGGCTGAACACATAGGGCAACTCATAATTCTTCCAAGCCAGCAACCATGGACTGACTTCTGGATTTTTCAGTCTGCGCCCAGCTGGGTAGGGATGGAGCTGGCGACTGGCTCTCTTCCAGGGTCCCTGTCAGCAGCCCAAGGCTCCCCAAGACTCTAGGAGAGCCGGCTCAGGTCCCTCGCCACAGGGAACGCAAGGGCGACTCACAATTCTCCCAAGCCAGCAACCGCAGCCTGACTCCAAGGGTTATTAGAGCTCTCTGGTTTGCTTCCCAATGCCCACTCCTCTCTCTGGCACTACAGGCAAACTGATCTCTCTTGGTGTTTTTCAATCTGTGCCCTGAAAGATAGGGAGGGTGCTGGTGACTAGTTCTGTCCCAGGGTTGTTGTTACCTGCCCTCGGCTCTCAGAGACCTGGGTGGCCAGGCCCAGGCCCTGGCGTGGGTTGGCGGAGGGCCTGCCACGGCCTCTGCACTGTTCCCTGATACCTTGTTGACCTGTGGTCATCTCCTCTCCTCAACCTCTGGTCATTCAGTGTCTGCTACACTCTCTGGAGTCCTGCCTTCCTATACGCTGGGTCCCTGTTGGGCATCCACTGCGCTCCTCTGCAGATCAGCCCGGTCTTTCTCTGGTGGGTGGAGGGAAGCGAAATCCTTTGTCGTACTCCGCCACCATCTTCCTGATCTCTATAAGTTGCCCTTTTATTTTGTTAATTTCCTTTGCCGTATGAGATTTTTTTACTTTGATGTAGTCCAATTTTTTTAATTTTTGCTTTTTATCATTGCTAAGACCATTGTCAAGGAGATTATCTGCTGTGTTTTTTAAATAATTTTTATAGTTTCAAGTCTTATGTTCAAGTCTTTATCTGGTTTAAGTTGATTTTTTGTGTATGATATGATATAGCAGTCCAATTTAACTCTTTTGTATGTTGATATTCAGTTTTCCAAACACCTTTGTTGAAGGGATTATGCTTTTCACACTGGGTATTCTTGGAGCTCTCATCAAAAGTTAAATGACCATATCTGCATATGTTTATTTCTAAACTCTGTATTCCTTTCCATTTATTTATGTGTCTGTTTTATGTCATACCATGCTGTGTTGATTACTGTAGCTTTGTAAAATTTGAAATGAGGAAGTGATATACCTCCAGCTTTGTTCTTTCTCAAAATTGCTTTGGCTATTTTGGGTCTTTTGTGGTCCCATAAAATTTTAGGATGATTTTTTTCTATTCTTGTGAGAAATGCCAAAAACACTTTGATAGATATTGCATTGAATATATAGACAGTTTTGAGTAGTGTGGGTTTTTTAATGATATTCACTCTTCTGATCCATGAACATAGGTTATCTGTTTATTTTTTTCATCCTCAATTTCTTTCAACAATATTTTATAGTGTTCAGATCTTTCAAATTTTTGGTTAAATTTATTCCTTGGTGTTTTATTGTTTTGATGCAATTGTAAATGAGATTGTTTTATTACTGTTTGGTACTTGCTTGACCCAGGAGGTAATAGCATACAAAGTGCTTGTGCACACATTTGATAATTTTTTAATTTAATATGGTGCTGTAGATTCTGAGGCCCATTGGCTACCAAAACTAAGCAATTTGAGGGTTTATCTTTTTGGTGGAAGCCACAAAATTTTGGGTAGTATATGTATAGACAATATTCTTCAAGCTGCTCCAGGCAGAACACGGAGACTTTGGTGTTACTGTTGGAGTAAGCCAGAGGGAGAATTCAACAGAAGTGCCCACCAGGTGTTTCAGGGTCATGAGAGGATTCCAGTTAGTACCAAGATGCAGGCTGATTAAAAGCTGTGCTCTCCAGCAGCATCTGGGAAAGTATGCAGTCAAAACCCTCCCAGGGAGAAACTGGGAGGTGGGTACATTTTTCTGTTCTCTCTGGGCAGTGCTCAGGTCAGCCATGAGGAGTACTTGTGAACCCACTTAGCAAATGCTTGTTTGCTATAGTTTTGTGGGACTTGAGAATGCAAGCCCTGTTGGCTCTCAGAGCTAGACGATTTGGGAGTCTGGCCTTGTATGGTGGTCTTAAAGGTTGAGGTGCTGTATCTGTGGTCCAAAACCTTTCCTTTTCAGGGAGAAGTTGGGAGTCGAGGGTTCCCTCTCAATTGTATATCACTTTGCCCAGGTGGGTTTATGGCAAGAGTGTCTTTCAGCTTTTCCTACCCATCTTGATGTTGGTAATTTTTTCTGCTATACAATATGTAGGAGTCACTCAAGTACTTCTGGATTGTCTGGCAGAGGGATCTTTTCCATGTGCAGCTGTACATTTTGTGTATTTTTAGGAGGAGGGAATGTTAGGAGCCTCCCATGCTGTCATCTTGGTGGTGTCACTCCTGTCAACATTTATTTTAGACGAAATTTTTCTTCAAAGTGACAATGCTGGGACCTACTAACATGGCCTAGTAAATCTTACCAAACAGCAAAATGGGAACTGGCATTGTCTCATTTTTTTTAGCACTGATCAGGTTATAATTTCATTTATTTGTGTAATATTTCCCCAACATGTCTGTACACCCCAGGAAGGTGAAGATCCTGTCTGGTTTGCAACACAGTCTGATTACCAGTCCCTGGCCAAGGGCCTGACATGTTGTAAGCTACAGAGTGCAGGTCAACATGAGTTCAAAGAATGAATGATGAAACAGGAGACTTCAGCTTAATCTTTGAACTGCAATTTGTAAGTGCAAATTTGGGCAAGAATTTCACTTCTTGGAGACTCAGATTCTTCACTTTTAAAGTGGCTGTCTTGGCCAAGAAGTTCTCCAAGGTCACCAGTCTTTTTTTTATTTAAATAATATAATTTATTTAAAATATATTAGTTTTATTTTTATATTTTTAAATTTATTTAATTATTGTTCAAGCACAGTTTTCTGTCTTTTACTCCCATCCCAACCCCCCACCCCCCAGTGCTCTCCACCTCCCTCCCATTTTCACCCCTGTTAGTTTTTGTCCATGTGTCCTTTATACTTGTTCCTGTGAATCCTTAAATTCCATAAATGAATACAGGGTAGACACATCATGGCCCTGCCATCACCTCTTTTTCTGAAAACTGTATACTTAGACTCCAGCAACATCTGACACTGCAGCAACACTTTCCCAAAATATAGACACTTAGTGTAGGAATGAACTCTGGAATTTAGTTGAATGAGCACATTCTCTTTTTCAGGTACTTCACAGTAAGCCCGAGAATGTACCAAACGGAATTTGTTATGGCTATGCTGTGACCCATGATTTTGGGATTTGGGGATGGAGTTTCCTGCCCAGTGTGGACATTCAGGCAGCACTCAGATGTGAACAGAGAAGAATGAATAAATGTGCAGAGCAGAGGACACTTGTGAGTGTAAGGCTCCGGTGGTTCCCAGTCTCTCACTGGGAGGGAGGTGGGTTCCCATAGGAGAGAGCTAGGTTCCCATAGCTCTCTCACTGAGAGCTATGGTGTTCATGGACTTGGGTTTGGTAGAGTATACTGATAGACAGTTTCCTTTTTTCTGATTTTTGGATAAAAAGTAGCTGTAGTGAGTTTTGTTACTTTATACCCTGAGACCAGGTTGATATACACATATAGTCTTCTCAAAAATTAAAAAGGGTTTAACTGGTTATTAAAATGAAGTTTATTAAAGTCTTCAAATCTTCATTTATAGACGCCAACACCCAGTATAAGCTGAAACCAGAATCTATCAGGGTATGGGAAGGGCTGCATCTGTCTGGACACTTTGTGGTATTTGCCTCTCTGGGAAACCTGTTGTGCTTCCCTCTCTGGGACAGCCTGTAGTTTTTCTGTGACAGCCTGCTATATTCTCTCTGGGATAGTCTGTTTTTTTTTTTTTTTTTCTGTACAGCTGAAATCTCATAAAAGTGAGGAAACAAGGAACTTAATAACTTTGGATGAGTGAATAGTCATTTTTCAGCACTACTTCTGAACAGATTGGCCTCATTCTCTTCGTTGACCTCTGTGGTCAACCCCTGAATACCTTTCTGTGGTTCTCTGCCCTGTCTGTACTTCCCTGCACATTTCCCCAACCCAGGCAGAAGTAGCCTTTGTGACACGTATATGTGTAGATCCACGTTCACCCTTGGTCTGCCATGATTTGCCCTGTCTTGCTGTCATACACTTTAAAACTTAATTTCTTTTTTCCATTATCTAACTGGGAAATGAAATTATGTTATGAATCATCTAATTCCATTAGCTTCATTATTTTCTGATATTTGAGTGCAGAGAAATAGTGCCTCATAATGGAGGAAGGAATTCAGAAGACTCAGGTTCTTCTGGTTTGTGTGATTTTGAACAAATTTATTCCCACCTTATTTATAAGATTAGTCAATTGTGTGATTTCTGGGATACTTCAATTCCCCATACCAGGGTTTACTTCAACATTGTTCTACTCCATACAAGTATCAATATCTAGGCTCCTAACACTATCTTGCATCCTCAGTAACCTTGATAGCATAAGGGTCCTGTTCATAGGTGGAGCTTTTTCACTATTGGTATCTCAGTTTCATTTTAGCTGTTTAAAAGTTTTAAGTCTTTTTGAGCTTCTTTAAAGAAAAAGCTCCCAACAGAGGAAAATTATGATGGGAGGAACACTACTCTTTGGCTTGGGATGTTCTGGAGCACCCAGGTCATTTTCTAGATGCTGCTAATGTTTGCCTACATCCCACCCCTCCCACTTTTTTTTAAAATCAGTACCATTAACACCCCTGATTTGGTTTGGTTTGGTTTTGCCTTAACTTGGTGTTAAGCTTTCAGTGTTTCTCCTTAATCAGGATGTTTTTGTCTGATAGATAAGAATCTTTCATGTTTGAATCTTGCAAAGGACTGGAGCTCTTGAAATGTTTTAATATTCTCTTATTGTTGCCACCACCAGTCCCTACCTTATTCTGTGAATGAGAGCCCCTGAGGAGTAGTGGTGAGACAAGACTCTGGAGTGGCTGGTCTTAAGACTTCAAGGTGAATATTAAGACACTGAAGGGTTTGTCCCATAAACTATGTTGCTGTATTAATGAGAATCAAATTAGCTATTATCGTCCAACCCCTCTCTTTATGTGACAGCTCAGCCATCACACATAAGTCAGATACAATAGTTCAGATTCCTAAGCATGGCTGTCCTGCAGTGCTGGTGATAGGAGAAACAAATGTCTAATGAACTGTCTAACACTTTGAAATTCTTTTACTAAGATCCTATTGAGGCAGATTTTGAATAACGATAGTGCTTAAGATATCTAGCCACGTTTTCACAGATTCACCAGGGTTTTACCATGCTTCTGTTTGCCCACTGAAGTAAGTCCCTTGCCTTTGTCAGTCTCTTGTGAGCCCCTCAATTCTTTTTTCCTGTGAGCTAAGATTATACCAAAGGAGGGACAAAGTAAAGTAACTCACTAAGTGGAAAAGATTTTCTTCTGACAATTAGTTTTTAAAAGCAACCTTAAAGATAATATAGGTTCATGTAATATCATGGATAAAGATAACAATTTACTTATTGATTTTTTTTTACACAGAGAAAAAGGTGAGGGAAGAGAGAAAGAGAATCATCAATTTGTTGTTCCACTTATTTATGCATTCATTGGTTACTTGTTGTATGTGCTCTGACCAGGAATCAAACCTGCAAACTTGGCATATCAGGATGACATTCTAACCAATTGACCCACCCAGCAAGGGCAACAATCTAGATACAGCCAAGGAAAAGTAACTTTATTGCTTTCTTGCAAATAAGCCAAAAACAATAGTTCATCAAGTTTTCACTACATTCATAATGGAACATTTTATAATCTTCTAAGGAGAAGTTTGAGGAAATGCATGACTTATGCTTCGATAATAATGCTAATTTTTGTTAAAATTCTATATGTGTTTATTACAGTTGTTTTCCTAAATTCTACAATAGTTTATTTAGGGCTATAGTATCCACTAATTTGTTTGCTTCTTTTATAACAAAAAGCCATGAAATTTGTACTTAAAGTGACCACTGGTTTGCACTGGGTGTTCTTGGTCTGTTATTTTCTACCTAATTTTTACTACAGTTCTTGGATACTGAATCATTTAATCTTGGCAGTTACTGAATATTGGCCTTTGCAGCTATAAAAATGCTTCAAGTTGACAAAAAGGAAAAGGAAGTCTCTGACTGTTGAATACCAAATTTGGCCTCTATTATAGCGCTGAAGAAATGCTTTTAGGAATGACATTGGAAACATTCAAAAGAATGTCATGAAGACCTTCTGACATTGATGGAGAGAACTTCCTATGGGGTCATTTGTGGTTAGGCAGGCAGATAGGCAGGAAGTACAGTTAACTTTGAATGAGTAGAAATTTCACTTGTATTGTTCAACTGAGGTAATATGTTTTAGAAGATAACTGAAGTAAAAAAGAAATCCTGATATTCCCAATGCTACATGTTTGCTTGGTAATCCAGATAGCCTTTGATGGGAGAACTGATATTAGAAAAATTATCCTTTTGACTTACTTCAAATGTTGAACTAGAGCTAGACAGAAGGGGGCATCCTTATGGCCAGATAACTGAGATAAAAAACACTACTACTCCATGACCCTTGCAAAGACTCATAGTAGCCTTCCACTACTATTGTTTACAACTCAGAGCTGCTGGCATACTTGAAAGGAGGTGTGTCCTGCAAGGAAAGGTTCCTGACAAGGAGACCCTTTCCAGAGTCACAAGTATAGTTACCATCCTAATGAACTGTGGTGGATACGCAGAGTGGACGCTAGTAGCATAGTTTAGATTTCTTCGGGGAAAGAAGTGAGAAATATTCCTGAAGGAGTAAATAGAGCTAATAGATGGCAGGAAAAGGAAGGCTTAATTAAGAGTGGTTAAAGAAAATCAGAAGTTTGACTCTATCATGGAGACTCTGGCAGAAAACAGGAGAGAAAGAGAGATAGAGAGAGGAAAGTGATGTTATGGCATGTTATTCCTTTTGGAATAATGACTTGAGTCCTCTTCACCTGTCCCTTCACCACTGGTCTGAGCACATCCCTCAGTGCTTGGGGTTCTTCTATTCAATTCTGGTGGCTTAGTTTGCCTGTACCCAGATGAAACAGGTTAAGTGGAAGAGAGTAGTGGCGAGGGTACAGAGCCTACTGACCAGGGTGGCAGTTTCATTCTTTTGGAGAGAAGCATAAAACCAAATAGAAAGTCCTAGCCATGGCCAGGTAGCTCAGTTGGTTAAAATGTCCTATGCCAAGCATAATCCTGGGTCAAGGCACATACAAGAAACTACCAATGAATGCATGAATAAGTGGAACAACAAATTGATCTTTTTCTCTTTCTCTCTCTCTAAATATTAATAAATAAAATTTTAAAAAAGTACTAACTTCTAGTCTTTCATTGTCTAAATGAGCTAATATGCTGCAGAGTAAGCTTACAGATATCCCCAGTTTTCCCAGCCTACACAGCAGGGACAATTTTCATAAAGACAAGAGACCAGAGAACAGTTACAGTGCTTACATGTATGTGTACATGTGCCTGTGTGTGTGAAGAAGACAAATACCTATGGTGTCACAAGCCCTCCTCTCAGAAAATAGTCATCGTGTTTTTATGTTGCCAGTTAGACCCTTGTAAGTATAAGGATAAGATATAGAAACAGTGAAAATGACACAGTTCATTTGATCCTCTTGCTGTTCACTCTCTACAGAAAAGAGCATTGAAGGAAAAAGGTGAAAAGGTATGAAAAGAGAAGAGAGCTGCCTTGTCATACCCACAGGTCAGCCAAAAGGGTTTAATGTGATTTTAGCTGCAGCTATTTCTGAAATTTCATGAGAGGGAAAAACACTAAAAATCTTCCCTGGCATGTTAAATAATGATAATATATGCTTTAAAGCCCCATTATAACCATTAACATGAATAACTAGTGATTTGGAATTTGAGTTAAATCGTTAGGCTGCTACATTTGTGTTCTTTGAGTTTTTGAATATAATTATTTGAGGATTAAGCTGAGAGGCGCTAATTAGTACAAGGAATTAGTAGCAGCCTTGCTTCCAAAGCCAAATTTGGAATGAAGAAATGAGAATTCTAAGAAAAAATGTCTGGTATGAATGAATGAATGAATGTATAAATGAAGGAAAAGTAAGGTATTCCACACCTTAATTCCAGGAAGACCTCACAAAGACATTGATTGAAATTTTTAAGAAGAGCATGAGAGTAATATATGAGTTTAAGAAACACTTTTGCTTTGTTTTTATGGTCTCTAGGATTAAAGAAAAGATTAATTAAAGAAATAAAAGTTGTATTTTAATTACTTAGTAGCCTTCATTTAGATAAAAACTGATGATAGTTCACTTTCTTGGAATAAAGTAGTTTCTAGGACCTATTTAAACAGTTTAAGTAGCATTTATTTACATATTAAATTGAGATAAGCCCTGCATCATCCTTATTTCTTAACACACAAACACTTAGTAGTTTATACTGTACTTAGAAAAAAAATGGAATTTATCATCACATCTAAGTAAATCAGTAGCTACTTGCTTCACTGTAAAGGCAACTTTGGATTTTGTGGTGTTGAATATACTCAGGATAAGATGACTACAAATATTTTTGGGAAAAAATCCTTCCAATTATTTTTTTACAGTTTAATGTGTTTCTAGTGATTTAAGTCCAACCCTACGTAATATTTGCCTAATACCTAAAGGCAGGTATTAATGTCCTTTCATCAAGGATTTCATTGATATATGAGTTCAAGTTACCATTGGCTGAAAGTAGTGTCTGTTGAGATGTTAGTGAAATATCAAGCAAGGTGAACAAAATAACCAACTTACAAACAGTATTCTGAATGTCTCACAAAAATAAAATCATCAAAACAAAACTTTGAAGTGCAATGAGAAACAGAATACAGGAGGTATTTTCAAAGGCTTTGTTACCTTTGGACTCACAGACCACCAAAAGTTTAGCAAGTTTTTGATGTATAGGTATGTTAGAAAGTCTCTGGGCTTATTGGTCCCTAGGAGACCAAAAAGCCAACAAAAAAATCAAACTGTCAAAACATCTTACAACATAAAAACGAATCCAATCCATGCATGTTTGTAATTTCTATAAATTAGCTTTGTGGGCCAGTGTGGTGTTTCATAACATTGCCAAGCCATGTGTTACACAAGTAGACAAGATCTGTGGCCAAGAACCATTGGAAGGAAGATTACAGACCCTTGACCCTTTTTTTGCACACTGAACCAGATATTCTTTGTCTGATTGGAATCACAAAGAAAAAACTGAATATTTTACTCCAAATGTTATTGTAAATTAGTGACAGAAAGGCCCTTTCCAAGAGACAGTTCTGGTGGTGGGCAAACATGAGCAGGTAGGCCAGGCCAATCTCATGTGGGCAAGTCTTCTCTGAGTCAGAACAGGGTTCTGACCTTGGGCTGGATTTGCAAATACCAACTCATATAAACAGTGAGATATGCTTAAGGAGATAAGTGCATGAAAATAGCACCTGGGGTAACTGCAAATCTGTGTTGAGGATTGAGGAACTGTTCTGACACAGTTGTTAGATTCAGTGATATGTGACTAATGTTGCCACTTCTCCACCAGAACCCTCAGCTCCTGTCAAAAACCCATCTCCTTCCCTATAGTCTCTCTATCTTTCCCTTATACTCATTCCCACCTACAGGCTTTTGCAAATGCTGCTTCCCACCCTCCACCCTCAACCTGGCCTTGTATGTTCTATGCACCTTTGCACACAGCCTGACATTTCACTGTGTGCTGTCTGTGTGTGAGCACTTTGTTGGGAATTTAAGGAATTCAAAGATCTTTAAGACTGAGGCACTTCTCCCAGAGGGTGAAAATCTCATTTTGAAAAAAAAATGTCTAACAGATAACTAAAAACATAAGCAATAAAATAGTCAAATGTGTGGGAAGGACATTGGAATTCAGAGAAGCGGGCTTTCCCCTGGGAAGTCATGGAGACTTCATGGGGTCTAACTAGACCCAGAGGACAAGCAAGCAGGATTTGGGTAGGTAGAATCTGTTGGGCTGGGGAATGGACCAGCCTTTCCAGCAGGAGCTGAGCATGAGCAAAAGTGGGCAAGCAGGATTCAGGAGCGATAGGGAAGGATGACTTTGGGTATATTTACATGCCCAGTGCAGGGAGCAACTGATGCTCTGGGCTAAAATACTTTTATATTTTGCTTGGTTCCTCAGGAAGTGAGGAGGAGATACTGGGTGAAGATATGTCTTAGGCATAATATGCAGGGCCCACTGAAAAATGAAAATGTGGAGCTTCTTATTTAAAAAGGGGGTTAAAAGTTCCACTAATTTTTTAAAATAAAAAGTATTTTTCCCTCTTATGGTCTCTTTCTCTACCTATTAGGGTTTTTTTGTTTGCCACTTACTATCATGCTTCTTTGGGCACATGATACTCTCAGGGAAAGTACAGTGCTCCGTAAAGCCAGGGGCCTGACAACTTCGCATGGGGCCCATCCTCCAGTTGCTGGACTCTCCCTCCCTACAGCCACTGCACCAAGGTGCTTCTCCTTGGCTGGTGGTGAAGAGGTCAGCCAGGCATTTTTATTCTCACTGTTCACTGCCCAAGCCCTGGCAGGACATTGCTCCTGGATGTGTTAAATTCCTGGATTGAGTTTGGTGAGGGGCTCACCTCTGCCAAGTTGCTCATAATATGCTTTGTGGCCCTGCTAGCCTGGGGTCAGAGAGGGCCACAGTGTGGTCCCCCCAACCCAAAGTCCTGCAGGGCACATGTGCATAACCCTGCTGGTAATGAAGGGAACAGCAATTGCTGGGGAAAAGCCAAGGGGAGGAGGCCAAGTGGAACTCATGGAGCCAGGGAGCAGGGCTTGGGAACCCATGCTGCAGGGAGATAAGCCCCCCAGTGCACACCGATCGCACACTGTGAGGTGGGACCTAGAGACAGAAGTCTGTTTGAAGTTAGTGTCCTGGCCCAGGTAGCAGGGGTCTGACTCAGGTATAACAACATTATGAGAAAGAAAAGAAACATAAAAGGGGGGGTAGAAGGGATTATGGACTAATGAAAATAAATAACTCAGAGGCAACTATTGCATTTAGAGTCCAGGCCACACAAAAAATGATGACATTCTGGTATAAAAAGAAAGAGTAGAAGTTAGCTTACTTAAGTTTAAATTTTCATTTTGAGGTGGGGTTGAAGGAGCAGCAGAGATAAGACATGTCATTTCATTTGAGACGTAACAAGTTTAAGTGGAGAGCAGAGCTGCAGGAGAATATGTCCATAGGCATACAGATAGACACCAGTAGAACCTGGGAGGAGGATAAGGGCTGAGATAAAGACCTTGGGGAACAGGTCCAGAGAAATACTCCTAGGGTAGATCCCTCCACAAGGCCTTTGAGAGGGAGAGAGCCAGGGCAGAAATCAGAAGTCAGGGGATGTGTTTGCAGGAAACCCACATTTAAAAAAAGGCAGGCTCCCAGGGACAAAGGAGAATCAGCAGAGAGGAAACCCCCGCAGAGGGCTAAAAGGGGAGAGAAATTTCAGAAGAAGGCAAATGAGGTTAACCCAGAAAATCTTTGAGAACAAGGTCAAGAAAATGATTATTATTTATAATTCCCAAAAGCATAATTTCAGTGGCATAACTGAGTGGTTTACTAAGTGCACAGGAGGGTTGTCTGCCAATCATAACTTTCTGTGGCTGAGCTCAGTCTTGGATGGAAGCAAATAGCCCAGGTTCAAAACTCAATTAAGACATGTTCTAGTGATATGCTCTTGGATGAGTTAGCTAATGTCTCTAAGTGTCAGATTTCTGATTTCTGAAATGAGTATTAAAATACAAAATTATTCATGTAAAATGAATGAATGCAGAATTCTTGTACACTGACTGGCAAACTATTCTTATTAGAGTTGTATTAAAATCTTAGCAGTAAGAATGATGACTGATATAATTCCATGACCTCAGAGAGTCCTTCAGTATAGTGGCTGAGACATATATACACATAAATGGCTGTAACATAGACCGTGTAAGTGCTCCAATAGAAGCATAAGCAACTTGCTGAGGGAGCAAGAGAGAGGAGGATAGCACCACAGAACAGGCCAAGCACAGGCTTTAGAGGCAGGCCAGCATTTATTATAATCCCAAGTCCCTCACTCTCTAGCTCTGTGATCTGGATATGACACAGACTGCACATCCCCAATACTAGTTCTTTCATTCTTATAACGCACACACACACATTTTTACAAAGAAGGTACATAGCTGCTTTGCTGAAGATCAGAATTCCCAGCATCCCTTGTTGCTAGATGTGGGCATGTGACAAAGGTTTAGCCCATAGGACATGGAAAAAAAGAAATATGAGGAAGTTAGAACTAGAATTCATGTTCTTAAAAGGAAGAATTTTTTTGTTTTGTTTTTCCTTAGCTTTTTTCCCTTCTTGATGTCTGGAATCCAGATGTAGTGGCTGGAATGAATGCACCTATCCTAAGCCATATACCATAAGTTGTGGGTTGAAAATAATATAGCAAAAACAAGAAATTGCCTGGATCTGTTATCTTGTGTGGCTTTCAGTTTTCGCTGGACGTATTTGGATTATAAAACAAGGAAGAAATAAATTTATTATTATTATTTTAAAAGTTTTATTAAATTTATTAGGGTGACATTGGTTAATAAAATTATATAGGTTTCAAGTGTATAATTCTATAATACATTATCTCTGTATTGTATTGTGTGTTCACCACTTAAAGTTAAGTCTCCTTTTATTACCATATATTTGATCCCTTTTAGTCTTAGATGGAAGAACTTTCTTATTATTTAAGTCACTGATATTTTAGTTCTCTCTGTTATTTAACTGTACTGTATCCTAAAAAATAATATGCTTGCATACATTTGTAAATGAGTATAATAACACTTCACAGAATTGTGAGAATTGAATCCTCCTTAATGCATAAAAAAGCACCAAGACCAGTAGGTAGCATACCATATGTACTAATCAATGTGTGCTGAGTACATAAACATTATTACCAGAGTATACTGTTCATGAAGACTTGGATACTTTGGAGGAAGTAGTAGACGAGGCTACATTTTAGTTATGTTCTAGGTAGATGTTAAAGAATTTAAAAAATTTATTCTTTAGGTACTGGTTCCTTATAGTTAGTACCATATAGAAATTAAGAATATTCTCATGCATTTTGATACAAATATAAAATTTAATATTTAGTGAGAATCTACTTGATACCAAGCATAGGGTAAACAAAAGTAATAAATTGAGGTCTTTGCCCTCAAGTTGCTTGCTCAATGCAGTCATTAGATAGTGTATTTCTTCAAAACTTGGATTATAGCTCTAATCTGCCTAAATTTGAATCCTGATTTCAATACTTGTGACATTAGCAAATTATTTCACCAGTCTTTAACAGAGTTTCATTCCCTATGAAACATAGATAGTAATAGCACTTACTTCAGGATTGTTGGAAGGAATAAATTAGACATTATCTGTACAGTACATAAAACAAAACCTGCCATTGATTAAGTGCTCAATTTATGTTAGCTATCACATCAGTTAACGTTGGTACATAATATAAAACCCCAAACTTGGTAGCTTAAAGCAGCAAAGTTTACATTCAGCCCTTCATATCCATAGGTTCCACAGTCATGGATTTAACCATTCACAGACTGAAAATATATATTTTTGACAAGGGTTATGGAGGGCTGGCTAAGGGGCTTGAGCATCTGCAGACTTTGGTATCCATGAGAGGGGTTGGGTATCCTGGAACCAATCCCCTAGAGATGACACCAAGAGATGACTGTGTTTAGCTCATACCTCTTCAGGCTGGTGATTTAGACAGGGCTCAGCTGTGTGGTTCATCTGGGCTTGGGTGAGCTTCTTTATGTGTCTTTAGTCAAGTTGGCTAGGTGACTCTGTTTTTGCAGCTTGTCTCTTATACTCTTTCAAACTCATCAAGCTTGTTCTCATGACAGAGCAGGATTCTACAAAAAAAATGGAACTATGAGAGATCTTAATATCTAGTCATAAAACTGTTATAGCATTACTCTCATCATAATCTCTTGGTCAAAGCAAATAGCAAGTTTAAACAGATCCAAGGAGAATACCCCCAAATTTCTTTTTTTGTATTTTCTTTCCAATACTATTTAGTCCCCTGATACCTCTCTCCCCACCCCCTGTAATCCCCACACTGTTGTCCATGTCCATGAGTCCTTTTTCCTTTTAGCCCAATCCCTCCACTGCCTAACTCACCCTCCCCCCAGTAGCTGTCATACTGCTCTCTATCTATGGATCTGTTTCTATTTTGCTTGTTAGTTCAATTTGTTCTTTAGATTCCACATATGAGTAAAATTATATGGTACTTACCATATAAAATTATATGGTATTTACCTTTCTCTGACTGGCTTATTTCACTTAGCATAATGTTCTCCAGATCCACCCATGCTATCACAAAGGTAAAATTTTCTTCTTTTTTCTTTTCTTTTTTTCATTTTCACCAGTAACTTTATTGACTTGGATATTCTGAATATGTCAGCTATCTCCTGTATGGTAGAACATTGATTGTTCTCAATTAATGTCTTGATTTGATTGTTATCAACTTCAACTGGTCCACCTGACCATGGAGCATCATCCAGAGAGAAATTTCCAGAACAAAGCTTCACAAACCACTTTGACATGTCCAATCAGTCACAACACCTTTTCCATAGACTGCACAAATCTATTTCTTGTGTTTCAGTTGTGTTTTTGCCTTTCTTGAAATAATAAAGCATAATATACCAAAAATATTGCAGATCTTCCAACTTCAATATTAAAATGGCTACACAAAAATCACCACCTTTTTTCAAGTATATTTTATTGATTATGCTATTATAGTTGTTCTTTTTTCCCCTCTCCTTCATCACCCTCTGCCAGGTACTCCGATTCCCACCAGCATCCTCTACCTACTTAATTCATGTACATGGTTTATACATATAAGTTTTTTTGCTTCTCCATTTCCTATACTATTCTTAACCTCCCTCTATTTTGTTCCTACCATTTATGCTTCTTATTCCTTGTAACTTTTTCCCCATCCTACACTCTTCCCTCCTTGTTGATAACCCTCCACGTGATCTCCATTTCTGTGATTCTTTCCTTGTTCTAGTTGTTTGCTTAGTTTGTTTTCTTTTTTGTTTCTCAGTTGTTGATATGAGGTTGATATCATTTTACTGTTTATATGTTTTATCTTCTTCTATTTCTTAGATAAGTCCCTTTAACATCTCATATAATAAGGGCTTGGTGATGATGAACTCCTTTAACTTGACCTCATCTTGGAAGCACTTTATCTGCCCTTCCATTCTAAATGATAGCTTTGCTGGATAGAGTAATCTTGGATGTAAGTAATTGCTTTTCATGACTTTGAATATTTCTTTGCAGCCTCTTTTTGCCTGCAAGGTTTCTTTGGAGAAGTCAGCTGCTTGTCTTATGGGTACTTGTTTGTAGGTAACTGTCTCCTTTTCTCTTTCTCCTTTTAAGATTCTCTCCTTATCTTTAATCTTAGGTAATTTAATTATGATGTGTCTTGTTGTATTCCTCTTTGAGTCCAACTCTTTTGGGATTCTCTGGGCTTCCTGAACTTGTATGTCTGTTTCTTTGGAGAGGTTCTCCTTCATTATTTTTTCAAGTAAGTTTTCAATTTTTTGCTCTTCCTCTTCTCCTTCTGGCGGCCTTATGATTTGGATGTTGGAACATTTAAAGTTCCCCCAGAAGTTTCTAAGCTCCTCCTCATTTTTTTAAATTCTTTTTCTTCATACTATTCTGGTCGAATATTTCTTTCTTTCTTTTGTTCCAAATCATTGATTTGAGTTCCAGCTTCCTTCCCTTCACTGTTAGTTCCCTGTACATTTTCCTTTATTTCAGTTTTCATAGGCATTACTTTTTTCTCTATTTTGCAACCATCACTCAACCAGAATGCTCAGTGAGCATCCAGTCTTGGTTCATTCTAAGCTTGTCTGGCATGGCATGGCCAGGAAAACCAGGCTTTTCTTCACGCAGTTTCTTGACCTACAGCAGGCCAGCTTGGCTCATTTACATGGTGGCTGAGCAGGATTCCAAGAGAAGGAGCAAATCACATGGGGTCTCTCAAGTCCTAGGCTCAGAACTGGCACACTTATACTTTCATCATGTTGTATTTACAAAAGCAAATCACAAAGCCAACTCAGAATCAAGGGGTGGGCAAATACTCTCCTCTTTTTTGAAATGGCAGCAAAATCACATTGGTGCCATTAATTGGGGCCATCGTCGCAATCAATCACAGTTAGTATTCATATTATTGACACTTAATAGCCACAGTCAATTTAATCAGACTAAAGGAATTCCATAGTTTTTCTCCAACTCAGTTCAACAAATATTTATTAAGTGTCTAATGTTCAACAAACACTGTGTGTTGTCCTGGGGAGATAACTATGAAAGAACAGATGGAACCTGTCCTCATGGAGTTCATAGTCTAGGAATGGAAATAAACATGTAAACCAACAAACAAAGCCAATCTTATAAATTTAAAAGTACATTCAACACACAAAAAAATGAAGCAGTAAATTCTACCGGGAATTTCAAGGGAAGTTTCACAGAGAAGGTGACATCTAAGTTGGGTCTTTGCAAGACAATTGGAGGTTGCTTGGAAGAAGAGAGAGTGAAATAGACCATTTAAAGGAGAAATGAGGAGAGATAAGAATGTGGACAAAGGTAAGGAAGCTTAAGTTCTCATGGTATAAATAGGAATTCCAAGTTGTTCAGAATCCTTGAAGTATCAAGTGCTGGGAGGGAGAAAGCAAGAGACAAGTAGCAGAGGTAGATCATGAGGTAATGGTGGGACCCTTGCAGGAGTTTCTCTTTAATGCTTAAGACTTACTTATTATCCTCAGGTAACTGGGAGCCAGGGAAGCAGACAAATGGCAAATTTTCATTTAAGAGAGATGACTAACCTATTGCACTTTTGATAATAGACTGTGAGAAAGAAGAGAACAAAGACATAGATGCTAGTCAAGAAGCTATTGGAGTTGTCCACCTAAGTAATAATGGGCAATGGCAATTGCAACAAAGCAGGAAATGAGATTTAAAGAATGCATGGGAAGTAGGACTTGATGATTCAGTCTAGAAGAGTATGAAAAAATGGAAAATTGAAGATGACTTCCAGGTTTGTTATCTGTTATCCTAATACTCCAAGTTATGTTTAAACCTCTTACTAACCTGCCACTTGTTTCTAAGGTGACCACTTCTCAAAGGATCAAATCTATCAACCTAAAACCTCCATTCTATTAATCCATAGCCTGCAAGTATTGTTTTAACATTAAAATATTTAAATTTTTTTCTTTTAAGATTATTGTAGACTCAGAACAAGTTGTTGTAAGAAATAACACAGAAAAGACTTTTGTAATTTTCATCCAGTTCCCCCTCATGGGAATTATACTGCAATATTGCAGCCAAGAAATCAACATTGACACACTCCAGCAATTATATTCAGATTTAACCAGTTTTATATACACTTATTTATGTGTATACACTTAGTTCTATGCAATTTTATCATATGTGCAGATTTGTGTGACCACCACCACAGTCAAGATGCAGAAGAATTCCATTTCCAAGGATACTTTGGGCTACACTTCATAGGCCAGCCACTCCCTCTCTTACCTACTCCCTACTAATATATTCTACTAGTAGTTCCTCTGGCAACTACTAATATGTTCTTCATTTTTATGATTTTATTATTTTGTAAATGTTTTATAAATTGAATCATACAGTATTTAATCTTTTGATACTGACTTTTAAACTTTTGTAGCATGCCCTTGAGACTTATTTGTTACATGCACCAATAGCTCAAAGTTCCTTTTTACTGCTGAGTAGTATTCCATGGTATAGATGTGCCATAGTTTGTTTAACCATTAGCCCATTGAAGGACATCTGGGTTTTCTCCAGGCTTTGGCTTTGAGGAAATAAAGGTTCCACAAACATTCATGTATAGGTTTTTGTGTAAGCAAAAGTTTTGATTTCTCTGGCATAAACATCCACTAGTATAATTTCTGGATCTTACGATAAGCATGTATTTAGTTTTTAAAAATCATACATACTCTTTCCCAGAGTGGCTGTACCATTTTATATTCCTGCTAGCAATGCATAAGGGACCCATTTTTAAAAAAATTTAGCCATTCTAATAGGTATATAGTAATATATCATTGTGGTTTTAATTTGTTTTTCTTTAATGGCTACTGGTGTAGAATATCTTTTCACGTGCTTGTTTGCCATCTGTATACCCTCTTCAGTGAAGCGTTTTTTGCCCATGTTCTAATTTGATTGTTATATTGTAGCCTTTTGTTTTTATTCCCAGCCTCTTGTGCATTGACCTAATCATAAAACAGTCTGAATGTGTTTTTATCTTGTGTTTTTGCTAAAATATATTTCCATGCAAGAGAATAAAAAGTCTTATTAAACTCCAAACATTCTATTTAGATGGCTTACCTGTAGTGTATATAAGTCATTGTATCATAGAAGCAAAGGGGACTGGTTCTGATAGTAGTGTTTCCTCAAAGGTATTGGTTATTTCTTAGTCTCTTGTGATATGTACAAGTGCTGAAGAGCAACTAATTGCCTAGGCTGGCACTATAGGACTTGTACTTAAAAAAAAGTCTGGTTTTAAGCCTAATTAAAGGTTATTATTTGTTCATCTCTAAAGGAGACTGTTGGCCTAGCACTTAGGTGACATGGCAGGCAGGGAACAGGGCATAGTTGTATGGTGGGCTATGTTTTATTGGACAATGGCAAAGCCTTCTTAGCCAGAAAAGACCAATTTCCCGTGTCTGATCCTCCTTATCTTCTTTGGTGTTTTCTGTGAAATGTGCTAGATTTACTATTTGTGTTTTTTATCCAGTGAATTCAAGGGAGAGACATACATTCTATAGCTCTTTAGTAAGTTATCACTGCTAAGTCAGCATTTTTGCAAATTGCTAAATCAAAATGAGATCAATCCTTAGTAATTAGTTAATTTAAGGGAACAGGGACTGAAGACTCTTGCTAGAAAGTATAAGAGAAAGTTTTCTTCAGTCTCCACACACAGACTTACAGTGATATCCTTTTGTACAGAAATTCTGCTCAGCATAGGATATAAGCCCAAAATTATATAGGATCTTGCAATTTAACATTTGAAACAATAATAATCACAAATATGCATTGAAAAATTAGTAATATTTTTATGGAAGAATAAACACATATTTTTAATGCTATAAGAAAAGGAATACAGATCAATATCTTGAGTAACTTGCAATAAATACCATATTCAGAAATCAGTTTGTGTCAGAATGAAATGATTGAAGAGAGCTGAAATGCACTGAAATATGGAGTAGCCTGGAGAGTGCTTGAAGAAGAGAATCAAAGCAGTAAAAAATAATAAATTAATATTATTTTGCCTTTCCTTGTAAATGATTAATTGAATAGAGGGGAGACAGGGTTAAGTAATTCAAGCATCCGCCATCAATCAAAGACCAGATTCTAGCTTGTGAAGTGCCAACTGGTTTAAAGAGCTCAAGAGATTGTTCCACGTTATTTTTTCCAGATAAAAAATTTGTGTTTGTGAAAGTTCTGTTTGAACATTTGCTCAGTAGAGAAGCTACCTTGGAATAGATCGAGGCATCTGGAGGAAGTTGCTACTCTAATGTGCCACGTGGGATGGATGTGTGGCAAGCCCTGTTGGTGACATGACAGATAACTAGATTGAGAGAGGTCCACATAAGTAGAGGTCCACATATAGTGCCAGAGAACTCAGAAACATTTATCTTTGCAACCAGCAGGTATTCACTGGGCTCCTTCTATAGTGTAGCTCTGTGCTAAGTAACTACAATAGGAAAAATAATCTCTGCTCTCAAAAAGTTCAAAAACTCATAAGGGAGAGAGAAAAATCATCAGATACAACAGGGTATAAATAAGTATTATGATGGCAGCAAGTATCCCTCATATCTCAAGAGCTCTGATTCATCCTGTAGTGGCTATGGGGTGGAATACATAAAAGAAGAGGTCTTAAATGAGGTGAACACTGAGATGGGTCCTGACCGTGAAATAATAATTTACTCAGCAGATTGTGCCAGACAAGTGGAAGTGTGGGAGAGTGCAAGCAGCACTTTGCTCAGCTACTGGTAGTTTGCCATGGCAGAAGTATAGGGGATGGAAAGGAGTGGAGGTGAAGTTTGCAGAGGTAGGAAAGAGACAACTTAATACAGTTTTTGAAGAGTTTGATGTAAACCAATGGCATAATAAAAAAGGCAGAACTAGGGAAAAGGTTTTGCTATAGGCTGAAACCATTTGATTAGTTTCTAAGAAAATGAAATCAGGGAGGTCACTGTATTTTGTTTCATATATACACACATACATACATATATACAAGGGTGGGCAAAAGTGAGTTTACTGTTGTGAGGAAGTGAACCAGTTTATTCTTGTATTATTATTATTATTATTAACCTACTGCTTGCGCTATATCTCTTTGTGAATCTCGGCGAGAGCTTTGTGGAGAGACATACTTAAGCACAAAATCACTGAATTGGTGGTGTATGCACACTCCAATTTATAAAACACTTTGAAATTGATCTCCAAAATACTGCATCAGTTTGTATGCCTACCAGCAAATGGACCAAGGTTCATGTCTTTTATAATTCCCACTCTCCTCTATTAACCCTTGATATTGTCTAGCTTATACATCTTTACCAATCTAATTCTTATTGAGTATGTATCATTGTACTTGAATGTACATTTCTGTTTTAATTTTATTTATTTTTAATCATGTTTTATTAATGTTTGAATACTGCTGTCTCCATTTTCCCACCACCACTTTACCCCACCCCACCCACCCCACTTCCTACGCTCAATCCTACTCCACTTTGGCTTTGTCCATGGGTGAAATTACATTTCTCTACTTTATGGTGAGGTTGAGTACTTTATATGCCATTTGACTTTCCATTTCTGTTTGATTCAATTCTTTTTGTTTTGACTTAAAGTTTCATGTATTTCATCCTATTTAGTAATCCATTCGTAGTAGTGTACATTGGAAACATCTTCTCTCAGTCTGTATTTATTTAATAAATTTCATATATTTCCCTTTATGATTTTTACATTTTATTAAACAATTCCTCAAAATGGTGACACAAAAATAGCCCCCTACATTGTTTTCTCTTTTTTTGGATTAATTTTTTAAAATTTAATTCTTGTTCAAGTACAGTTTTCCATCCCTCACTCCCATCCCAGCCCACCCCCACCCCATGCTCCCCACTTCCCTCCCATTTCCACCCCCCTTAGTTGTTGTCCATGTATCCTCTATACTAGTTTCTGTGAATCCTTCCCCTGAAATTCTTCCCCTGAAATTTTTCCCCTGAAATTCTCTCCCCTCTCCCCTCTGGTCTCTGTCAGCCTGTTCTGAATTTCAGTGTCTTTGGCCATATTTTGCTTGCTTGTTTGTTTTGTTGTTTAAGTTCCTGTTAAAGGTGAGATCATATGGTATTTGTCTTTCACCGCCTGGCTTATTTCACTCAGCATAATGCTTTCCAGTTCCATCCATGCTGTTGCAAAGGGTAGGAGCTCCTTCTTTCTTTCTGCAGCATAGAATTCCATTCTGTAAATGTACCGTAGTCTTTTGATCCATTCATCTACTGATGGGCATCTAGGTTGCTTCCAACTCTTGGCTATTGTAAATTGTGCAGCTGTGAACATTGGGGTGCGTGGGTTCTTTTGGATTGGTGTTTTAGGGTTCTTAGGATATAATCCCAGCAGTGGAATTGCTGGGTCAAAAGGCAGGTCCATTTTTAGTTTTCTTAGAAAATTCCATACTTTTCCATAGTGGTTGTACCAGTCTGCAATCCCACCAACAGTGAACTAGGGTTCCCTTTTCCCCACAACCCCTCCAACATTTGTTGTTTGTTGCTTTGTTTATGATGGCCATTCTGACTGGTGTAAAGTGGTATCTCATTGTGGTTTTAATTTGCATCTCTCTGTTAGCTAGCGATATTGAGCATCTTTTCATGTGTCTCTGGATCCTCTGTATGTCCTCCTTGGAGAAGTGTCTGTTCAAGTCCTTTGCCCATTTTTTAATTGGTTTGCTTGTCTTCTTAGAGTTTTCTAATAGATATGTATTTTCCCTTCTACGATTAAAAGTTAAAACCATGTGAAATTTGTTTTGGCGGATGGTGTGAGATAAGAAGTTATTTCAATATTTGTACATATGGTTAATTAGTTTCTCCAGAAAAACTTACTTAAATATTTACATTTCACACTGGTTTGTGATTTTATACTGTCATAATATTAGATTTTCATATATAGAGGGTTTTTTATCTATTTTTCTAGTTGTCAGATCATTTCTCAGCACTAAATTACTTTGATATTACAAATTTAAAACATGTCTTAATATGTTGTAGAATAAGATCCCTATAAAGATCTTCTTAAGGATATCCTTAGCTATTTTGTGGGCCTCGTTTGTCTATAAAATTTTGAACAGTTGGTTTAATTCTACTAAAGCTACTTCTGAAATATTGAAGGGAAAAATATTGAATGTATAAACTAATTCAGGGAAAATTAACATATTTAAAATGTGAAATCTTTCCACTTTAAAACATATGATATTTGATTGTTTGTTTACCTATTGTTTAATATCTTTCAGTGGAGTTCAAAATTTTTCTTTAGAAGTGTCTTGGGAATTTTTTGTTAGGACTAGAGCTTTCCTCTTATGAGTCTGCTTAATGTAGTCTGCTAATGCTTTAGTTTCAAATTTATAGAATATGACTCTTTCTCTATAGTCATTATTTAACTTAATCAAAAATAAACTTGAAAATTTTGTACTTGGCTAGTTGCCAATATTTCAGTGATTTCTCCTTGGTTTATTTCTTTACTTCCTGGTTTAATTTCTCAAAGTTCGTGTAGGATGTGCTCAAACATTTAGAATTTAAAATATCTAAAAATTTCTATCTTTTACTTGTGCACTTAAATGACAGCTTAGTTAGGTAAGAAAAATTCTAGGTCTAAATTATTTTTCTTTATAGGGTGAAATTGTTACTCCTTCTTTCTTCCAATGTGGCTCTTGAAAAGTTTGATGTTATCATGATTCTTGCTTACTTCTAGGTAATCTTTTTAATTTAAAAAAACTTAGGTGTCCTGTTTTATGAGTATTCCTAAATTATTCTGCATGTGATTTATATATATGGTATTTTTTTTCATTTGTCTTATGCAGTACTCTATATGATGTTACTGAGTTGTGCTGTTTTTCTTTAAATCTGAGATTACTTTTTAATTGCTAAACTTTGTTAATTAATTCCATTCATCATCTTTCTTTGAAGCATGAATCATAGTTGTTTTGAGTACATTTTGTCGCCATCTTTCCTACCCTGGGGCTGTCATCTGCCTCCATCTGTTATATCTGCCCATGGTAACGTGAGTTTGTAATTCTCAACTTGAATTTAAAGAGTGGCTGGATCATGCCCTGCTCATTTTCATTATACCAAGTTATTTTATTATTTATTTCTTTGTTTATTTTACCCCTTATTAGAATATAAATTTCATGAGCACTTCATTCTGATTCATGTATTTGAGCTGATGAAGCTCTCACCACCAGGGGCGGTGTAGTTGCACAGAGCAGAGAAAAGGAGTGCAAGAAGAGTTCAGAAAGGTAGACTGGGGCTAGACTGGGTGACTGTCAAAAGCCAAGATACAGATTTTGGATTTCATTTTTATTGTGAGGAAATCCAATGAAGAATTTTACAAAGGGGAGTGAGATGGCTACTCTGGCTGCTGTGTAGAGAATGGATTGAAGGAGAAAAAGAGTAGACTCTGGGATACCACTGAAGAACCTCCAGCAGCATTTCAGATGAGAAACGATGATGATGACCAAGAGACAAGTGTGGTAGTGGTAGATAAATGGAAATAGATGTGTTTGGCATATGTTCTAGAGGTTGACATCTTGTGATGCATTGAGAATAGGAAGTGGAGGGATAAAAGAAAGCTAGGATGACACCTAGATCTTTGGCTTGAGCGGCTCGTAAATGCTAGAATGCTTTGCTGTTGAGGGGCAGATAGTTAATGAGTTTCTGGGAAAAAATTAAGAATTCTGTTTTGAACACCAACTTAACATATGAATCATTTAAATGTAGAAATCAAATAACCAGAGGAGTCAGCACAGGAATACATTTGGGGTTCATGATAGTTATAGCAATGGGACTTGATAAGATAAAGGGGGTATAATTGAAGGTGGGAGATAGGGGTGGGGGAAAGTTGTGGTGGGAAAATGGAGACAACTGTAATTGAACAACGATGTAAAAAAAAAGAAAATATTAATTCACCACAAGGAGGATAATTAGGTTATAATGTCACAATGCTAATTATTTTCAACATTTTTCATTATTCATTTTCTTTATTTATTTGCTATTTTTTGAAACAGACAATTTGATGTGATACTTGAATTTAATAAATCTTTAATAAAAAATATTGCTTAGAGAAGAAGCAAAGATGTAGAAGAGAAGAAGCCTGGGATTATGATCGGGGTATTGAACACAGGAAGAGGAGCTGTGAAGTAAACCAAGAGAAGCAGCCTTTATCAAAGTGAAGAAAGAGCATGGTTCAGGAAACTAAGAGCAGATGCTGTTTCATGAAGTAGGGAATGTTTAAGTGTTTCAAAAAATAATAAAGTCAAGTAAGAAAAGGAAAAAAGAAATAAACTTGGTGACTGAAAGGAGCAATTTCAAAGGATGATGGGAATAGGTGCTGATTGGAGAGGATTGAGTGCTGAAATGAGGGAAAAAGTAGAGATTCACTGTAGAAAATTCTTTCAAAAATATTGTGAAGGGGAGTTGAAGAATTAGACAGAAATGTGGAATGCACTCTGTGTTCTCCTTCTGTCACAGAAGAAATCAAGCAGTTGGCTCAAGTGAAAGAATGAGGAAAAAATCAATACAAATTGAAATTTTCAAAATCTAATGAAAGTAAAAAAAATGTTGGTTTTCTTCAAAGTTTTTAGATACAAGTTATTGGCTTATTGGGGAACGAGTTTCTATCTGTTTTGAAAAAGAGCTGAAAAACTACATGAACAGCCATATTTGAGAATTAGTTCATTATTTTATACTGACCTAAAATATTTAAGTAATTTTTAGTTATATATATATATATATATATATATATATATAGTCAGATGGCTATATGCTTGTAATTTTAAAATTATCACATGCCAATAAAACTATTAAATTATAATTTTAGGTCATGAAAAATAATAATATAAAAGCTATGAGGAAAGTTTCACTCTAATACTTTCATAAAGTGTCACACTTTGCAATTTATTGTAGATTCTCCGGCTAATTTACTATAATTAATGTGAATAAAAAATATTCATTGCCTGAATAGTGTGTTTATGTAGTCCTCTCTAATGATGAAACAAAAGGACTAATTTGTTAAAGATGTTCTTTAATTGATTCCAAAGGGAATACTTAGAATATAATTTGCTGACTGGTTTTGTGCTATTCCTGATTCCTACCACTCAGTGACATCCATAATTTTATGATGGCAAAATATTTTAATCATATAGTAGTGTGATTCCCAAGCACCATAGTTCCCAGTTAATTTTCACTATCAATTTTGTGGCTTAATAAAAAGAACAATGGAATTAAGACACATGTACTCTAGGGCTTTCTTAGCGATTAGCCAATTGTGCAATCTTAGTTTTATAGTTTGGTTAAAAACAAATTTTAAATTGCATAAGGTGGACATAAAAAACAGATTTTTCTTGCAAAGTAGGATCTTTCACCAAGTATACAGACAGAAGAGTAAGTAGGCATATAGGTAGATGATAACTAGTTAGATTGATTGATTGATTATGGTAAGGTGTATTGTCATTTATTACCAAATACTTGTCCAGTTGGGGAAAAGGAAGGCCCCCTGCTTCAAGGAAGACTAGGCTTACAGATTTCTTCACTCAATACCACATGATACACATTATTAGGCATTAAGGGAACAGGATTCTTCCATTTTCAAGGGAGGTCGTGGCTTTGTCTGGTCATGGAAAAGACTAATTTTTCCAAGTGCTTTCTTTTATGGTGCTAGCCGAGTACTGGCAAGGCTTTCTGACAGGGGCTGCACTGTGCATGCTCAAAACAACAAACCTATACTCTCAGTCTCAACCTAATACTTCAAATTAGGCATTTTTGCCTGTATTTTAGCTATTATTCTACAACTAAATTGTATTTTATTTAATTTATTTGCTTTTAGAGAGAGGGGAAAGGAAGAGAGAACGGGAAAGAAACATCAGTCTGTGGTTGCCTCTCGTGTGTCCCGCACTGGGGACCTGGCCTGCAACCCAGGCGTATGCCCTGCCTGGGAATCGAACCAGTGACACTTTGGTTCATAGGCTGGTACTCAATCCACTGAGCCACACCAGCCAGGGCTAAGTTGCATTTTATTAATAATGATTTAGTGCTTATATACTTCAACAATTTAGAGAAAAATCTGGAGGCAAAGCATTTGTTTGAAGAGGCAGGTCCCACAAAAGTTTGTTTAGTTTAGATTAGATTTTCAGGAGTCCACCATTTATAATTTACTTCTGTAGATAAGTTACCATAACTCTTCAGTCAGATGTTTCTGATATCTACCTCACAAACCTGCCTGCTGCTTGAAGGAAAGCTGTCTCCCATGAGACAAAAGTCATGGGGTGGGAGGCCACATTCTCACTGTTGGGTCTTTTTAAGAGCGAGGGTTGCAAGGCACAAGGCTCCTGGTTCCTTCTTCTTTTGTTTGTCCCCTCTACTCTCACTCTTTGTTCATCTTCTTGTGCTTCTTTTTCTCTTCCTTCCTTGCTACCTTGCTGTCTTTTCATATGTGCCTTGCCCTCTTGCCTGTATCACTCTCAAGAGTCTGAGCTGTCAGAGTCAGATGACTTCCCGTCTCCATGTTTCTTTTTTTCTTCTTTTTCTTCTTTCTCTTTCTAGAATTCCTCTTGGGGTCAGACTTCTCAAACTCTGCTGACTTTGCCTCTTCCTTCTCCTCATCTTCATTAGGAATTAGAAAGTGTTTGATTACACATGGCGTGGTTTCTACTTAAAATCCTGGCACTAAAAAAAATTACCATAGCTAAACATTAGTTTTCTCAGTGGCAAAACAATGATATAGCTAAGAACTTCCCCAAATCCCAGGCATGATGCTTGTGAGATATCATATGGTAATGCCTGTGGCGTTCCTTAGGTGAGTTCATACAGCTTTACCAATAGAAGATGGCTTTAAAACAGTTTCATTTTCAGTGTTCAAACATTAAAATTCTAATCATATTGGATCCTTGTTACAATACATATTTGTTACCCTTTGAAGGGTAATAACGCCCAAATTCTGTGACTCTGAAGAAAAGGTTGAAGATCTGTTCATAGAGCCAAACTTCTCATAGCTTTGGAAGTCACGATGGACAGAACAAATGTGGGCCTGTGACATGGTGTTGATGTTAGGAAGTAAACATCACATGATGTCATGTGAGCAGAATATGAATGTGAAAGCCAAGTCATTCTTTAACTTACCTGTCATGTGGCAGACCCATTATTAATGTGCTCTGCCAAGATGGGGTCTTCGCTGCTAAAGAAAATTTTGGACTAAATCCAGAGGAGAATATGGCAATTATTAATGACTTAGAGAAAGGACCCATGAGGAAAGGTCAAAGAAACTCAGAACTTTTCAGAGAATACTTAAGGATCTTCACAATTTAAAAAGTGGGTAATTAACCATTAGGAAACACATAATCATGGAAAGTAATCTTACTGTTAAAGTTGTTAAGCATTGGAAGACGGTTCCCAAGGGACAATGTAGAATCTTATTTGCAGGTGATTAGGGGTTTGAAGATCTTTTGCTTAGATGGTTTCAATCTCACGTTAACTCTAGTCCTGGGATTGAATGCCTGGATCTCTTGAGGTCATTTATAAAAAAGGTCATCAAGCTTATCTGAAGGGAGATGTTTATTCCCTTCATGTCAGACTTAGAGCTGGAACAAAAGGGCTGGTATTGAGACTCAACTTTTTCATTCTGGTAGACAAATTGTCATTCCCTTGATATAATGTATCAAAATAAAAATTCATCCAGTACATACAAAAATTACTTGAATATTCTACTTTTGTTTCAGTTCTTTTGGGGAGATTTGATAGTCTATATATACTTGCTGAACACAGCCTGAATTTACTCCATACCTACTTATAATATAAAACTTTACTTATATTATCCTCTTCCCCAGGAATGCCTTTGTTCACCCTTTCCATCTGTTAAAATATTACTATTTTATTTCCTATTCCTCAAGGCCAATTCAACTGGCATTTCCTCCAAGTAAAAACTTCTTAGTTCTCTCCTTCCTCTCTGTTAGAACTAATTTCTCCCATATGTACATATGGAAGTATAGCTTCTATAGCATTTTGTACCTTTGTTTTAACTCTGTTTTTGGAAATAGAGACCCAATTATTCATTTGCCTTCTCTTTTAAAGATAATGTTTCTTGGGGACAAGAGAAATTATTCATTCTCCTACTCATCATAGTACCATGCCTATAACGAATATTTCTCAAGGAACATTCTTTGCAATAATTAATGTTATAAGCCTTTGTAAATTGTTTTCTACATAACTGGGATATGTTATTTTACCCTAAGAAACAATACATTTATTTATTTATTTATTTATTTATTTATTTATTTATTTATTTATTTTTTCTATTGATTTTAGAGCGAGGAAAGGAGGGGGAGAGGGAGAGAGCAACATTGATCTGTTGCTCCACATATTCATGCTTTAGTATAGCCACAACCTTGGCACATTGGGAAGATGCTCTAACCAACTAAGCTACCCAGCAAAGGCTTGTATGACAATTTTAAAAACTAATTTCACAAAGATACTGTATCACATTATTTCAATTTCTAGACCAAAGTCTGTATGAGTTACCCATTGCTGCATAATTAATTACCCCCCAAAACTTGGTGGAGTAAAATTTACATTTAAAAAATGGAGTTTCTGTGGATCAAAAATTGAGGCATGGCCTCTCTGGTCTTCTGTGTCATAATCTCACAGGTTGTAATCAAAGTGTAAGTCCAGAGTTGGCATCTTGATCTGAAGCATTGGATCCTGCACATGGTTCTTACTGTTGGCCTGAGGTTCCTTTCTGGCTGTGGGGAAGAAGCTGCTTTCAATGTCTTGCTACATGGGCCTCTTCAATATGGCAGCTTGCTTCATCGAAGCTCATAAGAGACAATCTCTAGAATGCAGAGCTTTTGCTAGCCCACTCCTATCTTATTTATTAGTTCTCAAGCTGCCTTAGATTATATTAGCTACTGAAGACAGAAAGAAATCACTCTTTCTCCTCTGTCATTTTGTTAAAGATTTTATTTATTTATCTTTAGAGGGGAAGGAAAGGAGAGCACTATTAATGTATGGCTGCCTCTTGTGGGTCCCCTGCTGGGAACTGGCCTGCAACCCAGCATGTGCCCTGACTGAAAATCAAACTGCTATCCTTTGGTTCGCAGGCCCACACTCAATCCACTGAGCTACACCAGTCAGGGCTCCTCTGTCATTTTTGATGGTGTACCACAGTGCACAAAGCATGATTCCTGATGAAAGTCAAGTGAGTTTGAGAAGTGAAACAAACTAAAATGACACTTGAGAAGATTCACAAAACCAATACAAATATTAAAAGATCTATTATATACAGAGAGAGAATTAACTCTTGACCAAGGCTAGGTTTAAACTACATAGATCCACATCCCAATAAATACAGTATCCATGGATTTTGGATGCAAGGATTCAACCAACCACATTGAAATCAGTGCTTTCCCATTCCCAACTACTTTCCCAACCATGGATGTAAAAATACTGTTTTCATTTATGGTTGATTGAATCTGTGGGTACTAAGGGCTGAAACTTATACATGGATATTCAACTAGGGGAAGGGTTCTCCCAACCCACACACTGTTTAAGGATAAGCTGTATTAAATTTCCATGTAAATTACATTCTTTAGCTCTTAATTTTTCAGTGTTTCTCAAATTTGTTCGACAAGGGATCCCTTTAACAACCTACAAAACTAGTTTTCAAATAGCATATACTTGTGTAAATATGGTGTTATTAATATAACAGGAAATAATCCCTTCTGCCAATGTTCCCCAAACATGGAGAAGCTGAAAGCACTTGAGAGGCATTTTATTTCATGTAAGCTACCCAGGATTTTTGGACAGTAGATTGAGTCATACAGTTTGAAGCAGGGACCATTGTGAAAACTCTGTGAAGTCTGATAAGCAGTGGCTTGGATGAGCTTAGCACACAGGTGTGTATAGGCAAGTACAAATCCAGCTAAGAAGCCAAATTAAGGATCTTGTTTGTGAAACTTACTTGAAATGGGTAAATTATTAACTTATCTCTTATAAACCTGGGCATATCCTCACTACTCTAGTTCCCCTCCCTCTCCCATGTTTTTATTCTTAAGAAGGTCAGTGGGTATTGAGGGAAAGGATGGAAAAGAGGGAGAAGTCAGATCACAGTTACATTACTAATAGTGTAACTACTATTACATTTCTATTACTATTAACGTAAATTACATCACATTAGTACTAATGTAATGTAACTCGGCTGGCTATCAGTTATAAAGAATTGAAAATCAGGACTGTGTATCACTTGCACAAACAATGCCAAGATAAAACGGGGGTGCAGTGGGGAGAAGTAGTATGGAAAGGCACTTCTGGCAGAGGACTGAAATTGTTTCAGACAACTATGAAATCTGCTGTACCATGACCAACTGCCCAATAGCTGCCATTTTTATCCTCTAGTGAGACTTCATCCCTTATTCTTACAAAGCACTGTTGGGAACCGCCCTGCCTGGTTTCAGAAATTGTAACTGCTTTCCATGGCTAAGTGAGCAATCTCTGGAATGTGAGCCACAGGAGACAGAGCTTGTCTCTGTAAGCACTGCTTCTGCTTCCTCCCCTGCCCCCAAAGCATGGTTGGTGTCTATGGCGGGTACAATACTTCAGAGAGGGGCAACCTAGGCCAGACATAATCACTTTGGAGGCCATCATGGCAGGACTCAGCAGGCTACAACAAAGAGGGAGCAATGGACCCTGGTCCCCTGGCTATTGTGACATAGCCCAAGTCCCCATTTCTGTCTGGGAGAAGTGCTTCCTGGCTCTAATCCACTTACACCTAAAAACCTATGATGGGGAAGGTGGTGCAGCTCTGTACTGGAAAAGGCGGGTTCCCTGGGTGATCAGGCCTAAGAAAGAATATGTAAAAATCCTGTGAAACCTGCTTTGTTTAGAATGTTCTCATTTAAATGATAAAAATCCAAGCAAGAAGTTTGTTCCTCAAAGTTTTGTAGCTCTTTAGCTATCTAACCCTGACTGAGGATAAGCCCTCATGGTTCTTTGAATGCTATCTATTGTTTAATTCTTACCTGTATTCTTGTGCAAATAACCCAATAAAAGCCCCCGGAGGAAGGGACTCTTGGCCCTTTGCCTTTGAGGGATCAGCCACCTTTCTTCCCCAAGCAGATCTTGTCTTGGTAGTGATTACTTTCATCCGTGGCAGATGGGGGGACTTTGTGGGCAAAGTTGCCCCCACAAAGCACAATATTAATAAATTGTTCTGGAAAACATCAAAACTATTTGAAAACCTCCATTATGGCACATTATTCCTCTATACAAAATGGCTATTTAGCAAGATTGCCTCCTTGAACTTCTCACATGAATAGGAAAGCCAATCTCATTTGCTAATGTAGGTTTACAGTACATCTTTTCACTGCCCTTGTCTCTCCTTATCATTACTTTGTAGATAATAATTTACATTTGTGTAAGCTAAGGAGAAAAATACCCTAGAGCATAGAGTGATGTTCTCAGTGCTACCATATGGTGTGAATATCCAAGAGGTACATTTTAAGGAAGGCAGTCCTTGCCATGTTGGCAGCTTGAAGGGTTGTGCAGAAGGGCAGGTGATACTTGCCCCTGAGGAGAGACCAGGGCTAATTCATAAGCTCCCAGCCTTTGCTCAGAAGTGTTACTCATAAGATACTGTTTGCATCAGTTATCATTAAGGAGATTATGAATTTATAAGGAAGTAATTGCACCCACTCCTTATCTATGATTTGTACATGGAGAGGATGATGTAGTAATTATGCTTCTGCTGCTAATGATTAGTCACATGAATAAGAGAATACATAAGAGTAAATAGAACAGTAGAAATATCTTAGCAAGACAAAAATGTACTGCATGGGAAGCTTACGTAGCACTTGGGTCCCTTAGCAACCACCCACATGAGTTGTGCTACTCAGAAACTGGCTGTTACTTCTTGAGTTTGTCATCTGAAGGAACCACTCCCTTGACACCACAGGAAATATTTTAGGTTCTTTACTGGGGGGAATCCTGTGTAATTTTATCTTAAGTAGATGAATCCCCTCTGAGAAGCAAGCAGAGATGTTTTCAATTATTTTTCAGAAAGGGATAAAGAGGAGTTGTAGGGGCAACCCAGATTACCTGAATAGGAGGTGAAAACACAAGAGGATTGAATTAACTACAAAGGATATAATAAGACAGAAAGAATAGAAAAAGGAAGTTATGGACTTTAAGGGTTTACTTTTTTTTTTTCAAAAGCGATGTTACAAGTGTTTAAATGATATTTGGGATGCAGTTTGGGGGAAAGGGCATAACACAAAATTTAAGTAATTTAGGTTTTATTTTGGTTTGGGTTCTTCAAGCCACAAGTACAGAGTAACTGAAAACCACACTTTAGGAAAGAGGGAGAGGTTGTGAAATTACTAGTACATCAAGATTTTTGTTAGGTAAGACAGAATGTTTACTTCTATTGTAAAACTTACTTTTATTTATGGATAAGTAGAAAGCTAATGAAAAAAACAAATTTAAGCCTATTGACTCTGACTTTGCTCACATTAAGACAATTGTAATTTTATCTCTCTGGTTGCCAGTGTCTTTGACTATATATAAAATATACAGTCCTTGTCAAGAGAAGCCATCTTAATAATGTTATGAATCCCAAGACTTCTGAGACTTGAGCCTTAAGAAAGAGCCAAAGAGAGGGGAGATATTTCTTTGCTGCAATTTATTTTGGGAAATTTGTTATTTTTTGAAGATTAGCATGATGTAAGCATATCAAATAAAAACATCAGAAGTAAAATGTCTTTTGTTCTTCAGTGAACCTTTATTCTGTGTTGAGTCACTTGCATTGAGAATTAAAACTGAAAATGGGCATTCTTGGGAAATGTTTAGAGAGTGTGTGTGTGTTAGCTAAAAGCCTTTTCCTGCAGACAGAACAAAAAATGGATTAGAAGTGTACCCTTTGAGAACTAGAGGTAAAGGAGACCCAATACTTAATGGTGATGTCAACACTCTATCAAAATGCCTCTGGTTAGCAGGTACCATCAGGTGAATGATCAAGATGATTATACATTTGCAAAAAGCCTAGCCACAGTGTGATGATAATCAGGTAGATGAATATTTACTATGATTTACTCAGCAAAACAAAATCACCAGGCCATCATATGGCCTTTTGCATTTGTTTATCTGGTATTATAATAAAAAATTACCAATCACCCACTATATCAGTTAATATGATAGTCCACCTTAACTTAAAAATTTATCGAGTACCTCCTATGTGTAAGGCTTTATACTAACCATTGTGGAGAACACATACAAAAAAGGAATTTGACATAAAATATCTGGAATATATTCTGTATACTTTTTGAAATTATATTTTATTGACTGTTAACTGCTGTTACAGTTGCCCCAATTTTTCCCACTTTGCTCCGCTCCATTCAGCAACCTCCACTCCCTCAGGCAATTGCCCACCGTTTTCATGTTCATGGGTCATGCATATAAGTAAAGCCATTCCTATACTGTACTTTATATCCCCATAGCTATTCTGTAACTAGCTATTTGTACTTCTTAATTCCCTCACCTCCTCACCAATTCCCGCACAACCCCCTCCCATCTGACAACTATCAAAATGCTCACCGTATGCGTGATTCTGTCTCTGTTTTTCTGTTTGTTTATTTTTTAGATTCAGTTGTTGATAGATACGTATTTATTGCCATTTTATTGTTCTTAGTTTTGATCTTCTTCTTTTTCTTAAATAAGCCCCTGTAATGTTTCATTTATGAATGGTTTAATGGTGATGAACTCCTTTAGCTTTTTCTTGTCTGGGAAGCTCTCTATCTGCTTGTCATTCTACATGACATCTTTGCTGGGGAGAGCAATCTTGGCTGTAGGTCCCTGCTTTTCATGACCTTGAATATTTCTTGCCAATCCCTTTTAGCCTGTACAGCTTCTTTTGAGAAACTAGTTGATATTCTTATGGGAACTACCCTGTAGGTAAGTAACTGCTTTTCTCTTACTAAGTTTAAGATTCTCTCTTGATCTTTAACCTTTGAAACTTTAGTTATATTGTGTCTTAGAGTGGGCCCCTTTGCATCCATCTTGCTTGGGATTCTCTGTGCTTCCTAGACTTGCATGTCTATTTCCTTCACCAAATCAGGAAAGTTTTCTTTCATTGTTTTTTCAAGTAGATTTCCAATTTCTTGCTTTTTCTCTTCTTCTGGCACCTCTATGATGCAAATGTTGGAATGCTTGAAGTTGTCCCAAAGGCTGCTTATACTATCCTAGTTTTTTGGATTATTTTTTCTTCTTATTATTCTGATCAGTTCTTTTTTTGCTTTCATATGTTGCAAATCATTGATTTTATTCTCAACTTCATCCACTCTACTGTTGTTTTCCTGTAAATGGTTATTTATTTCAATTAGTGTACCCTTCACATCTGTCTGGATCTTTTTTATGCTGTTGAGGTACTCACTAAGTTCCTTCAACATCCTTCTAACCAGTGTTTAGAACTCTGCATCTGATCGATTGCTTATCTCCATCTTGTTTAGTTCTTTTTCTGGAGTTTTTATCTGTTCTTTCATTTGGGCCATACTTCTTTGTCTCCTCACTTTGGCAGCCTCCCTGTGTTCACTTTTATGTTTTAGGTAGAGTTGCAATGGCTCCCTGTCCTGGTAGCATGGCCTAATGTAGTAGGTGTCCTGTATTGTCCAGTGGCACAGCCTTCCCTGTCACCAAAGCTGGGCACTTGAGGTGTTCCCCTCATGTGGGTCTAGTACATCTTCCTCTTGTATTTGAACCTTGATTGCTGTTGGCAGGTCAAAGGAAGGAATCTACCTGAGCCAGTAAGCTCCAAGAACTGGCTGTGACCACTGACCATTAATCTCCACTCTCGTGGAGGATCACTTGTGTAGAGGCAGGATGGTGGCATTCTGATGTGATCTTTAGCTGTCCACTGGTCTGCAGGCTCTGGGGCTTCCCAGATAGTGTCCAAGGGTTCAAACTCATTTTCACCAGGGCCCATAGCAGCCTTGTGGTTGCCTTCAAAGGGCCAAATGTAATTTTAGGACTGTATAAATGTAACCACTCCTTAACAGTGAAGCGAGAGCCTGGCACTGCCACTGTGTAGAAAAGATGCCAGGCTGGATAAAACAAGGTGGGGGACAAGATTTGGCCCAAGGGTCTTGTGGTTGCCCACCTGTTGTGTTAGCTGAGGTCAAACTCCACCTGTGTTCTGCCTGGGGCCACCATGTCTAATCTATAAAGCAATCTGCAGGTGGCTGCTACTTGTATTGGGCTTGGAGAGTCCAAGGCAAAGTGAAGCTGTGAATCTAACCTGGATGCTGCTAGTGCCGGGCACGGGGTCACTTAGCAAGAGGTACAGGGACTCAGGATCACTGAGGCCAGCTGTTGCTTGTTTGAGAGAATTTAGGAAATTACAAAGCATGAGTCAAGATCAGCCATTCATATGGAAAAAACACTGTTAACGGATTGGGTGGACCTGTACATTTGGTGGGATGGGACCTCAAGGGGTATTCAGGGTGGGACAAGCAGTGTTAGCCAGGTTGATGGAGTCTCAGATATGGTACCACCCAACAGCTCTGTGGCTCTTGAAGGGAGGGCTCAGAAAAGGGACAATGGCCTCTGCCTATCTTTCTGTCTGGGAGAAAGCTGTCTCCCAGGTCTTGCATTGGTGCCAGACACTTCAGTTCTGCCCTGTATGCCACTGGTGCCTTTCAAGCTGCTACTCTGGCCCTGGAGCTCTGAGGGAGTAAGCTGGATAAGTCTGTGTGTGGATTCTTTAAGGGAAACTGCTTGGTATTCTTGAAGTTTCTTCTACTGACTCAATCCCCACTTGTTTTTGCAGGTAGAAATTATGGGGATTTATCTTCCTGGCACTGGAACCATGGGCTGGGGGATCTGGTGTGGGTCTGAGACTTCTCATTCCTGAGCTATCCTCCTGAATTTTTATCCACCATACATGGATATGGCATCAGCCTATTCTGCATCTCCACCCCTCCTTCTTGTCTGGATGGATGTGATTTCTTTAATTCCGTAGTTATCAGACTTCCATTCAACTTGTTTTCTGATGGTTCTGAGTGATGGTTGTTCTATATTTTAGTTGTGATTTTGATGTGGTTGTGTGAGGAGGTGAGCCATGTTTACCTATGCTGCCATCTTCTCAGGACACTTTGAACATCAAAGAACGGCAAAGTTTTATTCTCATGATGGGAGTAACTCATTAAATTACACAGTAACCCTGAACAGTTTGGATATAAATGGTCCCAAAAAGGATTACATTTTAAATGTTTAAGAAAGTTTGCTTATTTAAAAATATCATAAATTGTCTTATATAAGGCAAAGAAAAGGAAAGCCAAGGAAAGGAAAAAATAGAAATGAAATACTTTTGTTAAATCTGGTAGTCCATGATGTTTGTAATTTTTTAATCTTATACTTACTTAAAAGAGGGTACATCTGTTATGTTGTAGTGAAATTCCATTTTTTTAAATGAACAGCATAAAATAGCCAACCTTTTAAAAAATGTGTAACATAAACATTGTCTTTTCACAAGTGGTTAAAAAAAAGGAAAAATGCTTCCTTAGAATGTTTATCACAAAGACACTTCATACTAGGCAGAAACCTTTTTTTTTTCACATGAAAGATAATTTGTAGTGCATGGGATTATAAAGAAAATTTTCATAATTTTTTCATTTAAAGAAAATGTCTTCATTCTATTGGACAGTACATTTATCCTGTACAGTTAAAAAAAAACATAAAGGCATCAGAATATATTTACATTTCTGTCATAAGAAAGGATGTATATTTAAAGTATACGATTTTTCTTTCTTAACTGAATGTGGAAACATTAAAAATGTAATTTTAATGACATTTATTTGCTGTAATATAATATATTTTTTTACCTAATGCTAATTTATATGACTCCAGGAGTTCTTGTTTGTTTGTTTGTTTTTAAGAAAAAACTCATAAAGAATAAGCAAAACTTTGCTGGTTTCAGTTGATATGATATATATGTAATACACGGACATGAAGGCTCAAGCAAAAGTTTTAATGTGAAAAATATTAAAATGTTTTCTTTTTATTTATCCCAATGGGCCATGAAGGTCAAAAAAGAGATCAATCCACACTGACAAGTAAAGTTAGGAGTAATTTCATTAGGGTTGTCTAGATCTGAAATATCATCTAATCCACTTATCACTAGTGAGGAAATATATGTATCTATATATGTCAAAAATGATTATGTACTTTTAAAACCTGTAAAGACTTATACCACAAATCCCATGAAGAGAGCCAATAGAAAGAAAAATTTAACTGGCAATATTTAATGTTACACTCTCTAATTTTAAAAGTATGAGGCATTTTTTGTTTTCTGTATAAACACTACACATGATAACAACCACAAAAGATAAGAAATGTTTGTTCACAGTCACTTGGCACCTAAAAAAAACTGACTTGTCACACTCACAAGGATGACAGGGTGTGGTCTTCAGGGACCTCCCAGCAGGTTACATTTCAATGTCATGTTAATCGCTGGTGTTAAGGAACCCACCTTATTGGAGACAGGCCAACATTATCTCTCATCATCAATCACTCTGCTGAGGGCAGTTTCAGAGACAGGCCCTTCTGATGAAACGTGATATGCAGGCTGCAAGGTGGACTATACAACTTGGGGCTCCAAAGAAACTTTCTGGGGTGCTGAGATCTTATTTGTTGTTTCCACAAGACCAAACATGAGTGGCAGCTCCAAAGAACTGTCATTCACCTGAGTATTTTGCTCAGGAGGTTCTGTGCAAATACAGTGAACAGAATGCACATGCTTAGTTACCTTGGCTGAGATTCCTGAATGCTAGTACTCTAACTGGTGGGATGATTGTTTTACAGAAGCTCTTGTGATTGTTATCTCAATCTTTCTTTGTAGATTTGTAGACACCAAATCCACAGAGAAGCTGATGAGAGAAATTATAATTAACAATTAATAAATAAGACTTTATAGCAAGGAGCATTCCCTATTCCCAAAGGCTTCTAAATGCATAAGCAATTTGTGACCCTGCAGTGAGACCTTTCATTATAATGAAGGTTTCACAAAGTTATTCAATTTGTTTCAGGAAAATAGAGTTGATGTAAAATTTCAATCCTGCTTGTAAGACTTTTCCAAGTGCAGATATATATGCCTAGAGTTCACTTCCAAAGAGGTTTGACGTTTCTATTAAGTTATCCTCATTTCATTGAGCATTTTCCTAAGTCCTGTAAATCTCTAAGCGAATATAATATTAGCTTTGACTTATTCACAGACTTGTGTGGGGCAGTAGGGAAAGGGAGATGGGGAAAGTCGTTTCAGTTTACTGGGTCACAGCCTTCTGACTGGGCCTCACTGTGGAGACTTTCATCCCTGACAAAATGCTACAATGGTCTAACTTCTTCAGATCTGCATTTCTTTTTCTGTCCTGTGATCTAAACAGCCAAGGTTTGTAAAAGATTAGAACTTCTTTTTATGAACCAAGAATACAGCATTTAAAGGGCAACAAAGAAGGGAAACTGTTAAGCCAATGCCATGACTGGCTTCCAATGGAGCAACTGGAGCTTCGGGTTTTGTGTTGAGTTCCAGATTGCCATATGGATTCAAATGAAAGTTAAAGTCAAGGAGTTGGCTACTTTAAAAATCAGATACATGAAAATTTGGTAGAAACACAGGGGTGGGTTTCAAAAAGTACACTTTAATTAAAGATCACAACATGTTTCCCACAGCTTTCCTATGTTTAGGATTGGCAAACTCAAGATGAATCCACACAACTGACCATGGACATAAAGAAAACACTTGGGGCTCATGTTTTTATAGCAGTGTTTTTTTAAATTTAATTCTTGTTCAAGTACAGTTTTCAGTCTTATATTCCCAGCCCTGCACGCCCCCCGCCCAGTGCTCCTCATCTCCCTCCCATTTCCGCCCCTCACCCTTACTTATTGTCCATGTGTCCTTTATACTTGTTCATGTGAGTCCATCCCCTTTTCCCCTATGATTCTCTCCCCTCTCCCCTCTGGACCCTGTCAGCCTGTTCCGTATCTGAGTGTCATTGGTCAAATTTCGCTTGCTTGTTTGTTTTGTTGTTTAGATTCCTGTTAACGGTGATATCATATGGTATTTGTCTTTCACCACCTGGCTTATTTCGCTCAGCATAATGCTTTCCAGATCCATCCATGATGTTGGAAAGGATAGTAGTTCCTTCTTCCTTTCTGCAGCATAGAATTCCATTGTGTAAGTGTACCATAGTTTTTTGATCCAGTCAATTACCGATGGGCATTTGGTTGCTTCCAAATCTTGGCTAAAATAAATTGTGCTGCTATGAATATCGGGGTGCATAGGTTCTTTTGGATTGGTGTTTCGCAGTTCTTAGGATATATTCCTAAGAGTGGAATTACTGGATCAAAAGGCATGTTAATTTTTAGTTTTAGAAAATTCCATACTATTTTCCATAGTGGTTGTACCAGTCTGCAACCCCACCAACAGTGAACTAGTGTCCCCTTTTCCCCACAACCTCTCCAGCACTTGTTGTTTGTTTCTTTGTTTATGGTAGCCATTCTGACTGGTGTAAAGGGGTATCTCATTGTGGTTTTAATTTGCATCTCTCTGATAGCTAGCAATATCGAGCATCTTTTCATGTGTCTCTGGATCCTCTGTATGTCCTCCTTGGAGAAATGTCTGTTCAAGTCCGTTTCCCACTTTTAATTGGGTTGCTTGTCTTCTTTGAGTGGAGTCTAGTGAGTTCTTTGTATATTTTGGAGATTAAACCTTTCTCCGAGGTATCATTGGCAAATATGTTTTCCCAAACAGTTGCTTCTCTTTGTATCTTGACACTGTTTTCCTTAGCCATGCAGAAGCTTTTAATTTTGATGAGATCCCATTTGTTTATTCTTTCCTTTATGTCCCTTGCTCTAGGGGACATATCAGTAAAAATCTTGCTGCCTGGAATATCTGAGATTTTCCTACCGATGTTCTCCTCTAGGGCTTTAATGGTTTCATGGCTTATATTTAATTCTTTTATGACCTTGAATTTATTTTGGTGTATGGTGTAAGTTGGTGCTCCAGTTTCATTTTTTTGCATGTAGCAGTCCAGTTCTTCCAACACCATTTGTTGAAAAGGCTATGTTTATTTCATTTTATGTTATTGCCCCCTTTGTTGAATATTAATTGACTGTAGAGAGTTGGGTTTATTTCTGGGTTCTCTGTTCTATTCCATTGGCCTATGTGCCAGTTCTTATGCCAGTACCAGGCTGTTTTGATTACACTGGCCTTGTAATACAGTTTGATATCAAGTATTGTGATCCTTCCTACTTTGTTCTTCTTTCTCAAAATTGCAGCTGCTATTTGGGGTCTTTTATGGTTCCATATAAATTTTTGAAGTGTTTGTTCTATGTCTGTGAAATATGCCATTGGTACTTTAATAGGTATTGCATTGAATCTGTAAATTGCTTTGGGTAGTGTTGACATTTTGATGATGTTAATTCTTCCAATCCATGAACATGGTATATTTTTCCATTTGTTTGTGTCTTCCTTGATTTCTTTCTTCAGTGTTGTGTAGTTTTCTGCATACAGGTCTTTAACCTCCTTGTTTAAGTTTATTCCAAGATATTTTATTTTTGTTTTTGCTATATCTAATGGGATTTGTTTTCTTGATTTCTGCTCTGCTGTTTCATTGTTGGTATACAAAAATGCCTTTGATTTTTGGATATTAACTTTGTATCCCGGTGTTTTGCCAAATTCATTTATTAGTTTGAGCAGTTTTTTGGGAGAGGCTATAGGATTTTTCATGTACACTATCATGTCATCTACAAACAATGCCAGTTTTGTTTCCTCCTTTCCAATTCGGATGCCTTTTATTTCCTGTTCTTGTCTGATTGCTGTGGCTAGAATTTCAAATACTATATTGAATAGAAGTGGTGAAAGCCCTGGCTGGTGTAGCTCAGTGGATTGAGCTCGAGCCTGCGATCCACACGACCACGGTTCGATTCCCAGCCAGGGCACATGCCTGGGTTGCAGGCCGGTTCCTTGCAGGCTAACTACCAGCAGGGGACGCACAAAAAGGCAACCATACAGTGATGTTTCTCTCCCTCTCTCCTTCCCATCTAAAGATATATAAATATATAAAATCTTAAAAAAAAAGATTCCTTATTCAATTATATCTGCAAAGACCCTTTCATAAAAAAAATTAAAAAAATAAAGAAGTGGTGAAAGTGGGCAACCTTGTCTTATTCCTGATCTTAGTGGAAAAGCTTTTAGTTTTTGCCAATTGAGTGTGATGTTGGCTGTAGGTCTTTCATATATGGCCTTTATTATATTGAGGAATGCTCCCTCTATTCCCATTTTTTTAATACCTTTATCATAAATGGGTGTTGTACCTTATCAAAAGCTTTTTCTGCATCTATTGATATGATCATGTGATTTTTGTCCTCGCTTTGGTTTATGTGATACATTACATTTATTGATTTGCGAATATTGAACCATCCTTGCATCCCTGGGATGAATCCCACTTGGTCGTGGTGTATGATCTTTTTGATGTATTGTTGGATGCGATTTGCCAATATTTCATTGAGGATTTTAGCGTCTATGTTCATTAGCAATATTGGCCTGAAGTTTTCTTTCTTTGTTGAGTCTCTCTCTGGCTTTTAAATTAGGATGATGCTGGCTTCATAAAAAGAGTTGGAGGGTTCTCCCTTCTTTTGGATTTTTTGGAATAGTCTGTGAAGAATCGGGGTTAGTTCTTCCTTAAAAGCTTTGTAGAATTATCCTGTGAAACCATCTGCTCCAAGGCTTTAGTGTGATGGGAGTTTTTTGATTACTTCTTCAATTTCATCTGCTTTTATTGGCCTGTCCAGGTTTTCTGCTTCTTTTTCATTGAGTTTTGGAAGATTATATTTTTCTAGAAATTTGTCCATTTCACCTAGGTTTTCAAATTTCCTGGCATACAATTCTTCATAGTAATTTCTTACAATCCCTTCTATTTCTTTGGTATCAGTTGTAATCTCTCATCTTTCATTTCTGATTGTGTTTATTTGGGTCCTCTCTCTTCTTTTCTTGATGAGCCTGCTTAAAGTTTTGCCTATTTTGTTTGTTTTTTCAAAAAACTAACTCCTGGATTCATTAATCTTTAGAATTGTGCTTTTAGTCTCTATGTCATTTAATTCTGCTTTGACCTACGTTATTTCCTTCCTTGTACTTGCTCTGGGCTGTCTTTGTTGTTGTCCCTCGAATTCTTGGAGGTGTCAGGTTAGGTTGTTTGTTTGAAATGTTTCTATTTTCTTTAGGTAAGCCTGTATTGCTATGAACTTCCCTCTCAGGACTGCCTTGGCTGTGTCCCATAAGTTTTGGGTTGTTGTGAGTTCATTTTCATTTGTTTCCAGAAACTTTTTGATTTCTTCCCTGGTTTCTATCTTGACCCATTCGTTGTTTAATAGCATACCATTCAGTCTCAATGGTTTTGGGTGTATTGTTTTTTTTCCTTTGGGCTTTGTTTCCAATTTCAGTCCCTTGTGATCAGAGAAGATGCTTGGTATGATTTCTATTTTCCTGAATTTGTTGAGACTCTGTTTGTGTCCTATCATGTGGTCTATCTTTGAAAATGTTTCATGTGCATTTGAAAAGAATGTGTATTTAGCTTCTTTGGGATGCAGGGCTCTATATATGTCAGTTAGGTCCATTTCATCTAGAGTGTCATTTAATGCTGCAATATCTTTGTTGATATTTTGTTTGGAAGATTTGTCCATTTTAGATAGTGGGGTGTGAAAATCCCCTACTATAATTGTGTTGCTGTCAATATCTTTCTTGAGGTCCTCTAGGATTTTCTTTATATATTTGGGTGCTCCTATGTTTGGTGCATATATATTTATGATGCTAATGTCTTCTTGGTGGATTCTTCCCTTGAGTATTATGAAGTGACCTTCTGGGTCTGTCTTTATGGCCCTGTTTTTGAAGTCTATTTTGTCTGATATGAGAATTGCTACCCCGGCTTTTTTTTCTTGTCCATTTGCTTGGAAAATTTGTTTCCATCCCTTCACTTTTAGTCTGTGATGGTCTTTTGACCTGAGGTGGGTCTCTTATAGGCAGCATATGTGTGGGTCATGCTTTCTTATCCATTCAGCTATTCTATGTCTTTTAATTGGTGCATTTAATCCATTTACCTTTAAGGTTATTATTGAAAGGTACTTATTCATGCCGTTTATGTACCTGTGTTCCTCTCCGTCTCTCTCTTTTCCTTCCTTTCCTTAAAGCAGCCCTTTTAGTAATTCTTGTAGAGCTGGTTTGGTGGAGGCATATTCTTTTAGACTTCTTTAGTCTTGGAAGCTCTATATTTGTCCTTCTATCTTGATTGAGATCCTTGCTGGGCAAAGTAGCCTTGGTCGCAGGCCTCTGTTTCTCATTACTTGGAATATTTCTTGGCATTCTCTTCTTGCTTGGAATGTTTCCATTGAGAAGTCAGTAACCAACCTTATTGGGACCCCCTTGTATGTTACTACCTTTTTCTCCCTTGCTGCCTTCAGGATTCTCTTTGTCTTGGACTTTTGCCATTTTAATGATGATGTGTCTTGCAGTAGGCCTCTTTCGGTTCTACCTGCTTGGGACTCTCTGCGATTTCTTGCATTCGTGTGACTTTATCTCTCCTCAACTTAGGAAAATTTTCCGTTATTACTCTTTCAAGTAGGTTTTCTATCCCTTGTTCTTCTTCTCCTTCTGGTATTCCTATTATTTGGATATTATTACATTTCATATTGTCTTGCATTTCTCTTAAACTCTCCTCATGTTTTTCTGATTCTCTTTTCCATTACTTGGTCCGTCTGGGAGATTCTTTCTACCCTGTCTTTGATCTCGCTTATGTGGTCTTCTCTCTCATCGATCCTACTTTTTATACCTTCTACTGTGTTCTTCAGTTCAGAAATTGTATTCTTCATTTCCTCTTGGCTTTTGCTGATGGTTTCTATTTCCTTTTTCATGTTGGTATAATTTGCAGAGAGTTCATTGTAGCTCCCCTGCAGTTTCTGGTAGCTCGTGGTAAGCTCTTTTTTGAATTCCCTATCTGATAGTTGACTTGCCTCTATTTCATCTAACATTCTTTCTGAGACTTCCTCCTTTTCTTTCATTTCGGGATTTTTGCTTTGTCTTCCCATTGTTTGTGTTGCTCTTCTTGTTGCCCTCAGCCTCTTAAATTGGTCTGTTCTGGTGCCCTGGGTTTATGGTGTGAACTTCTGTAGTAGGATGCCTGTGAAATTCAGTGGTGCAGTCTCCTGCAGGTATCTTCATGCTCTCTGCTTCTACCAACTCCTCTTGTTGGTTTCCAGCTGGCCAAACCTTTTCTTCTCGTGTCACTAGCTTCAGCAGTCTAAGGGGCTATTAGTGTGGCCTTTCTCATGTCTCGGTGAACTCAACTGGTCTCGCTAGTGCCCTCCCACGATCCAGACTGGCGCCACTCTCCAGCACCCCGCTGAGAGTAGGTTTTTCCCAAGCCTTCCCAGCCCTGGCCTGGCGTGAGGGCATACACTCCCAGCCAGGCTTTCCTGGTTTCAGGCTTGGGCTTGGACCTTTACCAGTGCTGTGGCTGAATACACAGGGCAACTCACAATTCTTCCAAGCTGGCAGCCACAGCCTGAGTCTAGGTGCTTCTCAGTCTGTGCTGGCTGGGTTGGGAGGGAGCTGGCGACTGGTTCCCTTCTAGGAACCCTGCCAGCAGCCCACAGGTCCTCGAGATTGTGGGAGCGCCGGCTCAGGTCCCGCACTACGGCTCAGGTCCCACACACGGGCGGCTCTCAGTTCCCTAAGCTGGGAACCGCAGCCTGACTCCATGGGTTATCAGAGTTCTCTTGTTTGTTTCCCAATGCCCACTCCTCTCTCTGCCACTGCAGGCAAACCGATCTCTCTTGGTGTTATCCAATCTGTGCCCTGCTGGATAGGGAGGGTGCCAGTGACTAGTTGTCTCCCAGGGTTGTTGTTGCCCGCCCTCGCCTCTCAGAGACCAAGGCGGCCCAGCCAGGGCCCTGGCATAGCCCGGCAGAGGGCCTGCAGCCTCTGTGCTGTTCCCTTGTACCTTGTTGATCTGCGGTCGTCTCCTCTTGTCAACCTCTGGTCATTCAGTGTCCACTACACTTTCTGGAGTCCTGCCTTCCTATATGCTGGGTTCCTGTTGAGCATCTGCTGCGTTCCTCCGCAGATCAGCCTGGTTTTTCTCCAGAGAGTGGTGGGAAGTGAAATCCTTTTGTCCTATTCAGCTGCCATCTTTCTCTAATACCCTATAGCAGTGTTTACAAACTTTTAAAGTGGTATTTATATTTTTAAGGTGGAAGATCTTGAGATGTGGTGCCTAACAGACCCAGGTTTTTTTGTGCTTGTTGTTGTCACCTGAGGATATGTTTATTGATTTTAGAGAGAGAGGGGGGAAGGAAAAGGGAAAGAGTGTGGGGGCACGGAGAGAGAGAAACAACAATGTGAGAGAGAAACATTTATTTGTTGGCTCCCATATGTATTCCTACTGGGGATTAAAATTGCAAACTTTTGGTGCATGGGATGATGCTCCAATCAACTGCACCACCTGGCCATGGCCAGACCCACTTTTGATCCTAGGCCTGTTTCTTACTTATCGTGTCACATTGGTCAAGTTGTTGTGACCTCTGTTTCTCTACTGTTCTGGTTTCTGTTGAAGCATTATAAGCCAACCCAAAACGTAGAGATAAGAAAACAACCATTTTACTATGCTCATGGATTCTGTAGATCAGAATGGAAATGGTTTGTCTCTGATCCACAATATCTGGGCCTCAGCTAGAAAGGTGGAGCTAGATTTCCAATCTACAGGTTGTTGGAATCACTTGGAAGTTTTACTCCTTGCATATTGGTACCTGGGTTGAGAAGAATGGAAAGCTAGCTCAGCTAGTACTGTCACCTGGAACACCTAGGCATGCCCTGGGCTTCTTCACAGCATGTCAGCCTCAGGTGTCCAACTTCTCTCATGGTGAGTCCAGGCTAGAAGAGCAAACATCCCCAGTGACCAAGGCAGGGGATGCATAGCCTTTAAAATACCTTCAGAGTTACACAGGATAACTTTGTTATACTCTATTTGTCAAAGCAGTAGTCACAAGTCTACCCAGATTCAAGGGGAGAAGACATAGGTCCACTTCTCAAAGTGAGCATCAAAGAATGTATGGCCATGTTTTAAAACCAGCAATATGACTACATTATAGGAATGATGTGAAAATTAAATGAGAAATATACATAAAATACTATCATATAAGCAGGAAATTAAAAGGTGCTCAATAAATGGAGTTCTCTTTTAGAATCATAGGGTGATTTTTAAGGTACACATCTGAACTTTCCTGCTGAGAGCTCTCGCAAGACAAGGTCAGGTGAAATTTATACAGGACCACTTATGTCAAACCCTGTGCTACTCACACTTAGCTATGTATTTAGTGGTCTGTTGTTGGTTATAGGCCTGAGATTATGAATTTGTTAATGTACTTTTGGGGATCTTGTAGGAGGCAATGATACCTAAGGGTGTTTATTAAGGAATATTGTTTATGCTCTGAAGCACTTTAGAAAATGCTTGGAATTACTGACAAGTTATATACTTTGGACAATGATGTTGATAAATGTGCCAAAACAGACTTAATTTTATATAAGACTAATTATGTAGAATTAATATATAAATGAATAAGTCTTTTTGAAAGTGCTGGGATCCCTTATTGTCACTTACAAATGGTATTCACTTAGAGTCTTAAGAGTACAACTTTACCCTGTTTTTTTCACTCCACATTGCCTGAGATTGTGCAAACCAATGAAATAAGAGGTTAGACAGGAGAATTTTACTGGCCAAAATGAGTTTGCACAGCTGTGAGCAATAAAGTACAGCAGCCATGGCAACCCTCTCCAGTGTCTTAAGAACACATCTGAAATGAGGTTATTAGAATTATTAATTCACATTAGTGGCTATTAAAATTACTACCTGCAGATTTACTGCCTGAATGTCCTTTTTTTGTGCATCAGAAGGCCTTGTTTTCAAAGGGATCTAGATACTTAAATTGATGCAATCTATTATGTGAGGCATTAGAGGAGGACCAGTGATAACAAAGCTCGTGGCAAGATTAGGATAAAAGGAAAGCAGATGTGATGCTTTGTTCTTCTGATAATGGCAAAGGACCAACCAGGTGCTATGGTGAAAGTGGTGACTGGATGCTCCTGAATTCCTTAAAAGGTACTTAAAATCCAACCCAGGGTGGCTGTTTCATGAAATTCTGAATGGGATATAAAATATTCTACTTTGGTGGAGCATAAACAGAGTAAAAAAAAATCAGCTGCAAACCTCAGTCATTTGTAAGGGGTTCTGGGATCCTTGGAGAGCCTTCAGAGATTTGGCCAGTCCCCTTCCATTTCCCACTAACTCAGCTCAGAGAGCAGATGCCTGCTGTTTTAAGCAAGAGAAGAGACACCATAGCAGAGAGGCCACAGTTAAATTCATTAGTCGAAGCAGCTATACAGCTGAGAAAAAAAACGTTTTATTTAGGGAAATGAGGAGGAAAAATGCACACACACACACATGCACACACACAAGAAAGAGAAACATACAGGTATAGGAGTGCCTAACTGGGACATTGGTGCCCTCTATCCCTTGAGCTGGAAGGAACTTGAGTCACACATAAGGTCAAAGACATGAGAGAACCTGGGTTCTTTTCAAATCCTGTTCACATAAGTAAGAAGAGGATACTCCCCACTTCTGCCTTTATTTAAAATTTTTTTTATTGATTATGCTATTACAGTTGTCCCATTTCCCTCCCTTTATTCCCTTCTGCCCTGTATACCCCCCTCCCACCCACATTTCCTACCTTTAGTTCATGTCCATGGGACATACATATAAGTTCTTTGGCTTCTACATTTCATATGCTATTCCTAACCTCCCCCATTTATATTCTACCTACCATTTATGCTACTTATTTTCTGTATCTTTTCCCCCTCTTTCTCCTTCCCACTCCCCTACTGATAACCCTCCATGTGATCTACATTTCTGTGATTCTATTCTTGTTCTAGTTGTTTATTTTGTTTGTTTTTGTTTTAGGTGTGGTTGTCAGTAACTGACTTTATTGTCATTTTACTGGTCATATTTTTAACTTCTTTTTCTTAGATAAGTCCCTTTGACATTTTATATAATAAGGGCTGGGTGACAATGAGCTCCTTTAACTTGACCTTATCTAGGAAGCACTTTATCTGCCCTTCCATTCTAAATGATAGCTTTGCTGGATAGCGTAATCTTGGACATAGGTTCTTGCCTTTCATGAATTGGAACACTTCTTTCAAGCCCCTTCTTGTCTGCAAGTTTTTTTTTTGTTTTTGTTGTTATAAATCAGCTGACAGTCTTATGGGAACTCCTTTGTAGGTAACTGTCTCCTGGTCTCTTGCTGCTTTTAAACTTCTCTCCTTATCTTTAATCTTGGCTAATGTAATTATGATGTGCCTTGGTGTGTTCCTCTTTGGGTCCAACTTCTTTGGGACTCTCTGAGCTTTCTGGACTTTCTGGAAGTCTATTTCCTTTGCCAGATTGGGGAAGTTCTCCTTCATCATTTGTTCAAATAGGTTTTCAATTTCTTGGTCTTCCTCTTCTCCTTCTGGTACCCCAATGATTCAGATGTTGGAACATTTAAAGGGGTCCCAGAGGTTCCCAAGCCTCTCCTCATTTGTTTTTTGAATTCCTCTTTCTTCATTCTTTTCTGGTTGAATATTTCTTTCTTCCTTCTGGTCCACAACGTTGATTTGAGTCTCAGTTTCCTTCCCATCACTGTTGGTTCCCTTTACATTTTCCTTTATTTTACTTAGTGTAGCCTTCTTTTTTTCCTCTATTTTATGACCATACTCAACCATTTCTGTGAGCATCCTGATTACCACTGTTTTGAACTCTGCATATGATAGGTTGGCTATCTCTTTGCTGCTTATTTGTATTTTTTTTTTTGAGCTTTGATCTGTTCTTTTATTTGGGCCTTTTTTGGTCTTGGTGCACCTGTTATGTAGTAAGAGGCAGAGCCTTAAGTGTTCACCAGGGAATGGCAACCCAAATTGCTGAGTTGTGACACTGCATGTGGGGAAGGGGTCCAATAGGAAACAATGCTACTTGCTTCACTCTCTACTGTTTTTCAGTCACTTTCCCCGCTACCCACAATCAAGTTGGGCCCTTCTGGTGCTGATTCCCAGCTGGGTGGGTTTGTGTACATTCTATAACCCTATGGGTTTCTCCAATGAACTCTTCTGTGAAACTGGGAGTTTCTCTTACTGCCGCCTCAACTCCCACCGGTGTTTTCAGTCAGAGGTTTGAGGTTTTACTTCCACACACTGAAGCTCTGAGTTGCGTAGTCTGTCTCACTCCCCAGTTGTTTTCCCCGGTTTATCTGCACACGAATGTGGAATCACCCAGTCCAAAATTTGCCGCCTCACTGGGTCCACCAGCTGCCACCTTGCCTGTCAGCTGTAGCCTTGCCCACCTTGGTCCTAGAGCCACCACCTTGCCTCAGGTCCTCTCTGCCTGGCTACCCATCTCCACTTCTCCTACCAGTCTAGGTGAATATTTTTTCTTTAACTCCTTGGTTGTTGGACCTCCATACACTTTGATTTTCTGGCAGTTCTGGTTGTTTTGTTTTTAAATTTGTTGTTGTCCTTCTTTTGGTTGTGTAAGGAGGTACAGTGTTTCTATCTACACCTCTGTATTGGCCAGAAGTCTCCACTTCTGCCTTCTTGAACCAAACTTCTGAGTTCTTTACCCTCTAAAGGCAATCTGCTGCTGGCCCAGGCATGCATGTCACCAACCAGGAGCAGGGTCTCCACAGTGTCTCTCCAAGGATGGAGTCCTATATTCTTTGCACAAAGCACCAGGATAAATGGCACATCTTCTACCTAACCATGTTCTGAGCCTGGGAGAAGCAAGTGAAGGAGCCAGGAAGCAAAGGGGGACTGATAGGTGATGCTGAACTCCAGCTGCCACACTCTCCAAACAGATCTTCAAGCACATGATCCACAGAAGATTGGGGTATCACTTCCCAATTTGCAAAGGAGCTGAGTCATATACAGTTCAGAAGTCAGAAATGCTGCAGTTGTTGAGACATTCATATGGTTTGTGGGATGATTTGATAATATGTTTGAAACTGGGTCTGGCCTAGACAAGAGGAGGTATGTTTTCTCAAAGAGGTCACACACAGAGACAGCCCTTCCTGAATGGGAGTCTGTCATGGAGGCTGGCCTCAAGGAACCAGACTCCTGCCAGAGGATTAAGCTGGTCTGGAATTTTCCAGTAGTAAGGACCAGGTCTATTTCCCTGTGAGGTATGTACCTGCTAAATGCAACTCTCCCCAATTACTTGATCTAATAAGGATCTGTTAAGCCCTTTAAAAATAAATAGTAATTCTCTTAGTATTTTGAAATCACATTACCTTAGAGTTCTTACCTATTGGCAAAAATGCCACACCTCTCATGGAACTACATAAAAAAGATTTTTTAAAGGATTAACTATGTTTGTATTTGGGTGATGAGATGGCTTAATCCTCCATTTGACTTGATTTTCAAAGTTAGGTGCCTTTCTTTAATGACAGTAATAAATACATTTTTTTCTGATTGCCAAGTAATTCAAATTTAACATAATGCAAAAGCACAAAAAAAGAAAATGAATAGTATTCAAAAACCACCTTCTAGCCTTTTTCCTTTTATGTGTGTATGTGTCTTGGTGTTCTTCAAAACTTGCTTCTCTGTCTCTTGATCAGTATTGCAATCTACTTAGATTCAGGTTCCCCAAGCCCAAACCATGAGCCCCAAATGGTTCTTTTCTTCAATCTCAAAAATTTTGGATGTAGCCTCAGCAACAGCTTTGTTCATCAATGCTAAGTTATTGCTCACTTTATAGTGATAATTTAAGTTGAGCAATCCTCTGCTCATCTTAACTTCTAAGTCTAACACACAAATCATCATCAGAAACGTCTCTTTCCCTGCAATCTTCACATGCTGATTCTATATTTAACTGCTGAGAATAATGTCGTGGGGATTGACCTTGCTTCTCTAGGAAAATGAGAGATGGCCCTGGTCATCTGGGTGTCATTTATCTAAAACATTTGCCTCTGTTCCCTAGACTTTCCCCCCAATTTCTTCCAGGACACTTTTCCTTTTCTTCTGTCTCTTGCCATCCACTCTGCTTCCATTTCTTCACATCCTGTCCTCTATCACACTGCTTTTGCCACATCGTCTGTACTTCAAAACCAGCTTTTGCTTGCCTTGTCAAAATCTTATCTGCCTTTTATTCCTCCTAGTTATTATAAAGTTTCATTCACTTTGATACACAGGAATTCTAAATTTTACCTTTTGCATTATCCAAGACCTTTCCCCGTATGTCCTCATCCTCTTTTTACCATAATCACCAAAGATTTGATCTTTCAATCCACAGAAAACAGATTTTATAAGTTTCATGATTCAGACAAGTGCACTGAAAGGTACATAGATGTAGATGTGCAGAAAACAATAAAATCTAAAAAATAAAGCCATCTCGTAAACTCTCTGACAATGCTCATGTCCTTTATGTGTTCAACTCCTGCTAAATTTGGCCCATAAGACATTTCTTCTACATTCGTGGAGTAAGTGGAGTCATCCCCTGGGTGTAGCCATCACTTCTGCCCTCTTTTCCTAGACACATCCCCTCATAAGTCTTGGCTTTTAAATATTTATCCTCATACATTGAATAACCAATCTAAAAATGAACCCTGTGTGTTTACTTTTTAAGACACCTTCTTTCCCTTCTTGACTGTCAGTAATACCTCCCTACTTCCCAGATTCAGGGGCTTGTAATCATCTATTATTCCTCCATTTCCTCCTCTGGCCACATTCATTCCCAAGGGACCTCTGCTCCACTTCCTGAACAGAAATCCTACAAACTTAGTGCTTTCTTTCTCACTTCCACTCTGACTTCAGTTTAGGCTGAAATAATTGTCTGCTTAACCTGTGTGCAACCCCAGTCTTCTACCCTCCCAAGGCTCCTGCTTATCTCTTCTCGCTTCCTAGGAATCTAAAATTTTACTATCAAAATATTTTATTTTCTCAGCTCCCTCCTTTATAGTTCCCAGTTCTTCAGATGCACTTCATTCATCTTTTTTTCTCTTAGATTTCCAGACTGATTTTTTATTTTCAATATAAAAGTATTTCATGCTGTTTCCTTGGCCCTTCTTTCAACTCACCTTCTATTACTCACTATCTTTCATTCCTGTCTTGCATAAGCTACTGGCTTGTATAGATGACCAATTACAGCTTCCTTTATCTTTCAGATTTATTTCATTTAGCATACTGGACTTAGAGCTGAAGCACTATGTTATGTATATCCCATGTACCATATCCCCTTCCAGAATAGTTTGGTTATACATAACAAGGGTGTATTATATTTTGTTATCACATCACAAATTATTTCTAAACACTTCTTATTTTGAATCCCATCAAACATTCACAAAGCATCACCATTACTGTGTCTTTAAGAACACTTCCTAACCTTGCACAGGAAATGGGAAATGGGACAACCCTAGAATAGCTTCGAGGAAATGTTGTGTTGTGGAAACTGCTATGAGGATAACATGGGACATTTCCTAAGACCTAGGTAAAAGCAGAAGCAAGAGGAAGACTGTCTCAGTTGCTTCCTGGAGAATTTTCATGCACTGAAAACTGTGAGAGTATCCCCATGGCTCACTTAATGGAGAAGGTACTTGAAACCTAGAGGCTGATTAGCTGAACTTTGGTGGAGTTGGATTGGTGCCTAACATATGCACAGAGACAGTGGACCCACCTTGCTCTCTGAAATCTTTCCCTTGTTCCTGGATGCTTCCTCTGTGGTGTTTGCAATAACTCTTCAGCTATGAAGACCCATATTTGCTCCAGTCCAACTTGAATCCATGCATCCAGAACAATCAATATGATATATTACTTTCTCCCTTTGACTTTCAATTCTTAGGTATCATCCTCGGAGTTCTGCAGTAAAAAGATGTCTTGAAATGGGTGCTGTATGATGGTCACAGCTTAATACTCAGCTTAAATGTTACTTCCTGAAAGAGTCATTTGTTGCCCCAAGTTGGTCCCCTCAGGCCACTCCTGAGGACTCTGTCACAATTGCTTTCACTGTTTCACCTCTTAGATTTTAAAGCATAGTAGCAAAATCTAAATGAGATTTTTCATCAAGGTAATTTCCATTTCTTCCAAAACATAGGCAGGGAAGCAGCATGATGCTTTGCCAGCCACAGCTTTAGGGATTTGATGGAGAAACGCAGGCTCACTCCTCATCGCTTTATGGATTACAATGGCCTAAACTAATTAGTACTTATTAGAAAGCCAATTAGAAATACATGTCATTTCTCCATGTGGTGTAAATGGAACACACCAAGTTTGGCTGTGGACTGAGTTATGCTCTATAGCACTGATACAGAAGTGCAGGCGCAGGGCCCAGAGGAGCACTGCCTAGAGTAAGACTGAAAGAGAGCATGGGGCTCTCTTTCTCAGATGCTCTCTGGATCCAATGCCCTGTAAATGCAAGGTCTATCTAAATTAGTTACATACTTTGGGCAATGACTATCCTTTCCCAATTTTGATCTAACAGCCTTTGCATTCCAACAGGTCCCTCTTCTACAGTATTCTTTTTATTTTCATTTTCTTCACTTTCAACCTTGTACATCATGGATTTTTAAACTGACTATAGACACCAATAGTTACACATCTACATCATGTATTTTTGAGAACCTCTGTCTTCTTTGACAACCTTATTACTCAGTTATCCAAAGGTGCACACTCAGAGTTGCTATATCTCCCCAGGCCTTTAATGACTCTATCCTGTACTGACTGAACTTAAGTATGTTCCTGGTTTCTTTCTCTAAAGCATCCTTTGTCAGTTGTCTTGAATGCAAAAGATTCAGATCCATATTCTTCTACAGATTTCTCATTCAGTCAGTTGATATTAGAATGACTATTAAATTAAAATTTTATTACATGTTATATGTATATAGATATCTGTCTGTCCATCCACATCTATCTTTAGCTGTCTGTCTGTCTATCTGTTATCTTGTTCAAACTGTACATATCTATCTATAAAACTTTATTAACAGCCAATATAATTATATGGCTTGGGAGGTTGTAATGGAGATGGTCTTTCTATCACATGCCTTCCTGTGATTAATACTCAATAAGTGAACCATTGCTGGCTCTGTATTCACAACCTGGATCTGTATGCACTTATGTTAGATGTCACCTTTCTCCTCATTAGACTAAATGCTTCTTGCCAGCCAGTACTATGTCCATTTTGAAATGGCTATCATAAACTCAGGAACTTCAATGTGGACAAAAGATATTTGCTAATTATCAGAAGTTCTTACTCAGAAACTAATTTCTGTCCTGAAGCTACTGCTAAGCTGATAAAGCCATCTGCTAGCCTGCTTTCTTTTATTATACAGTTGGAGTCTCCTGTGTGTCATTCTGAAAGCTGCCATTGCTACTCCCTAAATTGCTTTCTGCTGCTCATATTCTTTATTGCCTTTGTTTTATTTTAGAACCTTACATTGTTCTCATTCTTCATCTGCCTTTGAGTTTAAACAGAATTGGCCCAGTTGCATGGGTCACCCTTTATGGTTATTCAAATTAAAATGAAAGCTTTAGCACAGAAATATCTAATAAAGACATTTACTTAGTTAACCCTGTGATGTCATTGCACTTTTGAGGAGTAGGGACAAATGGTCAAGATTTGTGACTCTAAACAAAAATGCTCAAGCAGTTCCATTACCCATAAAGTACAAAATAAACAAACATCCACAGAAAGGGCACATTTCTTATAACCCTAATATTGCCTTCAATGGGTGGGCTACGTGGCTGACATTTACATTGGTATTTTCTTTTAGTTTTACCATGGGATTTGCTTCCTCTTCTCTTACAGATATCTCTTGGTATAAATTTATTATGAGTAGGAATGTGTCACATGTTTCTTCTTATATCAGGTGTCAAGTAATACACAGAATCACATTTCTTCCTAAAATTAACACTTTAAAAATTCCTGGACATTGTGATATGTTTTGTCCCTTCTTGTATATCTTTATTTGATTCTTGAAAGAAAAAGTTGGGACTGGATTTTTGAGTCATTTCTGACCCACGGATACTTCTAGTACTCCCCCATTCTCTCAGAACCCTTTCTAATGTGAAGAAGGTTTTCAATGGAATCTGGGTTCATTCGCCTAAAATTAAGTGTGTAATTCTTTTTGTTTTCAAAGACTCTTTGGCGTTTGAACATTAAAATGCTTAATGAACATTAAATGCAGTTAAGATCCTCAACTGCACGGCATATCTCACATCATCCTTCCATGTTCCATATTATGCAAAATTTTAAAAAACTTTTATTACCAGTGAAGTTCTTGCTGGTACATAGTTCACTGAGCTCTGTTTTCCGTATATGTCTCCAGTACCATCCTCATCTCTGTCTAATGGGTTTAATTCCTCTCTACCTCTTTCAGTCCTCTTCTAGTCTCTTCAATGTGTACCTGATTGACTGTCCTGTCCTTCAGGCTTCACAAAGATTAGTAAGTGTGATGACAGTTCTCTTCCCACTTTCCTGGGTATGGTGATCTTAAAAGTATTCCAGGATTTGATCCCCAGCTGCCCCTGGATCCTGCTGAACCCACCCAGATCCAAGTTGCTTCTGCCATGGGGATCAGCATCAGCTCCTGGGATAAACATGGTGATTGCATTTACAATTTTTCTGAAAGCAGGGTGGATTGTCGAAGGCTGTGTGATCCTCTTGGAAGTTGGACTGCATGTGTACTATCATTTTCTGAGTAACTAAAATATATTTCTGTGATTTATTAGAAAATATATAGGGTGTGATTAAACTTCCCCAGTTATAATTTTGATATCTAGAAGGTATTCATATATGTTAATGCATTTTTATAATTGTTTATGGATGATGTGCACCTTTTAAGAGACTGGCAATCCTGAGGAAGTAAAGTTATGCCTCAGAAACGTCACTTTAGTTGTTCCTCTTTTCAACAGTTCCTCTTTCACATGCCTGTTCTTTCCTGATTGTGGTCAACAGAAATAAATACAGCTTTCCTGTCACATGAGGTCACAAAGTACCTCTTCTCTAGTGGTATCACTGGAGAAGTGATACTGGGGCTCATACTTAGAATATATGAGCCTGAACAAATTATTAATAATAAAATACTCACTGAATACAATTTTGATGTGCAACTATGCATCCTAACTGTAGACATTTTTCTTTACCTTCCCAGAAAGTGATTTCAAAACAAAGATTTAATCCAGTTTCCTTTTGTCATACACAGCCACAATTTTATCCCCACATCAGTAATCTGCCTCAAAGGCTGCTTCTCTCCAGCCAACTCTGTCACCTCTCATAAAGGCAATCACTCAAATAACTTGCTAGCAGCTTTCAGCCTTGGCCTACTTATCAGCATTGGTGCCAAGTCAAAAGTCATCCCACCCTCCAGTTTTTAGTAAAAAACCTCTCCATTGCTAAAGCTTACTCTCTTACCTCTGGAATCTGAATCACAACTGAAATGTTTGAGAGTCATGGCTGGAGTCTTACTAATGAAAGTTCCCATGACTGTTGCACCAGTGTGGGCAATCTCTGACTTCTTCTTGGAACCTTCATCTGATGATCCAGTGTGGGCAATCTCTGACTTCTTCTTGGAACCTTCATCTGATGATGGATCTACTTTTGGCTGTCCCATAACTTGCCGTCTTCCTTCTCATTGGCTCTTCAGAGATCTGCTTTTCCCTAGTAGTCAGCCAATTTCTCCCTCTGAAACTTTCAATAAACGGATCAATTCTACCCATGCCAAAAGCTTCAATTTATTAAGCTAAATGTTTACCCATACTTGTTAGTTCTCTTTCTTCCTTCTTTTTCCTTCAAGCATTAATTACCGTCCTGCAGATATTTGTACATCTTTTACCTGGATTTTACTTAGCTAACCCCACTTCTAGTAGCACCACCCATTCTGTTGGTCTACACTCTTTTTTTTTAATACTCTCTTTTTTTAAGATTTTTTAAATTTATTTATCTTTAGAGGGGAAGGGAAGGAGAGAGGGAGAGAAATATCAATGTATGGTTGCCTCTCATGCGTCTCCTGCTGGGAACTGGCCTGCAACCCAGGCATGTGCCCTGACTGGGAATGGTCTACACTCTTCTGTGACATTCTTTACAAGCCTCAATTTTCTCTGTGGTTCTCACAGATTCCTTGCCTCTCCACTCCCATTACTCTCCATAGATAATATAGGAGCTGTCCGTCTCCCTCCCTCTTCCCTGTAAAGAGTGGCCATCCATGCTTAGCACATGTATCTCCCAGATTATGAGGAACTTGCACAGAATTTCAACAGCATGACTGAACTTCTGAAGGAGATAATGTTCTCATCCATCCAAAACTATCTCTTGTAGAATGCACAAACTAAAAATGGTAGATTTGGGTGATAAAAAATATTCAGAACAAAACAACAAAAATCCTGTAATCGTGACGTCAAATTACAATGGAGAATGTAGCCATGAGCTGAAAGGCTACTATCTTTCTTCAAATGGATGTGCCAACGGGCACTCTTGCCATGTTCCTAGCTTCACGCTCACAGATGCTAGAATCCTTTGGGCAGAAAGGCATGGGCTACTGGAATTTCTTTCCTAACCCTTCCTTCTGTCCTGACCAATCTTTGCATTTTTTAAGTAGGGGTGAGTAATAATTTCTGCCTCTCTAGAGTATTAGGGGTACCCTATAGACATGAGGAAAAGGCAGCAAAGTACCAATCAGACTGGCTCTTTAAGTTTCCTATGTTTCCCATGTCAGATGAATGATAATTTCATGGAGTTTACTCAAAACTCAATGAATTAAAAACTATATAAACTTTCCCCAAAGCTGGCTCATTTTCTTACTATCCCTCATTATCCCCATGTGGTAGCATCTTTCTTGTTTGTCAAGAACTTTGGACTGATATTTATTCTGTCACTGCTATTTAGACTGTCTCCTTTTTTTCTAAAAGTATCATTTCCTCTTTGGCCACCTTTGATCAATTTACTCCGAATTGACCATACCCACCTGGTAGATGTGAATCAATGCACCTAAGGTTTCCATCCTTCTGCCTGTGTTGCTTGGATTGTGAGATTGAACACCTATCCCAGCTTTCAGAACACCCTCTCTTGATCAAGGATGCATTATGGCTTTATATTTACCTATTATACCAAAAGGAAACATTCTTTCTGCATTCAGAGGTGTACTACTATTTAATTCCACCTGGTGTAATTTCCACCAATGTTTGCTTGTAGTCTTTCAAGGCTATTTTTTTAGGTGTATGAAGGTGTGTGATTGTTCTGACACCTTTGTTCTTTTAAGTATTATGTAATATTTCTTCCACCTATTAATGTTTTCGCCTTAATTTCTAATTTGTCTGATTAATATTACCTAACTAAATCTATTTTGGTGAGTATTTGTGTGGCATATCTTTTTACTTCTCTTCATCTTTAATAATTTAAGCAACCTATGTATGGATTTTTGTTATTCAGTCTAGCCCTGGCTGGTGTGGCTCAGTGGATGGAGTGCCAGCCTGTGAACTCCAGGCAGTGGGGAGGTCACTGGTTTGATTCCTACTCAACATACATGCCTGCATTGTGAGCCAGGTCCCTGGTTGGGGGTGAGCAAGAGGCAACTGATTGATATATCACTTGCACATTGATGTTTCTCTACCTCTCTCTCCCTCTCCCTCTCTCTAAAAAGTATACAAATAAAGTCTTTAAAATTATATATATATATAATTATATATATGTAATTATATATTAATTATATATATGTAATTCTTTTTGTTTTTGTTATAATTATAATTATATAATTATATGTATGTAATTATATATATATAATTATATATATGTAATTCTTTTTGTTTTCAAAGACTCTGGCATTTGAACATTAAAATGCTTAATGAACATTAAATGCAGTTAAGATCCTCCTTTATTGAGGAATTATTCCTCCTTTATTGAGGAATAATTAGACTGAATATATATATATTCAGTCTAAATATATATATTCATATATATATATATTCAGTCTAATTATTCCTCAATAAAGGAGTTTCATCTCTTTATATTTATTGAGATTAACCACATATTTGGATTAATTTTTACCATCTTAGTTATTATACTTTTCCTTGAATTTCTTTTTTTTTGTTTATGTGGTGAATCACATTTATTGGTTTGTGAATGTTGAAGCATCCTTGCATTTCTTTTTTTTAATATATTTTATTGATTATACCATTACAGTTGTTCTATTCCCCCCCTTCATTCCCCTCCACCCCCACACTCCCTCCCCCACTATTCTCCCCCCCCCTTAGTTTATAACCACATGTCTCAATTTCTTTAGATTCTATATTTCCCCCACTATTCTTGCCCTCCCCCCTATCTATTTTCTACCTACCATCTACGCTATTTTCTGTGCCTTCTACCCCCTTCCCCCCCTTCTCCCCCTCCCACCCCCCCTGTTTCTAACCCTCCGTGTGTTCTTCATTTCTATGGTTCCACTCCTGATCTAGCTGTCCTCTTGGTTTGCTTTCGTTTTAGGTGTGGTTGTTAATAACTGTGTGTTTGCTGTCCTTTCACTGTTCATATTTTTCATCTTCTTTTTCTTATATAAGTCCCTTTAGCATTTCATATAATAAGGGCTTGGTGATGATGAACTCCTTGAACTTGACCTTATCTGAGAAGCACTTTATCTGTCCTTTCATTCTAAATGAAAGTTTTGCTGGATAAAGCAATCTTGGCTGTAGGTCTTTGGATTTCATGACTTGGAATACTTCTTTCCAGCTCCTTCTTGCATGTAAGGTCTCTTTTGAGAAATCTGCTGACAGTCTGATGGGCACTCCTTTGTAGGTGACTGTCTCCTTATCCCTTGATGCTTCTAGGATTCTCTCCTTCATTTTAGTCTTGGCTAATGTAATTATGATGTGCCTTGGTGTGTTCCTTCTTGGGTCCAACTTCTTTGGCACTCTCTGAGCTTCCTGGATTTCCTGGAAGTCTATTTCCTTTGCCAGACTGGGGAAGTTCTCCTCTATTATTTGTTCAAATCAGTTTTCCACTCGTGGCTGTTTCTTTCCCCCTTCTGGTACCCCTATAATCCGGATGTTGGAATGTTTAAAGATGTCCTGGAGGTTCCTAAGCCTCTCCTCATTGTTTTGAATTCTCATTTCTTCATTCCTCTCTGGTCGGATGTTTCGTTCTTCCTTCTGGTCCATTCCATTGATTTGAGTCCCAGTTTCCTTTCCATTGCTATTGGTTTCCTGGACATCTCCCTTCATTTCAATTAGTTTAGCCTTCATATGTTCCTCCAATTTGTGACTGTAATCTACCAATTCTGTGAGCATCCTGATAAATAGTGTCTTAAATTGGGCTTCTGAGAGGCTGGCAATTTGTTGGTCGCTTAGAGTTATTGGCTCTGGGACTTTGAGTTCTTCTTGCGCCATCTTTTGGGCTGTTCGTGCCTGTTAAGTAGCAGGATCGGAGCCCTAGGTTTTCACCAGAGCAGGGCAACTCAGTTGCTGGGTAGTGACGTTGTATGTGGGGGTGGGGTCAAAGAGGGACAATGGCTTCCCCTCTTTGGCCTGCTGCTGAAACCCCCACTGGCGCCACAGCCACCACCGTCACCAGGCCCACGCGTTTCGTTACACTGCACTCGAGTGTGTCACCGCTGTCAACCCTCCACCACTGGGTTCGCCCCCTGGGGCCTGTGTTGTCCGTCTCACTGTGCTCGAATGTGCGACCTTGGTCAGTCTGCCCCGCACCCCGACTGGCTCCCGGGCTGCCTTCGTGCCTAGGTCTGTCCTACCCGACCTAGCTCCGCTGCTGGCTCCGCCTCTCTTACCATCCTCGTTGAAGGGTTCGTAGCTGTGGGACTTCCGTATAATTCCGTTTTCTGGTCTTTGGGTGTGTCCTAGTTCTCCAAAACTTTTGTTGTATTCAAACTTGGTTGTGGGAGAAGGCACAGTGTTTCCACCTATGCCTCCATCTTGGCGGAAGTCCTCCTTGAATTTCTTTACATCTTTGCCCTTTCCAGTGTGAAGTGTTTCTATATTTTTGTTTGCCGGGTTGTTTTTCTCTGCTGCTTTGATTGTTATAGCTTATGTTTCCATTTTTTTCAGTGACTGGCCTTAAGTTTAACATATGTATTTTATTTTTCAATACTTTTACCCTTTTGTTGACAATGACAACCATCTTAGTAAGACTTAATGAACCACTGAAGAAATGGCATCTCCCCTATTATTGTTTAGATTATGTTTTATATTTTTTAAAGTTATTTTGTGGTAAAAAATAAATGTAATGGTTTTTAATTAAATTCTTTGTCATAAATGTTTTAAAAATTTGCCTTTCTTCCTCTCTATAGTACATCATTCTTTTATTAAAGTTATTAGTTTTCAAAGTGTTTTGAAAAGTTTTTATTTTGATCTTACTCTTGAATTACATTTCAGCCAGTTTTAAAAATCATGCTGAGCCCTGGCTGGTGTAGCTCAGTGGATTGAGCGCGGGCCTGCGAACCAGAGGATCGCGGTTCGATTCCCAGTCAGGGCACATGCCTGGGTTGCAGGCCAGTTCCCAGCCCCTGGCAGGGGACACACAAGAGGCAACCATACATTGATATTTCTCTCTCTCTCTCTCCTTCCCTTCCACTCTAAGATAAATAAATAAAATCTTTAAAAAAATTTTTTAAAAAATCATACTGATAATTATTTGCCTTCAGGTATTTGCTTATATGCCATTCTGGTCTAGGTAATCTATCTTTTCTGAATAATTTATCAGAATACTTATAACCTTAAATTGTCTTGAGCTTTAAGGTTTACTCTTTGACATCTGCAAGTTGATTGTGAAGTGAATAGGTATAGATTGGTTTCTATTTCTCTTTCTAAAGACACAGAATGCACTTTCAATTTAAATACTCATGTCATTCTTTTTCTTCCTACTCTTCCTCCATTCTGTTCTCCTGGAATGCCCATTAGGTATATGTTGGAACACTTAAACTGTCCTCCATGTCTCTTAATTGCTCTTTCATGCATATTTTAAATCTTTCTCAATATCTGTCTCTCTCTATAATAACCTCATAATCTTTGATACGCTCTTCCATGTACTGAATTGTATTCCATATTTTGAGGTTTTAATTTTTATTTTAATTATAATATTACTCAACTTCAACATTCTAGAATTGATTCTTTTCCATATCACTGTGTTTCTCCTTTCTTCTGTTTCATAATTCTATTTTGTGCTATATGCCTTCATTTATCTCTGTAAGTACCCTAAATGAAGGGTTTTGTCTATGCTCATTTCTTTTCCTGATTGTTTTTCTGTCTACTGCCTTTCTTAACATTAGTTTTCTTCATGTGATTTAGGATTTTGTTTTGCTGGTTTATCTTGTTTCTTTTTTTTTCTTTTTCTCTCATTCTTACACTCACATTCTCACCCTCCCTGGTCCAATATTTTGCAGTTGTCCATACCCTGTCCCAGGGTTCTAAGTGCAGAACCAGACCTTATAATGGTCATTTGGGATCTTGGTACCTTTCGGGAAAGAGAGATCTCACAGATGTAGTTATACACTGTTGAGTAAGTGGTTGAAATTTTACTCCTGAGGCTGTTCCTCTATTCTCTACCTCCCTGGATTTTCAACTGCTAAAATCTGTAGCCCCCCCAGGAAGCAGTTGATAATAATTATTTACAATACTCTTTTGAGAGCATTGAGAAACCCACCTCAGCCCTTGGCTTTGCTCCCTATCTCACGGGATTTTTTGTCTTTTATCCTGTGGGAAGCTCCCTCCCAGCTGCCATTACGTGCTGGTCAACCCTAACTCCACCCATATGGCTTTTATCCTCCTTACCACTTTGCATTTTTGTTTCATTTATGGTCCATGGGAGTGTTTAATAGTACTTAGACTAGCTATTGTAATTTCCTCTTTTAATATGTAAAATTTCTTTGTGTCTGAAACAGAGGGGAAGCATGTCAAAGCTCTACTGACCTGTACTAGCTTGGCCACAGTCGAATCTTACTTCCAACTACTTGCCAAAATAAGACCTGTGATTCATTTAGGAACATAAATGCTCTTTTGCCCATGATGCATCCTATACTGGAAAGCCCTCCTTTTGCCTTTGTAAGTTCCTGGAGCCTTATCCCAACTATGTTCTCCCTGGCAAAGGCTACACTAAATGCTCTAACCCTCACTTTTTTGTTTCTCCTTTGAATTGCCCGAGTAGTGTGGATCCCAGGAAAATGGAAATTTAATATTCATTGCTTAGTCATTCTATGAACTATTTAGAGCATCTACAGTGTACAGGAACTTATTATTCTGTTGAGGCATTACTAAACTTGCTAGTGAAACTAAATGACCCCGAATAATGCTGATTTTATTGTGTTTTGTTTACACTTAGTTACTACCAAAAATTGACCAAAAACTTAGTATTTTTCAGATTTAGATAAGTTCATAATTATTGCTATGAAAATTTTTATGCACATAATAAAGAGTTCATTTTAATTATAAGATTAATTTTTAAAATGTTACATAGTTTTAAGTTTCAAATGAAACTGCTGTATTTTTCTATTATAATTTACTGAACTTTAGAATCTAGAGGAAATACATTTGATAAATCTGGAGGATTTACCAAGATCTAGATGCTCCACTTATTAATGTTGAGTCTACTCATAAAACATTCAGTACTCATATCTTAGCTTTTAATTTTACTTAATATCTTCACTCATATTTTCAGTCCTTCTAGCTGGATGAAAACTCCTGGTGGTAGAGTATTCTGCAGGGCCTTGGAGACAGAAACCTAGTTCTATCCTCCATGCAGACCAAGGGCTTAGCATAGGGCTTGGCCCCCAGATAAAGTTCAATAAATGTTTTGTTTGATTTTGCTCTAGTGCTTAATCAGTTCATTTTTTATTTTCTCCAGTATTATCTATGGTAGATGATGTAAAACAATTGGGCACCAATGTCTGCTATTTGTGGATGGCTATAAACTGAAAGCGGTAGTTAAATCTTAGGACATCAAGATCATACAAAAAATCACTAGTATTCAGATTGTTACAGAGAGCTTTCTGTGTATCTTAAGTCCTTCAGGGCCAGGGTTTTGTCGTCTACATATTTTTATATCTTCCTTAGTGTCTAATATGGTAATGCATACCAACTTAGATGTTCAACAAATTCTGGTTGCATCAATGCCATTTTCAGAGATGCCTATGTGGTGAATTTCAGAACTAACAGGACTGAAATAGGTCCCTGGAGAAGCCATCCTCAAATGGGCTGGGGAAAATCCTGCATCCACACAGGGTGATAGTTTATTATGAGCTGTTGGACTCAGAGAAGAGCTGCTTTTTGCCAGTCAGATTAGCTGTGTGACAAACTCATTTTCAGTGCTAAAATTAAATTCCCCATTTCTAAGAGATTCCTTCCCCCAGTTCTCTAAGCCTGATGGCTTGGCAGTCCTAGATAATACAAAAACAATGCTATGGCTTGATCTTTGTCTGATTTGTGATTAGCTTTTCTTGGTTATTTTTGTACCCTAACATTTTATCTGCCTCTTAAAACTTTGATGTTGGGCACATATTTTATCTACCTGAGTTTTAAATGCTGTTATCCTTTGTGAGAAAAGAGTGCTTTTTTTTTGTTTGTTTGTTTCTCTTGTGGAGCTGTTCTTTGTTTAAACAGTAATTCATGTGTCAAAGAAAAACTTGAATGGGATATGTTGTGAATGTCTGAAGGACACATACAAATTGGAATTCATCCTTCAGTGAATTTTCCTCAATCTGAGAATATTCACCATCCTCCCTGTACACAGGATTTTATCTCTGCAGGCTGTGATAGGCCATTGCATAACAGGCCACTAAAGTGTTCAGGTCCTCATTCCCAGGACTTGTGAGTATGTTACTTTATGTGACAAAAGGGAGTTTGCAGATCTGATCAAGGATCTTAAAATGGGGAGATTATCTTGGATTATCAGGGTGGGTCCAATTAATCACAAAGTCTTTATAAGTGGAAAGGAGAGGGAGATTTGACTACAGAAGAGGAAAAGATGATATGATGATGGAAGTAGAGACTGAAGTGATACACTTTAAAGATGGAAGATGAGGCCACAAACCAAGGAATCCAGGCAGCCACCAGAAGTGAAAAATGGCAAGGAAACAGATTCTTACCTCTGGGCCTTTAGAAGTTGCCACCCCTACCAACACCTTGATTTTTGACTCAGTGAAAGTGGCCTGTGGTTTCCAGAATTGGAAGAGAAAAAAAGTATATTGTTTTAAGTCACTAAGTCTACAGCAACTTATTATGGCAACAGTAGGAAATGAATACATATGCCGTATATTATAAATATCCAACCCTCTTATAAAATGTCGCAGAACAGTAGAAGTTCTCAATTAAATAGGGATGTAAAAGCCACATTGTCCAGTGGCCCAGGTGATGTTTGAATCTCTGTTGTGATATTTATAGAAGTGATCAACTGCATAGAGAGGGAACTGTACCTCGCACATGGTCCATTGCCCCTCAGCTCTACTCAGAGGGAATAAAACATGTTACAAAATAGTCCTTTTCAACAGAACTTTGATACAGTGTAAAGACAAAGGTAGGTCTGAATCTTGAATGCACCTGAGGCTCCTCAGCTGCACAATGAGGATAAAAACGTGTACCATACTGGGTTGTTGAGGGGATTAGAAATCCTAGCCTAATACCTGATATAGATTAATTCTCACCAAATAATGGCATCATAATTTTTACTGTGAAACAAATCAGTTTTTTTTTTCTATAGCTTCACCCAGTTGGGCAATCTATACTTTATGGCCATGTAGAAAAGGATAATACCTTCACTTATATGAAAAACCTTCTAATATTTAAAAATAATAGTGTCAGCTGTGAGACTCCACCTATCCAGTGAAGCCTTCCCAGATCCTCCAGCTGTACCTCATATGTCATGATTTAAAGCTCCTGCATGATTTTCCAACCTCAAACTCTCTCCTATCCCTAGTATAGAAATAAGATACATGGATACAGATTTCTTTGAGGATTTGAGGGGTTCACAGCCCCTGTGAGATGGGAAGGTCAAGGTACTACCATTCATATTCTCCATCAATTTTCTCACCCAACTGCTACGACTGCATGTGGGGGAATGGACCAGATAATAACCTCTATCCACTGGTATTTAAAGAATGGTCTCTTTGTAGTTCAGTGACCAGAGAATAAAGAATAGGCTAGGTTGAAAAGGAGCACATTGATAGTAATTATATATAATATATATAAAGGGGTGGGCAAAATGTTTACTGTGCCACTGTGACATTCTTTTCAGTTAATAAAACTATTGTAACAATCATAAATTGCATGTCCTTTTTAAATATATACAACTATAAACTTACTTTTGCCCACCCCAATATATCATATGGATGAGTGCTCTTAAAGAAAGTGGGGGTGAAAAGGAGGCAAAAAAAAACAACAACATGAAGGGAGCCTATGCATGAACTAATGGTGGTAGATGATCACAAACTCATGATTGTTTGCTCGCCTTCAGTCTAGAGTTGGATATTTGCAGAGGATGCTGGGTGGAGAGTAAAGTGAAGGAAACTGGATAATAGGACAATACGGATGAATCATGGTGGCTGGGGTGGGAGAGATAGGGAGGTCAGAGAAGGCCTTTTTGAAGAGGTAATATATAGGCTGAAATATGAGTAAGTGACCTTAGAACTGGAAGATAGCCAAGGTCCTGAGACAGAAAGGGATAGATATGCTGAAGCATGATAAACAGAAAAGCAGGTCATGGTGGCTAGTAGGTGAAAGTATGGTTGGTTTCTGGTGAGATCCCTCTTCTTGGCCTGCAGATGGCTGCCCTCTCTGTGCATGCTCAATGGCCTTTCCTTGAAGCATGCACAAGGAGAAAGCAAGAGCTCTTGTTACTCTTTTTTTTAAGGACACAAATCCTACCAGGTCAGATCTCTACTCTGATGACTTCATTCACCCTTGATTACTTCTGTAAAAATCCTATACAGTCAAATTAGGGATCAGGGGTTCAATACATGAATTCTTTTGGAAGGGGGACTCAGTCAATAGCAACCCCAAACTTTTTAAAAGTTATATTTGTTTTGTTGTTACATCTAACACTCATAGATACTAGCTTAGTTTTTTAAAAATCCCCTATTTTCTGTTGAAAGTAGGAATAAAATTCTTGATTCTATACTATTGACAAAACCTTACATGTTTCTTGTTTGCTCCTTTCTCAATCTACACCGTCCTATAGAGATAGATCTTTATTTTATTTTATCTTTTTAATTGTGTAAATGCCTTTATATGAATTAATACATTGCTATTAAACTACATCATTTTGCAGAGTTAGAGTATTATTATAATCTTAAAAGCTGTAGCAAACAGCTTGACAAAGAAACAGTACATAAGTTCTACATGCATATTTTTGGTTTTTACTGACCTCATTACATCTTAGGCATAAAATTAGGAAGTCTATTCTATACTTAGTATACTTGGCATACTACATCCCACCTACATTCTGAGCATACTCTCTCTTTGAAAGGGTCATATGCAATAACATTACAAATATAAAGAGAGAGTTTGATGATACAGGTTTTAAAACAAATGAGCAGATATTGAACCAAGTGTTTTAAGACATAACATGTCATCTGTTTACAGCTGGGTATGAGGGGAATGATGCAAATTTAAGGCATATTTTTCTCTACCTATAATGTGAGTTTTCCACTTACTTGAAGACCCCTTTTAAAAAGTAGCAAAATTAGAAGTCTTATTTAATGTAATCAAAATATTCTTGACTGTACAAAAAAGGATCATATAGAAAGAATACTGTGAAAAGGTGCTGATTTTAAGAATAAAAGAATATGAAAAGCTCCTGTTACATTCTTTGTAGCCAGTTACTTCTGCAAAATTTCAATACTAGAAAGATAAGCAAAGGATACTCATAACAAAATACCCTCTGACCACAGTTGTCAATTAAGAACTAGCATACTGGATGAAAAGCAAAATTATTGTCTAATAATATTCATATCCATTCACCTAAGCAAGTCCCAAGAGGTAGACATTCAAAGAGGAAAAAATATACATAGAAAAAAATAGCATTCAGCAATGGGAAATATCATGGGCAGCTCTCTAGAAGGAGAGAGTAATTTGACTCTGAGCACGTTTTAGGTGTGCCTGGTACATCCAACTATGACTATGGGAAAGAATTGTTTTTATGAAAACTCTTTTCCCCAAGGGCTCTCATGAGGACTAGTCTTGTTAATCCAAACTGAAAATCCTTCAAATGATCAACAGTTCCTTAAGCCATGAGAACTTTGCTGGGAAATAGCTGACCTGCTAATCATGCATCTGGAAACAAGGCTGTTTTTGTTCAAATTGATTCCTTTACACACTCTTCATTCCCCTACGCATTAAGCATGCGAACGCAGTCACAACCATCTTGGGTTTTACTTCGACAAGGTCTTCAGGGAGAGGTACACCCTGGCTCCAATTCTTCTAGCCATTGACACTGCATACTTGGCATTATTGTGCTTGTCATCTTCGGATAGATTGCTGCTCTTAACAAGGTTATAATTTATGGAGACTGGCTGCATGGTGTTAATTAAATCCACAACTGCCAAGCTGGAGCTGATCTTCTTTTCCTTAAAATTCTGAATGGAAGTTGATTTTCCAGCTTCACTCAATGTTCTGTTCTCTATTTTAAAGACATCTAAAATGGTGATTTTAACCACAGGCTTCTTGAATGGCCAATGTCAGCATTTAAGCCACTAAAATATCTTTTTCATATCCAATCAAACTTGTCCAATTTGAATTATAAATACAACTAATGAAATCTTCAATTCATCCTTTTAGTATCTTGCCATATCAAAGTACTTGTGTAAGCATCTTTTGCTAGATCACCTCAACAATCTTGAGAAGTAGAGAGACAATTTTTTGTTCTTATTTTACACAGGAGCAAGATTTTAAGTGACTTAACCACAACAGAGCCAGCAATAAAATCCATTTTTAAAAAATAACTGGTTGTTTTTTCCTGTCTTTTTTCTGTTTTCCCATACAACGTTTCAGTGGTTAAACAACTGTTTTCCTGTGCGATATTTCAATTGTTAAACGACTGTTAAAAATTCTTAATTCTATAAGTAGGTATTGAAGAAGATACTGGGAGAAAATAATCATGTGAATATGACATACTTTCTCTCCTATAGGAGATTATATTAGCTTGCACACTATTTCCTGCAATCCAAGCAGAGCATGGCTGCACAAAGGCAGTTATATCTTTCTATTTCTTCTTATATTAATTCTATCTGTGAGCATCCCATAATTTTGAATTACAGTTTAATATTCATTTATTGTTAGGATTATGATTAAAGTGCAATTAACATCTGATAAAGCCATGTCTACACTGATTCACTAAATCAAAATTTTGATGGTGCACTTTACTTTTATTATTTCTTTAATAACTAACTTCTGGTTAATCAAACAAGTTCTAAAATAAATCCGTGTAGGTAATTGATGATAATATTGAATTGACATTTTCTGTACACTTTTTTTAAGATTTTATTTATTTATCTTTAAAGGGAAAGGGAAGGAGAAAGGGAGAGAAATATCAATGTATGGTTGCCTCTTGTGCATCCCCTGCTGGGAACTGGCCTGCAACCCAGGTGTGTGCCCTGACTGGGAATCGAACCTCGATCCTTTGGTTTGCAGTTTGTGCTCAATTCACTGAGCTATGCCAGCCGGGGCTTCTGTAGTGATGCTTTTGCTTCTGCTTTTGAGTGATGTCATGATTTTGGTATTCATACCTCCTTTAGTGTCTTAATGTTTATAGTACCACCATGATTAATAAAATATTTTTATTATAAAAATGAGTAATTAAATGATTAATTATCATTAAAATGATTAATAAAATATATTTTGAAAAATACTTAAAATTAGCTATTACAAATAAACAATCTTCCCATAATTTACACATTGCTTTATCTTTCTGGTCTTAGTAATCATACACCTTCTTTTCTTATCCTTAAATTATTTTAAAAATATTTACTGAAACATTTCTTAAAAATTGTGTCTTTGAATAAAACATATAAAAATCCATTTATGTACAAGCTAATTTTTACTATAAGACCTTACCTTTTCAAGGGCAAGCTGATGAATCATTGATACTTCTTTTCATGAAACCTCCTAAATTGCAGATGATTTAGCTTCACTATATTTTTAATAATAAAAATTATAGAAAAATTGGATTTAAAATTTCTGAGAATAGTTTTGAGGATTGAATTACCTTTGGTCATTAGAGAGTCTAAAAAATACCAAATTGACCAGGTCAGATTTGATGGGTTTGGATTGTTGTACTTCATTACAGCCTATGGGCAGAAACTTAACGTGTTTCAAATGACCTTGCTCAAATGCGGTGAAGTATTTTAGGCCATTCAACATCCATAAGGTGACTGGTTATACTTGAACAGGGGTTCCAAGAGACTTGTTCAAGTTGAGTTGAAAACCTTCAATAGAGTTTTAAAAAGCAAACTGTACCTTGTAATGAGTTACTTGCTTCATGAACACTGCTGTTTGAATCAAATCAGGATGAGTCATTGCTTTGCCATCATGTCTCTGTCACTGCATTAATACATAGAAAGTTTTAAATGGCCTGCCATGATTTTCCCAACTTGGGCAAAGCCCATCTGGACATGCCCAGCCAGTCCTACCTATCTACAAATGTTCAGGCTTCCACATATGGACCACACAGCACATGTAAGACAGTCAAAATCTGTTAGTTGTGGGATGATCCGTCTGGTGTTTTCAACCATCTTCATAATTAATTAGATAGCTTCTGAATCAATAATTCAATGATCCAATTTGGTCTGTAATGTGACCAGGCTTTTCTGATGATTCATCTAGTTGTTTTTATTTTTAGGACCTAGTCAAAGAAATAGTGAAGTTTTGACTAGTGAAAGTGAATTTGAAAATTCTATGAATTTTCTCTAAAAATTCCTAGAACACAGCTATAAAAAATAATGCATACAAGCATAACTGTGCTAGTAATAAAGGTGGGGAGGCTTTAACTCAACAATTAAATGATTTATCATTCATATGTATTACTAATGCATTGACAATGCCATTCTATTTAAGATTGTTACATCTATATACAATTTTTCTACTATCTATCTATCATCTATCCAAAGAGGTGGTGGGAGAAAAATATGTGGAGAATAGAAACATGACAAACATTTTAACAAAATTGGGGGAAAATTTCTCTCTTTTTTAATAGTTCTAGTTTTTATTTTCATTTAAAAATTTTTATTGTATTTTTCCATTACTACTTAACCTTCTTAAGCTCCTCTCCCTCCTGCAATTACCACACTATTGTCCATGTCCATGAGTCCTTTTTTCTAAATTCCTCCACTCCCTAACCACCACTCCCTCCATAGTTGACATCCTGCTCTCTATGGGTCTGTATTATGTTTGTTAGTTCCGTTTGTTCATTAGAGTCCACATATGACTGAACTCATATGGTATTTGTCTTTCGCTTACTGGCTTATTTCACTTAGCGTAATGTTCTCTAGGCCCAACCATGCTGTTGGAAAAGGTAAAATTTTCTTCATTTTTACACCCAAGATGTATTCTATTGTGTAAATGTCACATAGTTGTTTTATCCATTCATCTACTGATAGACACTTGGGCTGCTGCCATACCTTGGAAACTGTAAGTAATGTTGTAATAAACATAGGAGTGTTTGTGTTTTTTCTAATTAGAGTTCTGTGTCTTTTTATATATTTCCAGAAGTGGAATCACTGGGCCAAAAGACAGTTCCATTTTTAATTTTTTGAGGTAACTCCATACTGCTTTCCACAGTGGCTGCACCAACCTGCATTCCCACCAACAGTGCAAAGGATTCCCCTTTCTCCACATCCTCACCAGCGCTTGTTATTTGTTGGTTTATTGATGATAGCCATTCTGACAGGTGTGAGGTGATATCTTGTTGTGGTTTTAATTTGCATTTCTCTGATAATTAGTAACATTCAGCATTTTTTCGTATGTCTATGTGCCATCTGCATGCCCTCTTTGGAGAAGTGTCTATTCAGGTCTTTTGCCCAATTTTTAAATTGAATTATTTGTTATTTTGGTGTTGAGTTTTATAACTTCTTTTTAAATTTTGGTATTGACTCCTTATCTGATGTATCAGCAAATATGTCCTTCTATTCTGTGGCTTGTATTTTTATTTTGTTGGTGGTTTCCTTTGCTGTGAAGAATATTTTAGTTTGAAGTAGTCCCCTTTATTAACTTTTTCTTTGTTTTCCTTGCCTGAGCAAATACATCAGATACAATATTTCTACAGGCAATGTCTGAGATTTTCCTGCCTATCTTTTCTTCTATGATTCTTATGGTTGTGGGTCTAACATTTAAGTATGTAATCCCATTTGAATTTATATGTGTTGAATAGGAAGGTGTCCTAGTTTCATTTTTTTTGCATAAAACCATCCAATGTTCCCAACATCATTTACTGAATAAACTATCTTTAGCCCATTGTATGTGCTTGATTTCTCTGTTGAATATTAAGTGACAATAAATGTGTGAATTTATTTCTGGCTCTCTGTTCTGTTCCAATGATCTATGTGTCTAATTTTATGCTAGTTCCATGCTGTTTTGATTACTGTGGACTTACAGTATAGTTTGATATTTAGGCAGTGTGATTCCTTCAACTTTGTTCTTCTTTTTGGAGATCATTATTCTTATGGGGGGCTTTTTGTGGTTCCACATGAATTTTTGAAATATTTGTTCTACTTCTGTGAAATACATCATTGGAATCTTGATAGGAATTACATTGAATATATAGATCGCTTTGGGTAGCATGACATTTTAATGATGTTAATTATTTCTATCCATGAACATGGTATGCACTTCCACTTACTTGCATCTTCTTTAATTTCTTTCCTCAGTGTCTTAAAGTGTTTTGAGTACAGCTCTTTTACATCCTTAGTTGGACATATTCTTAGGTATTTTATTCTTTTTGAAGCAATTGTGAATGGGATTATTTTCTTAATTTCCCATTTTGACATATTATTATTGGCATATAAAAATGCAACTGATTTCTGGACATTGATTTTGTATTCCAATACTTTGCTGAGTTAATTTATCAGTTTTAGTGGTTTCTTGGCAGAATCTTTAGGGTTTTCTGTGTACAACATCATTGAATCTGCAAGTAATGACAGTTTTACTTCTTCTTTTCTAGTTTTAATGCTTTGATTTCTTCCTGTCTGATTGCTATGGCTAGGACATCCGGTATTATGTTGAATAAGAAAGGTGAAAGCAGACATCCACATCTCATCCCTGATCTTAAGAGGAATGATTGTTGTTTTTGCCTGTTGAGTATGTTTACATGGTGTATCACTTTTATTGATATTTGAATGTTGTATCAACCTTGCTGTTTTGGAATAAATACTACTTCTTCATGGTGTATGAGTTTTTGATGCATTGTTGTATTCAGTTTGCTAATATTTGTTGAGGGTTTTAGCATCTGTGTTCATCAGGAGTATTGCCCTATAATTTTTTTTGTAGTGTATTTATCTGGTCTGGAATTAGGGTAATTCTGACCTTGTGAAATGAGCTTGGGAGTCCTCCCTCCTCTTGAATTTTTGAAGTGGTATGAAGAGAAGAAGTGTTCATTTTTCTCAGAATGTTTGCTAAAATTCACTTGTGAAACTATCCAATCCAGGGCTTTTGTTTGTAGTAGTTTTTTTAATGCTGCTTCAGTTTCACTAGGTGTAATCTGTCTATTCAGATCCCCTGATTCTTCCTGGTATAGTTTTGGAAGATTGTATGCTTCTAGAACTTATGCTTTTAACCAGGATGTCCAGATTGTCCAGATTGTTGGCATATAGTTGTTTATAATATTTTTTTGCAATCAGTTTTGTATATGTGGTCACTTGTTATTTCTCCTCTTTTATTTCTGATTTTGTTTATTTGGGTCCTTTCTATTTTTTTTTTGATGAGTCTGATTTAAGGTTTTTCTTAGTTATCTGTTCAAAAAATGAGTTATTTGTTCTTGGATTCGTGGGTCTTTTGTATTATTTTTTTAGACTCTTATTTAATTCTGCTCTGATCTTTATTATTTTCTTCCTTCCACTCACTTTGGATTTTGTTTATGGTTCATTCTCATGTGTTTTTAAGTGTAAAGTTAGATTGTTAATTTTGACTTTTTCTTGTATCTGGAGATAGGCCTCTAATGCTATGAATTTCATTCTCAGGATTGCTTTTCTTGTATCGCACAGATTTCGGATTGTTATGTTTTCATTTTCATTTATTTCAAGGTATCTTTTGATTTTTCCCTTGATCTCATTGCTGACTCATTCATTGTTTAATAACATGTTGTTTAGCCTTCATGTCCTTGCCTGTTTTTCTATGTTCTTGTGATTAATTTCTAGTTTCATAGCATTATGGGCAGAGAATATGTTTAATATAATTTCAATCTTATTAAATTCATTGAGCTTAGTTTTGTGTACTAAGATGTGGTCTATTCTCAAAAACATTCTATGCGCATTTGAAAAGTATGTTTATTCTGCTTCTTTGGGGTGAAATTCTATGAAGATATCAATTAAATCCATTTGATGTAGTATGTCTTTTAAGGCTGCTTCCTTCTTGTTGATTTTCTATCTGGAAGATTCATCCATCAAAGTCAATGGGGTGTTAAAATTTCTGATTATTATTGTATTTCTATCAATCATACTTAGCTACTTCAATGTTGGGTGCATAAATGTTTACTAGGGTTATATACTCTTGTTGGTTAGTTCCCTTTATCATTATGTAGTGTCTTTCTTTGTCTCTTACTGTAGCCTGATTTTAAAGTCTATTTTATCAAATATAAGTATTGCTACCCCAGATTTTTTTCCCTTTCCATTTGCATGTAATATCATTTTCCATCCTTTTACCTTTAGTCTGTGTATATCTATCAATTTGATGTGGGTTTCTTATCCATCCAGCTCTCCCATGTCTTTTGGTTGTAGTATATAAATCATTTACATTTAAGGTGTTTATTGATAGGTACTTGCCATTGATATTTATTGCCATTTTAATATTCAAACAATTTTCCTCTGTTTTTCTTTCTTTTTTTTTGTTCTTAAAGGAAGCCCTTTAACATTCATTGCAGTACTGGTTTGGTATTAACAAACTCCCTTAGTTTTTTCTTATCTAGGAAGCTCTTTATTTCTCCTTCAATTTTAATTGATAGTCTTGCTGGATAAGTAGCCTTGGTTGTAGGTCCTTGCTTTTCATCACCTTAAATATTTTATGCTAATCCCTTCTGGCCTGAAATGTTTCTGTTGAGAAATTAGATGACAGTGTAATTGGTGCTCTCTTTTTAGCAACTGCTTTTCCCTTTTGGCTTTTGTGATTCTCTCTTTGTCTTAAGCATTCTCATTTTAATTACGATAGGTCTTGGTGTAGGCCATTTTAGATCCATCTTATTTGGATCTCTGAACTTCTTGGACTTATGTGTCTTTTTCTTTCCCCAGATTAAGGATGTTTTCCATTATTATTTCTTCAGATAGGTTCTTGATTCATTTGCTCACTCTCTTCTTCTGTATTTTCATGATGTGGATGTTGTTATGCTTCAAGTTTTCCCAAAGGCTTGTTACACTCTTCTCATGAAAGTTTTTTTTTTTTTTTGCTGCTCTGCTTGGGTGCTTTTTTCTACCTTATCTTCCGAATCACTGATTTAATCCTCTGCTTCATCTAACATACTATTTAATCCTTCCAGCATATTATTTATTTCGGATATTGAATTCTTTATTTCTTATTGGTCCTTTTTTTGGTTTCTATGTCTTTTTCTATACAGTTTAGTATCCTTATAATCATTTCTCTAAAATCTATATCTGATCAATTGCTTGTCTGCCTTTCCTTTAGTTCTTCTTCTGGAGGATTTTCTTGTTCTTTCATTTGGGGCTTGTTTCTTTGTCTTCACATGTTAGATGCTTCTTTGTATTTGTTTCCATGTATTAGGTAGATCTGCAAAGACTCTGGTACAGACCTTTGTCAGACGTTCTCTGTGACTGGCCCTGGGCAAACTGGAGCTATCAGTGATTCTCAGCTTGTGACTCCCTCTGCTGAGCCTGGGTTGTGCAGAAAGAACCAGGCTACATACCAAGGCTAGGTTTTATCAGCACCAGACCCAGGGAAAGACACCTAAAGTCTCAAAGTTCCCAGAGTTCCACCTCTGCCTTTATCACTGGTGTAACCTCCAGCTGTACTCAGCAGCCTGTCTTAAGCTCCACAGGTTGGGGTGAGAGGGATTCTTGTGGGTGGGACTATTGCTTTCCCTCCGGCTGATATCACTTGGAGTGGAGTAGTCTACTTGAAATGATGGCTTCTGCAACATAGGAATAACCCAGCACAGGGATTCTGGTGGTTGATCCTTCAGCTCTCTCCTCTAGCTACCTACCCTAGTTTCTTTTCACACATCTCTAGTCTACTCTGTCCTCACTCTGCCAGAGCCCAAGGTAAGTGGCTGCAAATGAAATTTTGTGCATTGACCCCATAAGGAGTTGTCTGCATTTTTAACTGTCTCTTCTTGGCAGACAAAAACCATCCTGCTTTTCATAGCTGGATGTTATTTATTTTTTTCATGGATCTTGTGCAGTATGCTGGGGAGCCCAGCTTGAGATTGAGACCCATAGTTTTCAGGTGAAGCTCCATTGAAATAACCCCACTGGCCACTGAACTATCCTTCTGAAACTTCAGCTTCCACATATGAAAGCTCAACCAGCCCTTCCTCAGCCTCTCAGCACTCCCTACCAGTCTTGTTGTAGTGAAGTGGTTTCTTCTGTGTGTCCTTGGTTATAAGACCTCTCTGGCTAGTGTTCAGTTGGTTATTCAGGATAATTTTTCTTTAATTTAGTGATAATTCCAGTTTGGTCCTTGGAGGTGGTTAGTGTAGCTTTCACCAGGTGTATTCCTGATACCCAGGTTGAGCCCACACCTGCCATTGTTGCATGGTGGAAGTAAGAAGTGGACATGTGGGTTAGTAAATGCCAAAGTTGCCACCAAAGAGGAGTCCACTGCCCAGCAGATGCCACCAGAGAGGCCTCCCAACCATTCACCCATCCCCTTGCCCAGATCACAATGCAGCTGCTTCTGCAAAGTGGTATAATCAAAAGGAATATGTCTTCATCGGATTTGTGTTGAGGACAGTAAAGATGTTAATGTAAATTTTTAAAAATCCAAACTTATGTTAGCTTGTCTTAGAGGAAGTAATTATTTTAAACACCTAAATAAAATTGATCTTTTTTAAATTTTTTTTAAAATTTTATTTATTTATCTTTAAAGGGGAAGGGAAGGAGAGAGGAAGAGAAACATCAATGTATGGTTGCTTCTCATGCATCCCCTGCTGGGAACTGGTCCCTGCCAGGAACTGGCCTGCAACCCAGGCATGTGCCCTGACTGGGAATCGAACCTCGATCATCTGGTTTGCAGGCCCATGCTCAATCCACTGAGCTACACCAGCCAGGGCTCTAAAATTGATCTTTTTAACTGTCTTAATCCAAATGATTCCAAGCATAAAAGAGTGGGCAGATATATTTTATGTTGTTTATGAAAAGGAGAATCTGGCTAGTGATGGAAAAGTTAAAGAACAGAAAGGGCAGAGCTTAATTGGCTTAGTGTAGTCTTCAATAATTGTAAAGACTGGAAAGATGATTGAGATAAAGATATGTAATTTTGATTATTTCTCTGAGATTATGAACAACATAGGTGGTGATGAGGATGTAGATTTACCAGAGTAGATGATGACTCACAAGACACTGATGATGAAAAAATGCCAGATCTGGAGTAAGAAGTGTTGGTGACACTAAATTTTGAGAAAGAAAAATAACTTTTCTCCAAGGTTTAATAATTGAAAGAATTCCTGAGTTGATAGCTCTAAAAACAAATGCTTTTAAAGGTAGCATTTGCTTCCTTTAACCCATTTTTCAACTAGTTTTCTTAAAGGCCTCACTAAGGATTGATACATACCATTGTATGGGGCAATTTTAAGTCAGCTAAGGCAATGAGCTTATGCATGAACACTTCCTAGATTACCATGATGCTGTGAGGTCATAGGCAGTTGATAGAGCAGTTGTGATAAATAAAAAGTTTTCATCTAAATCTCCTTTGCTTCATAACATAGATACAGACATTATAGGAAGCTCTTGGATTACAGAGAGATAACTTCTAAATTTTAGAACAGGGATTCAAACTGGCTGAAACAAACTGGTTGATACCTTAAACTGGTAACCTTTTGTTTCTGGGGTTTATTCTTCAAGATTATTCCACTAAAGTTTTATTTTTCAAAAAATTTACTTCGGCCTTGGCTGTTGTAGCTCAGTGGACTGAGCGTGGGCCTGTGAACCAGATGATTGTGGTTTGATTTCCAGTCAGGGCACATGCTTGGGTTGCAGGCCAGTTCCCAGCAGGGGACGCATGAGAGGCAACCATACATTGATATTTCTCTCCTTCTCTCCTTCCCTTCCCCTCTAAAGATAAATAAATAAAATCTTAAAAAAAAGTTTACATCACATTATTGAACATAACTATTCCAAATGTATCTTAGCTAATAATGAACACTGTAACTTAGATGGTCTTTGAAGCCTGTACATGTGGTAGGCATTGTTTGACCTTTGAACTTTTACATTTTTCAGCATGGAGAATGAAGAAGCCTGAACATTGTTGCTTGAGAGTCTGTACATTTAAGAGCAAATTCGTATTTTCACAGTCAATATGGCAAATAAATGAAAAAATGTTAATACATTATTGGATTTATTATTTTTTATTTTTCGATCCAGCTTCTACCAGGGCTATAAAATCCTAATTTATGTTCATGACAGTGAGGATTGTTTTTAATACCTACATTCTTTCTAATGAACTGTTGGAAGACTTAAAAAATAAAAGTACAAATATATTTATATATCTCAAAGAATATACTCCCTAGTACAATACTTTCTCTGTACTACCATTTTGCAGCCTAAAGTCCAAGACCTAAAGAAGTCAAATGTTAAATTTTATATTAAAATATCTATACATATATAATCAAAGAAAAAGATAAATTATTTTGAAATGCTTGACAATAATTCAGAGTACCCATTCATGGAAAAAATTTTGGAAACTAGAAATTTTCAAAAACTTCTTAAACTGATTAGAAATATATATATATACATACCACTATGTATATACAAAACATTAGAAGCACTCTTTTTAAAGTCAGGAATGAGACAAGAGTGCCACTAAGTCTACTTCTATTTACTATAACACTATATAATCCTGATAATGAGACTCAGAGAAACAACAATTATTATTTTTTCTAAAAAATGTGATTACTTATAGTAGAAAGTCCAAAAATTTCTAGTCAGTTCTTGGACATAGTAAGAGAAATTTCATTAAAGTTAATGAAGGTGAGATCAATTTTCAGAAACCAGTTGTTTCCTTATACACTTGTAATAACAACTTAAAAATGTAATGCTAAAAATATTAAAGTAGACCTAGAGAAAAAAGTAATTTAGAGTGTAACGTCTTCTAAAATGTAAGAATCAACAAGAAAATTGTGAAATTAATATTATTTAATTATAAAATAGCTTTTGAATGATTTTTTAATTCCATGATATTTTTCATGTGTCAAAAGGTTTAGCTACCTCCTCAAGCAAAGAATCTATTTGATACCTGAAGATTAATATCTTCCACTAGCCTTTAAACAATGCTTGTCATGTTTGTCATTTATGAAGCAAACTCACATATAAATTAAATTTTTCTAAACTGTATATTTAGCTATGAATTAGAGTCTCATGAAATGTGCTAGTGCTAACACATATGTGTGGGGTGTTGCTATCAGTTCAATTGTTTTAATAATACATTTTTTTTGAAAAGTGTAAGGACGTGTTGAAAGACCATGACAGGGACTAACGATGGACTGTTTAGACTTGCAAATGGTGGAACATTTAATTATTCCAAAATAGCATTCCCCACTTAGGGTGTGATCATTAAATTCACCATCCTTCTGTTTTTATGTTTCAGACATTTACCATGTCTTCCTCAGACAGGAGTCAGTCATCTAAATATAGATTTTTGGACTATCCATTTCAGCATGGCATCTCATCAAAAGCCTGGAATTTCATTTATTTCCTGTAACAGAGATAAGTGTTTGTAAATGATATGTTAAAACCATAAAGTCAAAGTAAAGTGAAATTCAGCCTCATAAATACAAACTCTACTCAAGATGCTACCACTATAGAAAGAGAAAAATGAGAAACAGTATGTCAACAAGAGTTAATGTTCTCTAGGTGTGATTCTTAAAAAAGGTGTAGTCAGTTTTGGTACTCTGAATTTGCCGACAAATTAATACATATTTAGACTCAAGACACAGGCAGCAAAATTGGGATGAAAAACTAAATATACTTTAATTTTTCTATTACTCTTCAAATATTGAGATTTTTTTTCCTTGTGGTTGAAAAATGTCTCAGAAAACAATGCTTTATGAAATTCAGAATTTTTTTTCTTTTCTGCAGTTGCTCATTTTTTAGGAGATATATATTGTAGCCAGATATTCATTATTTAAAGTCTGACTAGAGAAATGCTATGTTTGGGATCTGGACAAATATTTCATGGGAAGACAAGTACAAATAAAAACCAAATAATTCTCCTAGAGACAGCCACACCCCTCTCATGAAATGCTAGTGGCACAAGAGGTGCTGAGGAAAGATTTATAAGCAAATTTCCCAAAAAGGGCCTTGAAGGGAACGGCTTTAGATGGGCTCCTCCTCTCTACCATCATGTTACAGCCTAGGAGATCAAAGTCTGGAGAAGTTAAGTTACTGGCCCAAGGCCACATGCTAATGTCAAAGTCAGGTCTTGAGTTCATATTTCTTGATACTTATTACGATGTTATTTCATTTCACCATTCTGCCAATGAAAAATGTATGTGTCTCCACATGTATGTGTGGGGGCGACTTCTCTCGCAAGTCCCCTGGGGAGCCATGGATGAGAGTGAATATGACTGAGACATTATGTGATCTGCTTAGGGAGGAGAAGTGGCCATATTTCCAGAGGGAAAAGGCCGTGGGCTGGTGGCCAGTTTCTCAGAGGAGACAAAGGCCAGCAGCTGCCAGTTTCTCCAGGAGGAAAAGGCCTCAAGCTCCCTCCTCCAGGGCCTTTTATTGGGTTCTAATACACAGGAATAAAGGGCAGCAAGGATCAAACAGTAGATAACATTTCAAAGAAATCTGAGGGCTTACTATGAGTCAGAGTTTGTCAGGAACAGAGTTTTAGGGTTTCTTGCTTGAACCCTTAACATATGAATGAAAGCACTCTTAGCAGAGCAGATTTCACAGGTTTATCAGGAAGTCTTTGTGATGCCAGATTTTTCCCCAGGACACTCTCTAGCAAGGCAAGGACCTGCACCTCTCCCCATCAGGTATTCAGGCTTAAGGGGATTAGAGTCAGGAAGCACTTCTCCCAGAGAACATGGGCACTAGGGCTATGTCAAAGCTGGGGGGTGGGAGAGTCCATTGCTCCCTCTTTGTTACAGCACCCACAGTCCTTCCATGAATGCCCCCCAAGTGATGGAGTCTGGCTTAGGTTGCCCCCTGCTGTGAGGGGTCCGACCAAGCTTTGGGGGCAGGGAGAGGAAACTGAGGCAGCATTTGCTACCAGAGACAAGCTTTGTCTCCTGCAGCTGGCATTCCAGAGGTTGTCCCTCACCCTTAGCCACAGGGGTAGAGAAACAATTCCTAAAACCAGGCAGAGCAGTCTGCAACATGTGTGCATATAAGCCAACAAGAGTATCTATGAAATATTAACCACACTGTGAAATTGAAGGTGTTTGATAGCCTGTCCCAATTAATTGGGCCAACTTTAGAAAAACTTCCAATTAGTGTTTCTGAATAGTTTTGGACGTGCTACAAAAGATACAGAAAGTCTTCAGTTTTTCTTTCTTTTTTTAAATCATTATTTCATTTTTTTTAAAGATTTATTTATTTATTTATTTATCTTTAGAGGGGAAGGAGAGAGGGAGAGAAACATCAATGTATGGTTGCCTTTTGTGCATCCCCTGCTGGGAGTTGGCCTGCAGGGAACTGGACTACAACCCAGGCATGTGCCCTGACTGGGAATCGAACCGCGATCCTCTGGTTCGCAGGCCCGCGCTCAATCCACTGAGCTACACCAGCCAGGGCCTCAGTTTTTCTTTTAAATACTTGTAAAAATTATGAGTGTATGTGTATGTGTGTATACATATATCTTTTTTTCCTCATGTACCTACAACACAGAAATAAGCGATCACAAGCCTATGGAACTTTAGGATTTAACTAACTGACACATGAACTTGCAAATGGCCAGTAAACTTCCCCTCTCTGATTTGCCCTCTGGCAGAAGAGGGCATTAATTTTGAGAAAACAAAATTGGTGAGTAGCTCCATTAATGTCCCAGTAGAGACAGAAAAATGGAAGATGCCTCTTCTTCCTTATAAGAGAACATGAAACTAATATCAATAAATGGCATGGACTTTTAAAAACCACACTGGTTTAGCTGACTGATTCCTAAACAAAGGATATAAATAAATAGCAAGTGTACCATTGGCGATGTAAACATGTTTTCACAGATGGACTGGCAAAAAAGAGGAGACAGCAGGATGGACTGGCAAAAAAGAGGAGACAGCAGGAGGATTTAAACTCAGAAATCAGCATGGCCTGGTATGGCTCAGTGAAATGAGTGCTGGCCTGCAAACCAAAGGGTCATGGGTTCAATTCCCAGGCAGGGCACATGAGTGGATTGCGAGCCAGGTCACCAGTAGGTGGTATGTGAGATGCAGTCACACATTGATGCTTCCCTCTGTCTAAAAATAAATTTTTTTAAAGCAAAAATAATAAACTAGGAAGACAGATGCTATAGGAAGCCATAATTGACTCCATAATGCATCCTATTTGTGAGGCAGCTGTGGAGATAAATATCAATTGTGTATAAGATCACCATGTCTACAAAACCAAACTCCCATTATTTTGACTGGCGTTTTGCTTACCTATGGACTGTAAGATCAAGCCTGATATGTATGATTTCTTACAATAATTAGTATATGAATCTTCCTTTCATTGGCATGCAGCTCTCTGTGGAATATGTTACATTTACACTCTGCCTTACATAAAATGGGCACAACATATATGTTTAACTTCGAGAATCTGTCTCAGCTTTCTTTTTTCTCTCCAGTTAATATAACTTATACCAGTGTCTTAGTGTTTATCATGTTTTCATACATAGAGTTTTGAAATGAAGCACCTTGGAAAGTTTTGGAGAAAACACCTTTGCCTGGTCAAAAGAGTTTACAGAAAACCTACATATCTACAAAAACATTTGTATGGAAAAAGAAAGAAAAAAGCGCCATGACACATTTCAAAAAACTAAGCACTGAAATACCTCTAACCTGGACAAAATCTGGTCCCAGTAAAACATTATTTTTTATTGTAAAAAAAAATCCTGTCACATCCAGTTCTTTTATGTATCTTTTCTCATTCCTCACCGATTCCCCAGTCTCCTCCCCTTAAATTGACTCAATTTTCTACCATTTCTCTGTAAAATGTTTAGAATCTACTAGTTTACTTCTCATAAATTCTACCCCAATTCAATTTCTACACCATTTTCCCCTACCCTCACCTCCTTCTCTCATTCCATTTAATGACAAAAGGTAAAGGTAAAGCATATTAGTGAGCAGATAGCTTCCATCTGTGCATAATTCTGTTGTTCTCTTTCTTCAGTTTTTCTTGCCTCCTTGACCATTTGTTTACTTTCATTCAGCTTTACAGCTCCAAAAGCATGGGAGTGATTTGCAGAAGAAAAATGGGCATATCCAGTGTACCAGTGCCACACACATTAATAGAAACTGGGAAGTTGAAAATTAATTATGTGAGAAAATTCAGGAAACTGGTGGACAATTTGTCCTGTGTGATTTACTGCTCTTACTATCAACATGAAGAGGAAGGTCAAAGTGAAAATCGAGGCAGCAGCTAATGTCATTCTTCAGAAGCTGAAAGTGGGCACAGAGTCAGCCAAACCAAGCTCAGTTCAAGAGCTACACAGGATGCAGAGCTCTAGGGGTGCCAGTAAAGGTACTAGAGATTAACAAACCTGAAAATGTTCCAGAACCAGAGAGGCATTGTGAGACTCTTGAGGTCAGTTAGAGTTTCATAAATTGAAACATTAAATACTAAATTGGGGGATTATATTCTGTGCAAGTTTGCAGAAAGAAGGAGACAACCAGTGGCTTATGAAGAGTCTTGTTACCATCACTCTTAGGGTACCTCTCTGACTTCAAATGAGTGGAACACAGAAAAAGTTTAACATCTGATATATCTGTGTCTTTCCTCCTTCCAAGGAAGTAAGGACAGCTCTTTGTTTCTCAAATATAAGGATATTATTTTTCCTCTTTTTAAACTTTCCTTAAAATCAAGAAAATTAATCCTGGGCAAAATACTGGTAAGTATAAATAAACACATACATATATATTGTTCAAATCTAATATATATGTATATTTGTAATATGTAATATTTGTAAATGTACATTCAAATGTAAATATATATTATATTTACTGTATACATGTTAGACTTGAAGAATTTGGGGAATGCATTTAAAAAATGAGATGATTGGAAAGCAAGGACTGACTGTGTAGAAAACAAAAAAGGATGGATGGTCACTAACAATTTGCTCTAGAGAATGTTCAGACATTGCCATGAACACAAAAATCTATGTCACTGGCATTGTCAGTATCAGATGCTCTTGAAAACTGAAGGGTGTGGGAAAGAGAGTATGAGAAAATAGCTGGCTTACAATAGATATCTCATAGAACCAGAGAGAAATAGAACCATGAAAAAATGCCCTTTAAAAAATGACATGTAAAATGTAAAAATATTTACCATGGCTTTCTTCATCTTTCTTTTAAAAGCATTCCCTTTCAGATAAATAAAGTAATATTTTTAGAGTATACTACTTGGAAGACAAATTTTCAGATAATAACATATGGTGGTAATTAACTTTGTGTATTCTTCTTCCACGCATTGGGGTAAACATTTAGCCACCAATATCAATAAGTTTGTGCCCTTCAGTTTAATAGTCTTCAAAATATAGACCTGTGTTTATAAGTTAAGATTAAATCAAAGAGGGACTTGGGTAATTGTTTAGCCATAATGATGTCTTTCTTGTCTATAAATGAAATAGATCTAACGGGCAATCCTTTTAACCAAACCCTTGAGAGAGAGGTTACCTTAGTGTTTGCAGAGATTCTTAAGCTGGAACAAGATAGCCTCTGGGATACATTTTAATGACACTATAAATTTTGAAGCTAATGAATGTAAGAAAAATTTCTAATCAGTTTTCATATGTATTTTAGGACATTCTGTGAAAAGTTTCAGAAAACCTTCAGATTCATGTTTTTAAACTTGTCTAATTTGCATCAGAATAACTCATGATTGTCAATAATAATCACCTTCCACTCAGAATCACTTCTGGCTAAGGCAGAGTAAAAAACTGAGTTTAGCCTCCTGCTTGAAGCAACCAAAAAGTAAAAAATAGACAAAACATATGAAACAAACTTTCAAGACATTGGACAATAGACAAAAAAAAAGCCAGTGACTCCTGAAAGATGATAGAAAAATGAGGTAAGTCCTATGATTGCCCCTGCTACTGTCCCAGCTTTCTTACAAAAACCACTATGTAGGGAAGGAGAGCCCAGGCAAAGCCTGGTAGTGCCACATAGTTAAGGAGACAACCAAGAGTTCAGGGATACCAAGGCAGTTATAATTCACAGAACTCCATACTACACCATACTGTTATAAGGGAGCTGGAGAGAGAGAGACAGAGAGAGAAACACTCTGAAGGTGTGCAGAGTCTCCCTCCAGTATTTAAATACTGACCAGACTATGCATATGAAAAAACTATCTGTAGCTGAGAGAAAAACCACCTGAAATGATTAGAGAGTATGCAATAGAATTATAAAAAAATATGCAGTTGATGAAAAACAGAGCATAAAAAGGGGCAAACAAAAAAAATAGCCCTGGCCTGTGTAGCTCAGTGGATTGAGCGCGGGCCTGTGAAGCAAAGGATCGAAGTTCGATTCCCAGTCAGGGCACATGCCTGGGTTGCAGGCCAGGTCCCCAGTAGGGGACACGTGAAGGGCAACCACACATTGATGTTTCTCTCCTACTCTTTCTCCTTCCCATCTCCTCTCTCTAAAAATAAATAAATAAAATATATATATATATAAAGTAACGCTAATAGATTTACTTTTATCCACACTGATAATTATATTAAATATAAACGTTCAAAACCCCCAGTTAAAAGGCAGAAGTCATTCCATTAAAAATAAAGCAAGACCCAAGTAAGTGTTGTGTAAAAGAAACACACTTCAGATATAAAGGCATAAATAGTTTAAAAGTAAAATAATTGGAGATCGGAGAAAATGGCGGCGGAGTAGGATGGAGCGACTGCAGTTCTCCTACACTTGGGGGAAAATCCTGGTAGATTTACAGAAGAACAGCGCAATCAATTCCCCAACCAACAATTCCCCAATATTTATGAAAATAAGAGACCAGAGATAGTGACGAACCAAACAGCTAGAGGTCCTTGGGGTCTCAGGGATGCGAGTAAGGATGGAGGCGGCCAGACCGGCGGCAGCCATTGGCCGGCGCATAAAGACCTTGGAGCCTTGGCTGCCTCAGAGGTCGGGGCCCAGAGGCTTCCCCCTGCGCCCAGCGACAGGGGCGTCTGACACAGAGGACTCATCGGAACCCCGGCACCTGTGAGTAAAGACAAAAGCGGCAACGTCAGGGCTGGCTGCCCTCGGGAGCCAGGCACCCCAGAGTAAAGTCAAAAGCAGCAGCGGCAGGACCAGCAGCCATTGGCCTGAGCGTAAAGACCTCGGAGCTGCTGCCCCCGCAGCTTCCAGGGCCCAGAGGCTTCTGTCTACGGCCAGCGTCGGGGCGTCTGCCACAGAGGACTCAGTGGGAGCCCAGCAACTGTGAGTAAAGACAAAAGCGGCAGTGGCAGGACCGGCTGCCCTGGGCCAGCCCAAAACGCCTCGGATCCGCTGCTGCCACTGTGTTAGGGGTGTAGAGGCTTCCGTCTATGGCCAGTGCCACGGAGGACTCATAGGGAGCCCAGCACCCAGTGGAACATTGGGCCGGCTGCTGGGTCCCTGGAAGAGCTGGCTCCCTCCCTCACCATCTAGGAGGGCCTGGGTGGCAGAGACCTGTCTGTCTAGGTGTACAGGGAGGATGGCAAGGACAGGGGGCCGTGTTCAGTTGCAATCTCAGTGGTCGCCAGCCCACCAGCCTGCCAGCCCAGGAAATTTGAGAGGAGCATTGTCCTAACCAGTCAGGTTGGGGATTGGGCTGGGCTGAGAGGCACGCTTTCTGGAGAAGTTTTTACAGGAAAGTAGACTGAGGTGTTATGTGAAGGCAGCTTGACTTGCTTCTCACCCAGCCACAGGACAGTACCAGATCCCGTGGGACCAAGGCAGCCTGTCAGGTGGGCGGGCGCCTGCACCCCAGTCTGGTAGCCTGGCTGGTGGGCGGGTGTGTGCCTGGGCCTACAACCCAGTCCACAGAGGGGTCCCACCGAAACCAGAAAAACCAGATTGGACAGTTTGAAAGCAACAAGGAAGGAGTTTTCGTCGTTGTTTATTTGTTTTGTTTTTTGTTTTTACTTTTATTTTTAAACTTTTTTCAGTAATCGTATATATTTTTTAATTTTATTGTTGCTGTATCTTTCAGCACTCTGTTCCTCTCCTTTCTTTTTTCCTGTTTTAGTCCCTCTTCATTTCACCCCAAACTTGCTTTTTCCTCACTTCTCTTGCCGTTTTTTTGTGTGTTTGTTTGTTTGTTGCTTTCTATACCACTGTGAATACTTCAGAACACATATCTCGGGTCTTAGCCCACTTTACAGGTTCCTGAATTCTATTACTGTACTGATTAACTCTATTTGCTGACACCCTACGTCTATTTACAATTCTTTACTCCCACCTTACCTCAAAATCTGACCACCCCGCTTTCTAGATACAACTCACAAGCCTTCCCTCCACAACAAGAGACTTATCTTTGGTCTATCCTTTCCTAGAGGTGGCAAATTGGGTTGAAGATTACAGTTAACACTATATAGAGCCTATAGTTATAGGCTCTATAACTATACTTTAACTATAACTATACTTTATAGTTAACACTTTAAAGAGCCACTATATAGGCTCTTTAGGCTTTATAGAGCCTAAAGACCTTCTATCTCTTCTCTGTCAGCTGTGACTGTAAATATCATAAAGTACTCTCCTGCTGTCATAAACCATTTTGCCTCCCCCTCCAGCTGATCACACACACACAAAGAAAGGAGTAGGTGGAAGCAGAGAACATCAAGATACCTGCAGGAGATTGTACCACTGAATTTCACAGGAATTCTACCACAGAAGTTAACACCATAAACCTAGGGAGTCAGAACAGATCAATTTAAGAAGCTGAAGCTAACAAGAAGACTCTCATAAGCAATGGGAAGACAAAGAAACAATGCCCAAATGAAAGAAAAGGTGGAAGTCTCAGAAATAATGTTAGATGAAAGAGAGGCAAGTCAGCTATCAGATATTGAATTCAAAGCACTAGTTATCAGGAAATTCAAAGAGCTCACAATGAGCTACCAGAAACTAGAGGGGA